>NC_140988.1:218910474-219236421 GCF_052327205.1 Somniosus microcephalus | reverse complement strand
CTCCCCCTCTCTCTCCCCCCTCCCTCCCCCTCTCTCTCCCCCTCCCTCCCCCTCTCTCTCCCCTCCCTCCCCCTCTCTCTCCCCCCTCCCTCCCCCCTCTCTCTCCCCCTCCCTCCCCCTCTCTCTCCCACTCAATTCAATTCAATTCAATTCAAATCGCTTTATTGGCATGACAAGGTACATCTTATGTTGCCAAAGCATCGAAAAACATTCATGGTTGAACACATAAACACAGATCTATCCATACAGTGAATAAACAGATATATCCCTGAGTGTATAAATATACATTCATATAACTTGTATATACTCTTTTCTTATATTTAGTGGTTGTCCCTCTGTTTATGGCAAGCTGTAACATAGTGTGCCGCTAAGGTTACACAATTTCTCTCTTCCCCTAGTAAGTATGGGAGTTTTTGGTCGTCATTCAAATTTCTGAATTCCGGGCATATTTTTGTGAGTTTTGGGTAGAAATGCTCCCTTATGCCCTGATATTTTCTACAAGCTGTGAGGAAGTGCATCTCTGTCTCCACCACTCCCTGACTGCAGTGAGAGCATATCCTGTCCTCTCTTGGTAGCCGGGTCTGCCTGTGTCTACCTTTTTCGATCGCCAGGCTATGTTCACTAAGTCTGTACATTGTCAAGGTTTTTCTCAGTTTGCTATCCTTTACCATGGTCAGGTAATCAGCCATGTTGTATTGTCTGTTTAGGGCCAAGTAGCAATTGAGTTTGTTTTGGGTTTTTGTTGTTTCTGCCCAATATGACAGATATTTTTCCTTTTGATTAGTGACGATTGTGTTGGGTCGAATTCTTTGCGTTACGCTGTCACTGTCCTGGGGTTGGTTATTGTTAGTAGTGTTAGTAGTTACTTCACTGAGTCCCAGGACTAGTTGACAGAGGGTATTCTTCTTTATGGTCCTCTCTTGGCATTTCAGGGCTTCGTAATGATAGCAGTGGGGGTTGCTCATTTTTAGGTGTTTCCAAAATTTGGTGGCTCTTTTTTGGATAGTGATTATTAATGGATATTGGCCTAGTTCTGCCCTGCATGTATTGTTTACGGTTTTCCTTTGAGTCCGGAGGATACTTTTACAGAATTCTGCATGTAGGATCTCAATTGGGTGTTTGTCCCATTTTGCAAATTCTTGTGTTAGCGGTCCCCACACCTCACTGCCATAGAGTGCAATTGGTTCAATTACTGATTTAAACATTTTGAGCCAATTGCTAATTGGGATTTCTATTTGGATTGATTTTTTAATGGCATAGAAAGCCCTTCTTGCTTTCTCTTTCAGTTCATTCACAGCCAGATGAAAATTTCCTGTAGAACTGATTTTTAAGCCCAAGTATGTGTACTTAGTGGTTTGTTCAATTTTGGTTGTTCCTAGTGTGAAATTTATTTTGGGTTCCTGATGTCTGGATCTTTGCTGGAACACAAGGACTTTGGTTTTTTGGGGATTTATTGTCAGGGCCCAGGTCTGGCAGAACAACTCCAGCAGATCCAGGTTCTGCTGTAGACCCTCCTTAGTTGGTGACAGCAGAACCAGGTCATCTGCACAGAGGAGGAATTTAAACTTGGATTCATATAGGGTGAGGCCGGGTGCTGTAGATTGTTCAAGTAGTTTTGCCAATTCATTTATGTAAATATTAAAGAGTGTCGGTGAGATGGGCGAGCCCTGCGTCACCCCACGCCCCTGTGGGAAGTATTTTGTTTGTTTGTCTCCAATTTTAACTGCACATTTATTGTTTGTACACATTGATTTAATTACATCATATGTTTTTCCCCCTACCCCGCTTTCGATAAGTTTCAGGAATAGACTGTCGTGCCAGATGGAATCGAAAGCCTTCTGGAAATCTATAAAGCATGTGTAAATTTTGCTTTTGTTTTGATGAACATGTTTGCCAGTTAGGGTCTGTTGGGTGAAGATATGATCTGATGTTCTATAGTTTGGTAGGAATCCAATTTGGCTTTTACTCAAGACATTGTGCTCCTCAAGGAAGTTTATAAGTCTTTTGTTTATGATACTACAGAATACCTTCCCCAGGTTACTGTTTACACAGATGCCTCGATAGTTATTTGGGTCGACTTTATCCCCACTTTTGTATCTGGGCGTTATGAGTCCTTTGTTCCAGATATCAGGGAAGTACCCGACACTCAGAACCAAGTTGAAGAGTTTTAGGATAGCCAGTTTCATTTTATCATCTGTGTGTTTAATCATCTCGCTTAGTATGCCATCTGCACCACAAGCTTTTCCTGGTCGCAGGTCCTTGAGTTTTTCAATAGTTCTTTTTCTGTTATTATGGAGTCTAGCGGGTTTTGTTTATCTTTTATGGCCATTTCGAGCTTTTCCAGTTTTTTGCATATTTGGTATTGCTCTGGCCTTAGTGTGTTTTTCTGGTATAATATTTCAAAGTGGTTTTCCCATGTGTCTCCATTTTGAATGGCCAATTCGTCGTGTTGTTTTTTGTGTAATGTATTCCAGTTGTCCCAGAAACAATTGGAATCAATGGATTCCTCAATGGAGCTGAGTGTATTCTTAATATACTGCTCTTTTTTGGTTCTGAGTGTGTTTCTGTATTGTGTTAGTGTCTTACAATAAGTAAGGTGTAATTCCTCATTTTCTGGCTGTCTGTGTTTTTGGTTTGATATTTTTCTAAGTTTTTTCCTCATGTTATGGCAATCTGTGTCAAAACATTTTTCATAGTTTTTTGTTTTGGGTTTGTTCTTGCGAGCTTTCAAGTTTGACCTTGTTGCCAAATTATCAAAAATATTATTTAGGTTATTCATTGCCCGGTTTACGCCTTCTTTATTGTGAATGTATATGTTTTCCAGAAAGGTGTCCAAGAGAGCATGAGTTGATTGATTGCTAATTGCTTTCTGGTATTTTTCCATGCTGTTTTTGGCCCATCTGTACGATTTTTTGGTGTTGTACAGCTTACTGGGTTGTGTTTCTGTGTTGTTTGTTTCTGCCTTTTTAAGATACATAGTAATTTGACTGTGGTCTGACAGTGTTGTTTGTGGTTTGACTGTGAATGCTCTGAAAGAGGATGGGTCCAAATCCGTAATCATATTGTCTACTGTGCTGCAGCCAAGAGGTGAGCAATAGGTCGATCTTCCTAGGAGGTCTCCCATGAACCTACCATTGACAATGTACAGACCCAGGCTTCGACAGAGCTGCAGGAGCTGTTTTCTGTTAGCATTTGTCTGTTTGTCGCAGTTATGCCTGTATGGATGGGAAGGGATATCGAAGTGGTTATTCCCAAATATGTAATTGTTTCCCTGATTATTGGTGAAGTCTGGTTCTTCGCCAGTTCTTGAATTGAGGTCACCACAGATCAACACGTTCCCCTGGGCCTGGAATTGGATAATCTCCCTCTCAATGTTGGAGAAGGTGTCCTCTTTAAAGTACGGGGATTCCATTGGGGTGAAATAGAGTGCGCAAATGAAAACATCTTGAGTGTTAGGGATAATCCCCCTCTCAATTTTGAGGCATATGTGGTTTTCGCCCTTTTTTATAAATTTGATGCAATTCTTAAGCTCTGTTTTAAACCAAATCAGTATGCCTCCAGAGTCTCTGCCTTGGGTTACTCCTGGCAATTTATTGGAGGGGACCACCAGCTCTGTGTACCCATGGGGATGGCCAGTGTGTCCTTCTCCTCTACACCAAGTTTCCTGTAAAATTATAATATCTAGATCTTTAATTTCATCTATGAACTCTGGGGTCCTACTCTTCACGTCGAGCACCGAAGAGCGTAGACCTTGGATATTCCAGGTTGAAATATATAAGGATTTCATGTTAAGTTTGATCGTTTACTATGATAGGTTAAAGAATGATATGTTTGTCGTGTCTAAATGGGGGGAAAAAAGAACATCTCAATTGTCTATAAATGCTAATACTACTTGGTTACATCTCTTTCTAGTAACTAGTCCTTAATTTTTTTTTCATTTTCTAATCCATAATTTGGAAGTAGATGCTTCTGCACGTCTGCATAGTGTCTCTTTATGGATTGTCTCTGCCTGAGGTATTGCGTACGCCCTGTGCATCTCTCCCTCTGTCTGGCTGGGGGCGGTCCTGTTCCCCTGTAGGACAGGAGTGGTGCAGGTCTGACATTGATGTTGTGCATGGGGATCCTCTCTGGACCTGTTGGTGTGGTGGTGGTCTCTGTAGTAGTCCTGGTATGTACCCCACTGATCTCTGGTGGTCGGGGTGGGCGCCCTCTTGGAGTCTGGGTATGGACCCGGTTAAAAGCGACGTCCTTCAGGGCTTTAGCAAAGATCGATATTCGTTTCCTGTGGATATGGACGCGGTCGTGAAGACATTCCACATCAAGGGTGGGGTGTTGGGCCAGGTGCATGTTGTGTTTTAATTCACAGTCTCTTGCTATGCTGGCATTTATCTTCATGGAAGTCCTTCTGAGTAGGACTGCCAGTGCAGAAACGGGTCCCACTGGCCCCCTAAAGTGCAGCAAGGTGCTCTCAAGCCACTTCCAAGCGTTGGCCCCTTCTGGCTTGTGCAGCTTCAGGTGAGTGAGCAGCAGCCTGGTGCTCCTGGTAATCATCCTGCTGTTCCTGGTTCTGCTGCTGCCACCTCTGCTGTTGGAGATCCTCTAATGCCAGGAAGGGAAGGTGCCAAAGGCCTCCCATGCTTCTAGCAGATGCCTCGGTTGAGGAGGTCCTGAGTTAGGGTGGTGAGAGGGGCTTCCCAGGAGCTCACACTGAAGAAGTGTGTGAGGCTCCAACTTTCTGTAGCTGCTCCTAAGGCTTCAAATAGTTCCCCCAAGCCTTGATCAACAAGGTCCTGCAGCCTGCAAATGCTGCCTCTTTAAATATCTTCAGCCCTCAGCGACCTGCTGCTGCAAGCAAGCAAGCCAGCTGTTTTCACGCCAGCTCTCATCGGCGGGGTTCCCCGCAGGTGGGTTTCAGGTGGGGAAAGCCCCAAAGTTGCAACGGCACGGGAAAATCATCCTTAACAAGGTGATCATTGGTGATTAGTGCTCCGATGAGCAGTCCCGCCAGCGGCGGGTGGGACTGAAGCGGGGCGCGTGGAAACGACGATCCGAAAGTCGGACGGGGCGGGGAATCAGACGGGGGGGGTCCCGACCCGCTTTTTCCGCGATTTTCGGACCACGGCCGCATGAAAAGCCGCCCGACAGCTGCCCGAAAATCGGGGCCTCTGTGTTTCCTGGATGAGGAAACCTAAATCTCACTGAACACCAGCATCTAACAGTTCCTGTTCCCATTGGCAGAAGGGTCGAGAACCAGAGGACACAGATTTAAGGTGATTGGCAAAAGAACCAAAGGTGACATAAGAAAAACCTTTTTTATGCAGCAAGTGATTACGTTCTTGAATGCACTGCCTGAAAGGGTGGTGGAGGCAGGTTCAATCACGGCTTTCAAAGGGAGTTGGATAAGTATCTGAATCAAATAAATTTGCAGGGCCACGGGGAAAGGGCGGGGGAGTGGGACTAGCTGAAGTGCTCTTGCAGAGAGTAGGCACTTTCACTGGGAGACCTCAGATGACCTTGCAGGTCGACCTTGAGCTGCTCTGCTCCTAGAAGGCCCGGCTGCAGACTGCACCACCTCGGCATTAAAAAATATTCTGTTTTTCTATTCTTCCTACCAAAGTGAATAACCTCACATTTCCCCACATTATACTCCATCTGCCACCTTATTGCCCCCTCACTTAACATGTTTATATCCCTTTGCAGGCTCTTTGTGTCCGCCTCACAGATTAATTTCCCACCTAGCTTTGTATTGTCAGCAAACTTGGATACATTGCACTCTGTCCCTTCATTCAAGTCAGTAATATAGATTGTAAATAGCTGAGGCCCAAGCACTGATCCTTGCGACACCCGACTAGTTACAGCTTGCCAACTGGAAAATGACCCGTTTATCCCTGCCCTCTTTTCTGTCCGTTAACCAATCCTCTATCCATGCTAATATATTACCCTCAACCCCATGAGCCCTTATCTTGCATAGCATCCTTATATGTGACAGCTTATCAAATGCCTTTTGGAAATCCAAATATATTACATCCACTGGTTCCCATTTATCTACCCTGCTAGTAACACCCTCAAAAAATTCGAATACATTTGTTAAACACGATTTCCCTTTCATAAACCATGTTGACTCTGCCTAATCATATATGGGCCCAGAAATTAGGTTCGGGGGCTTGCCGCGCGTGCAAGCCACCGATGTGCACTTACCCGGCGCGCCGGCCATTCTGCTCCCGGGACGCATGGAATTCCTTTTTTCAGATGATGACTCCCGGGCAGCGTCTGATGTCACGCCGCCCAGGAGTGCAGCCAGTGCGAAGCGTCCAGCGCGGAGTGTAAGTGAGACACACCCCGTGAGGTCTCATTACCATAGGACACGCCCCCAATCTTTCTCACAAGCTGCAAAGCATTTTTACATGCAGAGCAGCATTTTAAATAGGTTCTTTGTATTTTTATGAATCTTTTGATAACTTTTATAAACTTTTAAATACTTATACATTATTTTGAAGAATCTGAAGTAGTTTTAAACAGAATTAAAGCAATTTAAAGAGTTTTAAAAGCCCTGAAAGCATTTTTTCCATTCAATTTATTTAATTAGCAACGTGAAATGGCTGGAATGAGCACAATTCACGTCATTAAAAGAGCTCACAATTTAACTGACGATGACCTCAGCCATCTCCTCAACGAGGTGGCGTCCCAGCGCCTGCGCATCATTGGGAATGAGAACTCCAAGGCGCCGCGAAAAGGACAGATGATAGCTTGGCCTTTCAAGTGGCAGCATAGGGCTCCAGTTACAGGGAGGGAAAAGGCGCAGGAAACGTATGGGTGTCACCTTTTGCAAGGAGTGGGCCTTTGGCGTAGCGGTAAGCATCCCCGCCGCTGGGCCAGAAGGAGTAGGGTTTCGAACCCCGCTCCAGACAGTCCCGGCAAGTGGAGTGGGAGCTCCGACTATAAATTCTGGGTGGACATCCAGCGGGATACTTGCGTCCGTGGGTGTGGGTGCCCCCCCCCCTCGTATGGGTTGTGGGAGCCCGTGAAACCCTCCCACCATGGGACTAACCACCCTAATGGCTGGTATCAAGATGGTTACGGTCACGGAAGGAGCGTTAACATGGCCAGAAATCCTTCCACCACTTCATACAGTTCCCCAAAGGGAACAGTGTGAGGACACGTATGACGACGAGCTCTTGCGCAATGCACCTCCTTGGACCCTCAGTCGCAGATGCGAGGGGGCAAAATTGTTCAATTGTTAAATTTTTCATTTTATTGACATGTAAAATGTTGTATTTGCTGTTTTCATTGAAATGTTTATTTGTGACTGAAAGGATATGTAACCTTTTCCTTTAAACAGTGCAGCCTGTAGTCACTTTGAAAAAAAATTGCAACTTTTATTGGAGTCAAAGTATTTTTACAACAACTGTTTGAAAATTAGAACACAGCTAGTTTCCACTTTGAATGTCTTTATTGCAGTAAGAAAGCAGAAAAAGTCACTTTAAACTGTTAACACATTTTTTTCTGAACTATTCATGTTTACAAATGTTTGAAAAGTAGGAAATAGCTAGTTAACATTTAAAAGTTATAAACTATCTACATCAAAACTGACCCTGAAAACTGTTTTATGATGCAATAAAAGTTCACTGCTTCACTTTAAATTGTGTCTGCTCCTTTTTTTGCCTTGCGGGGGGAGGGGTAGGTACAAGGCGCCACTAGCTCGTGAAGGTGTTGGCTACTAGCAGTTCCTGAGCAGCCTTACTTTCAGCAGCACTTGGCTCCTCCTCATGAGGCCTGGCCACAGGCACATTGGCATCGCTTATGTCCTCCATTTCAGCAGGGAGCTCTTCTGCAGTGTTAAGGGTCAGTCCTTCCTGCAGGGCAAAGTTATGCAAAGCACAACAGTCCATCACAATCCTTGTCACTTTCTAGTGAGAATACTGCAAGGTCCCCCCTGACCTATCCAGGCACCGGAAGCGTGATTTCAGAACTCCAATTGTCCTCTCCACCACTTGACGTGTGGACACATGTGCCTGGTTGTACCTCTCCTGAGCCTCACTGACAAGGCAGTGCGGGTGTTCGAGTGTGGTTGAAGGTCCTCCTTCAACATGTCACATAGTCGGCCGATTGCCTCTTTACTGAAGCGCAGCCTCCTCACACACAAATCCTGCGACAGCATCTGAAATGATCGCCTCTCCCTGTACAGTCTCTGGGGTGGGTAGTAGTTCCTTCTGATCAGGAGACGGCTGTGGTTCCTCAGTCTTCTATGTTGTTCCCTGCTGTTTCGAATTCTTTGAAGCAAAATCACACACAGCATCAGGGCAGCATTTCTAGAGGGCATTTTTCTCGCTCACAGGCCTCCTCCTTACACAGACGTCCTTGCAAGGAAGAAATGGAAAGAGTTGTTAAAGTACCTTTAATGAAGTGACTGGCTAGAAAATCACCCCGGCCTATGGCAGGAGAAACGCGTTATCGGCTTGGTAATACGTCATACCCGCCTGATCAATTTCACAGCCCGAGATGATTTTCCAATAAGTTACTTTCTCTGAAAGTCATAATTAAATGCATACATTCATACACATAAGTAAAGGAATATATACATACATACATATACGTAAAGGAATATATACAGACATACATACATAATTACTTAAAAGAATATATTACTGATGAAAAGTTTCTTTCTTAAAAATGTTGGAAATGTTACATTATTTATTTTAAAACAGTAATTTTCACATTTAATAAGCACATCAAATTCAATTAGGCCTTGCACACAGCCACTATTGCTCCTTATACCTACATTACTCAAAACCCGTTTTTAAAAAAAAATTAAAGTTGCAAACTTACTACAGACTTTCTTAAAATAACTTTTCTCCCTTTCCCAATCAAAAATGTGCCGTTCAGAAGCTCCACTGCTGAAAGAGTTCTTCCTCCGGAGCTTCTCGGGGGCTTTACTCATCCTTTTTTTATGTGTAAATTGTGGGGACTTACCCTCACTCAAACCATTCATGAAAATGCCGAAGTTTAATGCGCATGCGCTGCCTGAAACGTCGCACGTGTTCCGCCCCTTAACCCCTTGGTTCAGAGGACAGGAAATGCCGGTTTTCAGCGCATGCGCTGTGCATCCTGAAAACCGGCACTTCCATCGGGCCCACGCGTGAGTACCCCGTCCGTACTCACGCGTTGGGACCCGAATTACTGGGCCATTATTTTCTAAGTGTCCTATTACCACTTCCTTATAAATGGATTCCAGCATTTTCCCGACGACTGATGTCAGGTCAGATTATGTCATGCGGGTCCGCACCACGCTAACTGCCACATATTCAATGCCATACCTGTAAGTCATATAGAATCATAGAATCATAGAATGGTTACAGCACGGAAGAAGGCCATTCGGCCCATCGAGCCTGTGCCTACTCTCTGCAAGAGTACTTCAGCTAGTCCCACTCCCTCGCTCTTTCCCCGTGGCCCTGCAAATTTATTTGATTCAGATACTTATCCAACTCCCTTTTGAAAGCCGTGATTGAACCTGCCTCCACCAACTTTTCAGGCAGTGCATTCAAGAACTTAATCACTCGCTGCATAAAAAAGTTTTTTATATATGTCTCCTTTGGCTCTTCTGCCAATCACCTTAAATCTGTGTCCTCTGGTTCTTGACCCTTCTGCCAATGGGGACAGTTTCCCTCTATCTGCACTGTCCAGACCCCTCATGCTTTTGAACACCTCTATCAAATCTCCTCTTAATCTTTTCTGCTCCAAGGAGAACAACCCCAGCTTTTCCAGTCTATCAACGTAACTGAAGTCCCTCATTACTGGAATCATTCTCATAAATTTTTTCTGCACCATCTCTAAGGCCTTCACATCCTTTCTAAAGTGTGGTGCCCAGGATTGGACACAGTACTGTAATTGGGGCCAAACCAGTGTTTTAGACAGGTTCAATATAATTTCCACACCTTTGTACTTTATACCTCTATTCATGAAGCTCAGGAACTCATAAGCCTTTTTAACTGCTTTCTCAAACTGCCCTGCCACCTTCAACGATTTGTGCACACATACCCCCAGAGCTCTCCATTCGTGCACCCCCTTCAGGATTGCACCATTTAATTTGTATCTCCTCTTCTCATTCTTTCTACCAAAACGTATCACTTCACACTTTTCTGTGTTAGATTTCATCTGCCACATGTCCGTCCATTTCACCAGCCTGTCTATGTCTTCTTGAAGGATATCACTATCCTCCTCACTGTTCACTAAACTTTCAAGTTTTGTGTCATCTGTAAATTTTTAAACCCAAGTCATTAATATATATCAAGAAAAGCAGTGGTCCTAGAACCAACCCCTGGGGAACACCACTGTATACCTTCCTCCAGTCCGAAAAACAACCGTTCGCCAGTACTCTCTGTTTCCTATCACTTAGCCAATTCCGTATCCGTGCTGCCACTGTCCCTTTTATTCCATGGGCTTCAACTTTGATGGGAAGCCTATTATGTGGCACTTTGTCGAACACCTTTTGGAAATCCATGTACACTACGTCAACTGCATTACCCTCATCAACCCTCTCTGTTACCTCATCAAATAACTCAATCAATTTAGTTTAACAAATTCATGCTGGCTTTCCTTAATTAATCCACACTTGTCCAAGTGACTGTTAATTTTGTCCCTGATTACTTTTTCTGAAAGCTTCCCCATTACCGAGGTCAAACTGACTGGCCTGTAGTTGCTGGGTTTATTGTTACACCCTTTTTTGAGCAATGGTGTGACATTTGCAATTCTCCAGTCCTCTGGCACCATCCCCGTATCTAAGGAGGATTGGAATATTATGGCCAGAACCTCTGTGATTTCCTCCCTCAATTTCCTCAGCATCACAGAATGCATCCCATCCGCCCTGCTGATTTATCTACTTTAAGGACAGCCAGCCTTTCTAATACCTCCTCTTTATCAATTTTTATCTTATTAAGTATCTCCATTACCTCCTCCTTTACTATGTCTATGGCAGCATCCTCATCTTTGGTGAAGTCAGATGAAAGTATTCATTTAGTACCGCAGCCATACCCTCTGCCTCCATGCGTAGATCTCCTTTTTGGTCCTTAATCAGCCCCACCCCTCCTCTTACTACTCTTTTACTATTTATATGCCTATAGAAGACTTTTGGATTCCCTTTTATGTTAGCTGCCATTCTATTCTCATACCCTCTCTTTGCCCCTCTTACTTTCTTTTTCACTTCTCCTCTGACCTTTCTATATATAGCCTGATTCTCAGATGTATTTGCAGCCTGACATCTGTCATACACGCTCTTTTTCTGCTTCATCATATTCTCTATCTCTTTCGTCATCCAATGAGCCCTGACTTTAGTTGCCCTGCCTTTCCCCCTAGTTGGAATGTACCTCAACTGTACCTGAACTATTTCCTCTTTAAAGGTAGCCCATTGTTCCATTACAGTCTTGCCTGCCAATCTTTGATTCCAGTTTACCCGGACCAGATCCGTTCTCATCCCACTGAAATTGGCCTTCCCCCAGTTAAACATTTTTCCTCCAGATTTCTCCCTGTCCTTTTCCATAGCTAATCTAAACCTTATGATACTATAATCACTGTTCCCTAAATGTTCACCTATTGACTCCACTTGACCCACCTCATTCCCCAGAACCAGACCCAGCAATGCCTCCTCGCTCGTTGGGCTGGAAAGATACTGATCAAGAAAGTTCTTCTGAACACACTTCAGAAATTCTTCCCCTTTTCTGCCCTTAACACTGTTATGGTACCAGTCTATATTAGGATAGTTGAAGCCCTCCATTATTACTACTCTATAGTTCTTGCACCTCTCTGTAATTTCTCTGCCAATTTGCTCCTCCATATCTTTCCCACTATTTGGTGGTCTTTAGAATACACCTAGCAGTGTAATGGCACCTCTATTGTTTCTTAACTCGAGCCATATAGATTCTGTTCTTGCCCCACCCAGAACATCCTCCCTCTCTAGCACTGTAAGATTCTCCTTGACCAATACTGCCACACCAGCTCCTATCCTTCCTTCCCTAGCTTTCCGGAACACTTTATTGTTACGTCCGTGAATAATTGAGACACGGACAGCAGGAGTGAACAAAATAAGTCTTTACTGGTGGAAGTCAATAGTGAAACTAAAAACACAAAGGCTCACTAGCGCCTTTTATACAGGGGTGGTCACTGCCGCCGGTACTGCAGTCTGAGACCAGTTATTCTCTTAAAGGTACATAAACAATTCCTCCCCTTTTAGATAAACAGTACATAACATTCATTTAACAACTAAATGATAACTAATTACAATCACAATTACTGTTGCTAGATACATTGGTTAAGTTTAAGCAATTATAAGTTCAGTCTTTGAGGAGGCTTCCTGATTCTGTCTGGATAACGCCTCTTTGGGGTATCAGGTTCTTCTGGCAATGTTGAGTCGGGATCAATGTCGTTGTTTGGTTCATCTGCTTCCAATATTACCGGTTCTGCGGTAGCTGCAATTGGAACGTCGATTTCATTACCAGGTGTATCAGATCGTGGTGTGGAGTTGACGTTTTCCAGTGACTCTAGAATCTGGTCAGCATGACGTCTTACAATGCTCTCCCCAATGTCCACGGTATACATGAGAGGTCCTTGTCATGTACAAATCGTTCCTGGCTGCCATTTCTCAGTGCGGTAGTCCCGGGCCAAAACTGGTTGACCTATCTTAAAACTCCTGGTCGGCCTTTCATTCATATTCTGAAACTGCCTGTTCTCCACATCTCTTCGGACGTTTGGCTTAACCAAATCCAAGCGGCATCGTAGTCTTCGATTGAAGAACATCATGGCTGGAGTTTGGTTGGTAACTGCATGTGTCGCATTCCAGTAGGCAAACAAGAAGTTGTCCACCTTGTGTTGTAGGGGTATATCTTCATTACACATTGCCTTGATAGCCTTCTTGAATGTTTGGACAAACCTCTCGGCCAATCCATTAGTGGCTGGATGATATGGGGCAGATGTGTAATGCTTAACACCATTGTTCTTTAAGAACCTCCGGAACTCTTCAGACACAAACTGTGGTCCATTGTCAGTGCAAATCTGTTCAGGCAGCCCATTCCTGGCGAATATGGTTCGTAAAACTGTGATAGTTTTTTCCGTGGTGGTTGAGGACATTTTTATTACCTCTGGCCACTTTGAATGTGCATCCACCGCAATTAAAAACATCGAGTCCATGAAGGGACCAGCAAAATCAATGTGCACCCTTTGCCATGGAGATGAGGGCCACTCCCATGGATGCAGAGGAGCTTGTGGTGGGGCGTTTTGGACCTTCTGGCATCCTGCACAGCTCTTCGTCATCTCTTCGATTTCTCTATCGATTCCCAGCCATCACACAAACGCTCTGGCTAAGCTCTTCATTTTTACCCCACCCAGATGACCCTCATGAAGCTCATTGAGCACTCTATCCATCAACTTAGGTGGAATTACTACTCTGGATCCACACATCAAGGTTCCTCTGCACACTGACAGCTGTTCTCTTCTCGGCGAGAATGCTGGCAGCAGTGGTTCGCCATGTGCTGGCCATCCCTTCACCGTTAAATCATAGACCTGTGATAATGTCGGGTCATTCCGTGTTTCCTTTTCTATGTTTGCATTCGTCACAGGGAGACATTCGACTATGGTCGAGTGGAATAACTCCATTGGATCCACTGCAAGGTCTTCTTCTTCCACCGTCGGCAACGGTAGACATGACAATCCATCAGCATTTCCATGCTGTTTAGATCCTTTGTACTCAATGTCATTTTGGTGTGCCCCTAGGAAAAGGGACCATCTCTGCAGCCGTTGTGCTGTCATTATCGGTACGCCCTTCTGAGGGTTGAAAATGGAGACCAGAGGTTGATGATCGGTTAGTAGAGTAAATTTTTGACCGTGCAGGTAGTGATTGAACTTCTTCACCCCCCACACTAGGCTGAGGGCCTCTCTGTCAATCTGGGCGTGGTTACGCTCGGCAGAAGTTAATGAGCGTGACGCAAAAGCTATCGGCCTCTCTAAACCATCAAGGAATTTATGTGACAGTACCGCCCAAATGCCGTAGGGAGACGCATCACACGCCAGCCTGATTGGCAGTGCTGGGTTGTAGTGAGCCAATACTTCCCTTGAAGTGATTAAGTCCTTACTCTTCTGAAAAGCATGCTTACAATCATCGCTCCATTTCCATGCTACCCCCGTTCGTAGCAGGGCTTTCAGTGGATGCAGAATTATCGACAAATTCGGCAAAAACTTATGATAGTAATTCACCAATCCGAGGAATGACCTCAGTTGCGACACATTTTCAGGCGCTGGGGCCTTAACAACCGCTTCAATTTTGTCAGGGGACTTATGTAACCCCTCTTCATCAATCACGTGGCCACAATACGATATCTGTTTCTTAAAAAATTCGCAGTTGGGGCGGTTGGCTCGCAGCCCATGTTCCCATAGTCTAGTGAGCACCTGTTCTAGGTTGTTAAGGTGTTCACTGTCATCTTCACCTGTTATAAGGATGTCGTCCAAGTAACACTGAGTCCCCGGAATCCCTTGCAGAACTTGTTCCATCGCTCTTTGCCATATCGCCAGAGCCGATGCTACTCCGAATACCAATCGATGATACTGGTAAAGACCTTTGTGAGTGTTTATCGTGAGATACTTCCTAGAGGACTCCTCAACCTCCATCTGCAAATATGCTTGTGCTAGGTCAATTTTTGTAAAACGCTTCCCTCCAGACAGTGAGGCGAAGATGTCTTCTATCCTTGGAAGAGGATATTGTACTGTGTGAAGGACTGGGTTCACTGTCACCTTGAAATCCCCACAGATGCGAATCTTCCTTGGCTCCCCGGACTTATTGCTTAATGTTTTCTTCATGACAGGAACGATGGGTGTCGCCCACTCGCTCCAGTCGACCTTAGACAACACGCCCGCCTTCTCCAGATTCTCCAGCTCTGCCTCGACGGCTGGGCGAATTGCATATGGTACCGGTCTTGCTTTGAAAAACATGGGAACTGCATTCACTTCTATTTTTATCGAGGCGGTTACGCCTTTAAGCGTGCCCAGTTCTTGTTGAAATACCTCTTTGGCGTTAGCTAAGATTGTTGACAATTGTCCAGGAGTGACGTCTTCATCTTTTTTACCGTCCACCGTCATTGCATGAATGGAGTGCCAATCTAAGTTTATCTTCCTGATCCATTCCCGTCCCAATAACAGTGGTCCACCATTTGGCAGTTGTGAGGGTGCCAGTCAGTTCCTTCTGTAGTCAGTTCCTTCTGTAACCTCTAGATGGCACCTTCACTTGTTTGTTTCTCTTGGTTAATTGTTTCTGGTCTCCTGTGTTAATTAGTTAACTGCCTGTTATCTGTTCATGGGTTTCACCTGGTTTTGTTGGTATATAAGTTCTGTGGTTGCTTTCCTCTGTGCTCAGTCCTAACCGGGGACTAGCCTTTGCTCTGTGGCTGCTGGCTTTGACTAGCTGGCTGCCATGGTTCTCAAGCTCTGTATTTAAGATGTATCTAAGTCTGTGTTCTTGTTGTTCTTAGTCTTGATAAGGTGCTGGGCTGGACTAGCGTGTTGCCATGTTGGAGCTTGTCCTGAGCTTTGTATTGATAAGCTGATTACCCCTGTGGTAGCTTGTCTCGAGTCTCGTCTTGGCAAGCCGGTTGCCCTTGTGGTAGCTTGTCTCAAGCTCAGTATGGACAAGTGGGTTGCCTCATGGAAGCTGTCCTGAGTTCCTATCTTGACTTGCTGTTTGGTTGCTTGTCTTGAGTTCTTATGTTTGTTGTTGTGTTCCTTGTATGAACCTAGTTATGTGTGAATCTAGTAAAGTTCAAACAAAGTACTGTATATTTGCCTCTTGTCTGGTTTCTGCACTTGGGTCCAGAACCTACCTTGCCCGGAGAGCACGGCCCCGTATCTACACGGCCCCGTGGCTCCCCAACCTTGACAGCAGTATGTAGAGATACAATTTCCGTATTTTCTTGCCATTGTATTCGACAGGCACCCTTATTTTTCCTCTGGGGTATACTATTTGCCCCGTATACGTCGTCAAGACGATGGATGTCTCTCTCAAGGGTATGTGTAAAAATAGCCGCTCGTAGTCTCGTTGATTCATGACGGTTAGCGCTTATCCTGTATCCAATTCCATTTTAACTTGTGACCCTGCTATCGTGGGGGTGACCCAAATGGTTCGGTGATCCTCTTTTGCGATTACATTGTGAAGTTTGTGACAGCTTAGTCTCCTGTTCCCGGATTCACTATCGCTCATCTGGTCTTCGGAACTACTGTCTGTCATCTTTTGTACTTTCTTGTACGGTTCCTTAGTAGCCTTTTTGTTGTCGCTGGTCTTCTTCCCAGACCTGCAAACTCGTGCAATGTGTCCCATCTTCCCGCATTGCCTGCCTATTTTGTCTTTGGACCAGCAGTCCTTCTGGTCATGGTTAGTTCTGCCGCAGCGATAACATTTTGCAAATCCCCGTGTCATTTCGTGGGTGCCGTATTCCTCTGGTTTTTGTTGAATTTCTGCAGCTCCCCTGGCTGCTGCTTCATACGATACTGCCACGCTAAAGCCTTATCTAGCGTCAGCTCTTTCTCTGAGAGTAACTTCTTCTGTGTTCCTTCACTCAGGAGTCCACAGACAAATTTGTCCCGTAGGGTATCTGCCAGTCCTGCTCCGAACTGGCAGTGCTTTGATAGCTTGCATAGTTCCGTAAGATACTCAGCATTGCTCTCATCTTTGTGCTGAGTTCTCCTGTGGAATTTAAATCTTTCTGCTATCAACAGCGGTGCAGGGTTTAAGGCCTAGAAATTCACTATGGCCCCGCCAGCTGGCTAGCGCCCAAAAGTTAGCGCTGGGCGGGAAGCCTATAGCGCTCATCAGATATTCATTGTTAGCGCCCCAATTCGGAACCGGGCGCTATACCAGGGTGTGCCCGCCTCCGCTTGGGCCGCTGACACTGAATATCAGCGCTCTTGGCGCCGCTGCGCCAGCCGCTGCGGAGCGGCAGGCTGCGGTACTGCAGGCCTCCTCCTTCTCTTAAGGGGGAGCTGCCTGCAACGGGGAGATCGCCGCTGGATAGTGCCGGCAAATGAGCCCGGCACCATGGAGAAGTGCCGGGCTCGCGGAAAGCAGCCGGCAATGCCGCCGGGGGGGGGGTGGAGGAGGCCGGGGAAGGAGGTGTGGGTAGGCGGCCGCCAAAAAAGCAGCCGGCCGCACCTTCCGCTTTAAAGCGCCCCACTAAGGCAGCAGGACGGCCCCGTTTTCTGGTTGCTGTTTGCGGCCGCTTCGGAGGAGGCGGCCACAACTAAATATGGGGATCGGGCCGGTTTCGGGGCGGAACCGGGGCACTGCGCACACCGATGACGTCATCGGTGCCGGCGCAGCGCTAACAGCTACCGCCGCCAATACCGCTGCGCTGAATATCTGCGCAAACTCATTTCTGGCGCAAAATCACTCTTTAGGCGTTAACTGGGCGCAAAGCTGGCAGCGCCTTAATGAATTTCTAGGCCTAAGTGTTCCTGTAGGACAGCAACAATTTCGTTAAAACTCTTCGCCTTCGGTTTGGCTGGAGTAATCAGGTCCCGCAATAGGCCGTACGTTCTAGCGCCCATTAAGTTTAGCAATATCGATGCCTTTTTCCCCGCCGCTATTTCGTTTGCCTCGAAATATACTTCGACTCTTTCCACATACGTGGTCCAGTCCACTATTGTATTATCAAAAGCAGTGATACAGCCAGTCTTCGGCATCTTGCAAATCTAAAATGGCGCCTCCCGCGCTTTGCCTTCTTCCCCGATTTAACAAAATGGCGCCTCCCGCGCTTTGCATTCATCCCCGCTGTTGTTAGCGCTGCTTTCCATGGTTTCTTGCGCGTTTAATATTGATTCTTTTTCTTTTATTATTTTCCCGTCGTGGAGCGGACCCTCTGGGACACTTCCCTCCCTCTTAAGTCCGAACGCTGCCTGGATTCGAAGCACCGGCCGCGCCCTGTGTTCTCCACCCTCTCTCTCTCTCTTTGTTTCCCGACTCGCTGCCCGGCCCCGTTGAAAAGCCACCCGATCGAGCTCTAGCCCGCCGCAGCCCAGGAAGGATCAGTGCACTACCTGCCACCAGCCCGATTAGCTGGGAAACCACAGACCGAGGAACCCAGCCTGGCTCTGGACAGGCTCTCCTGCAAGTTTTCAATCCGACGATTTGGAGGGCGGTTGCCCACGGTCGACGCCCGTTTCTCGAGTTTCTTTGGATTTTATTTATTTTTTCTTTCTTCTGGCTTCGACCTTCAATAACATCGTCTGAGGTGCTGCCGAGTTGCCGGTAAGTTCGTTTCTTACTCGTCGCCAGTGTTACGTCCGTGAATAATTGAGACACGGACAGCAGGAGTGAACAAAATAAGTCTTTACTGGTGGAAGTCAATAGTGAAACTAAAAGCACAGAGGCTCACTAGCGCCTTTTATACAGGGGTGGTCACTGCCGGTACTGCAGTCTGAGACCAGTTATTCTCTTAAAGGTACATACACAACATTTATAACCAGCAATATTTCATGCCCAATCCTGCCCTTGTTTGAGCCAGGTCTCAGTTATTGCCACAGCATCATATTCCCATGTGGTTATTTGTGCCTGCAGCTCACTTAGCTTGTTTACTATGCTTCATGCGTTCACATACATGTACTGTAAACCCATCTTATACCATCCTGTATTCTCTCTTAGTTTGACCCCACCTAATGCCTTACTATTTCTTACGTTAGTGCTCTCTGCCTCTTCCAATCCTTTGAGCACTTTATTTCCCCTTTCTAATGTTACATCCTGATGCCCACCCCCCTGCCAGCATTAGCAAACCTCCCCGCGAGACTATTGGTTCCGGCCCTGTTGAGGTTCAACCCGTCCAGCCTGTACAGGTCCCACCTCCCCCAGAACAGGTCCCAATGCCCCAGGAATCTAAATCCCTCCCTCCTGCAGCATCTCTCCAGCCACGCATTCATCTGTGCTATCCTACTATTTCTATACTCACTAGCGCGTGGCACCAGGAGTAATCTGGAGATTATTACTTTTTAAGTGGTTCCGTTAAAATGCCACAGGCAGATGTGCTTAAAGTACTTTCGCTTTTCCCACCCAATGTCGGACTTCTTCCCCTCGCTCCGAACATGCCTCCGGGTTATTATGGGGACCATTTTAATGATTTAACTGAAGGAAAATTCAATTGACACAAAGCATACTTCTGTAATGAAGTGAGTAATTTTTGTTGTTCAGTGTTAATGATCACCTAATATAAATGGTGAACTGAAGTTTTTTGACAAAAGACTTTATTTTAGTGCAGTTTATTTTCCCTGCCACAAACTCCATACCCTAGCCACTGACTACACCCTTTTCCCAGGCCACTGTCTAAGGCTGAAGCAGACTGTTTGCACCCATGGTGTCCTATTTGATCCCGAGCTGAACTTCCGACCCCATATGCTCTCAAACACCCGCAAGCTGGTGACAGAATAGTTCCCCATCTCTCTCAATGACATAGCATAGGTTGCTGATATGATTCTGAAGCCACATCATTTGGACTTATGAGCATCTGCCAAATGCAATGTGCAAGTAGCCTTGGCATCACATCTCTAACTCTTTCCTTTACTCCCCCACAGGACCATCCAGAGCCCCCGTCGCCACTGCCGAGGAGGAAGAGGCTTTGCAGCCAGACTCCTCAGAGGAAGCTCCAGCCTCTGAGGGCGCAGCGTCAGCAGAAGTAAGTGCACCCAGCACCAGCGCAGACACTCACACCTCGGTGGGACCTTTGGGACATTGAGTAGTGTTGTCACCTGGTGTATCACAGCTCACAAGTGAGCATCAGCAGCGTGTGGAGACAGGGACAGCAGTGGAGAGTCCTCGTCGGAGGGGGCAGGCCTCTGCCAGCTCAGCTCAGCTGCATGTTGACCCTATGCTTCTGGGTCCATCTGCAAGAGAGGAGGTGATGGATCTCCATGCACAGATGCAGGAGTCTCTGGCAGGTTTTGTCTCCAGGGTAGCTGCAAGTGTGGAGCGAATGGAGGAGTCCATGGCGAGCATGAGCAGAGCCTTATTGGAGTCATTGGCGCATGAAAGCATCACCACGGAAAGGTTGGCAACCTCCGTGGTAAAGCTGGCTACTGCCGAGGAGAGGAGGGCTGCAGCTGAGGAGAGGAGGGCTGCGGCCATGGAGGAGCTTAGTCGCCAGGGTATCGAAAACATGGTGAGTGCTCTGAATAGAATGGCATCTCTTGAGGAGCGATGGGCATCTATTGAGCACCGAAACCAGGCCTTCATGGAAGTCCCTCTGAGCAGGACTTCCAGTGCTGAGACGGGTCCCCATGGCCCCCCTGATGTGCAGCAAGGTGCTCTCCAGCCACTTGCAGGCGCTGAGGGGGAGCTGGCCCATGAGAGGGAGGTTGTTGGCTCACCTCAAGGAAGTGGGGGCTCCTCTCCAGGCGCTCACACTTCCATGCCACTTCAGAGCCCTCGGTCAGAGCCCCGCCGGAGTCCACACCCCAGTGAGATAGGAGTCTCAAGCCCTACACAGCCGCAGGAGCAGCAGACTGCTGGCGAGCCCTCACAGGCTCACCACCCCAGAGGACGCCTGCCAAAGGTGTCGAGACAGGCGCAGCAGGAAAGTGAGCAAGGGGCCTCCACATCTGCTGAAGCCACAGGGGTACCACTACGTAGGAGCGCGCGTAAGAGAAAAATAAAGCACCACTAATCACAAGGGTAGTCACTTGGGTGAAAAGTCTTGTAAATAGTTTTAATGCCATCAGTTTCCTGTACATTAAAAATCTGGTGGCAACTGCTGCAGTTATGGCGTCTGTCATTTGGCGAATGGGGATATCACTTAGGATAACTTGCAGATGTCAGCAAGCTGGTCAAATAGGTAGGAATGTGCAGGCATGGGCCACTGTCCATTGTCATTTAAGAAGCAGTGAGGCTGCAGTGTTTGATGTACGAGGCTACGCAAATCTGCCCAGGATGAGTGCGTTCCTTGCATTCCACCCAGCAATGTTCTCGCGCACTGGTGCTGCTGGTTGGCGAGCCTCTGCAGGATGCTCGTTTCCATCCTCCTCCTCCTCTTCCTCCTCCTCAGCATCATCCTCAGCATCATCCTCATCCGAGGTGGCTCTGTGAGGAGCCTCTTGGTTCTGCGGAATCGGCAAGCCACGACAGAGGGTATCTCCTGCGCCGACGGCCTTCCATGCGTTGGTCCCTTCTGGCCTGTGCTGCCTCAGGTGGCTGAGCCGCAGCCTGCTGCTCCTGCTGGTGCTGCTGTTGTTGCTGGTGCTGCTGTTGCTGGAGTTGCTCCAGCCTCCTCTGCTGTTGGAGATCCTCTAATGCCAGGAAGGGAAGGAACAAAAGGCCTCCCATGCTTCTGGCAGATGCTTCCGTTGAGGAGGCGCTGAGTTAGGGTGGTGAGAGGGGCTTCCCAGGAGCTCACACTGGAGAAGTGTGTGAAGCTCCAACCTTCCACAGCTGTGCCTAAGCCTTCAACAAGTTGCCCCAAGCCTTCAGCAACAAGGTCCTGCAGCCTGCAAATGCTGTCTGATTAAATCTCTTCAGTCCTGATTGACCTGCAGCTGAAAGCAAGCAAGCCAACTCTGTTCACGCCAGGTTTCATCAGCGGTGTTCCCACCAGGTGTGTTTTACGTGGGGAAAGGCTGAAAATTGCAAGGGACCCTGAAAATAGGATTAAACATGCCCATAATTGATCATTAGGCTCCCGCCGACCATTCCCGCCTGCTGCGGGCGGGATTGATTCGGGTCGCGCTGAAACACGGGGGCGAAAGTCGGGCGGGGAATCGGGCAGGGGGGGACGCGACCCCCTATTTCAGCGATTTTTCAGCCCCCGCCCGCCTGAAAACCCGCCCGACGGCTGGGGGAAAATCGGGGCCCAAGCCTTTATACTAATAGCTCTTTATGCAGCACGGTAACAAATTTTCTTATGATAATGCTCCTGTGAAGCGCCTTGGGATGTTTTACTACATTAAAGGCGCTATATAAATATTGTTGTTGTTGCAGCAAATCGACAGCCCATTTTAGAACTCTCCAAAAGTTTGAAGTCAATGGAAATAAAAATCGGGAGATTTGTAAACAGAGCTGCCGACTCGCTGTCACCTGTTTTAGACTATCGCACAATGTCAAATTTATCCGCAGGGTGTCTTGCAGTTAGGGCTGTTATTTATTCTCTCACAGAAGAACTGGATACATATCTGGTTAGAATTGACATTGAAGGTTATAGCAATAAGTTGGGACAGAAATAATCAAATACTCCATGGAACTGCTCACAGTGGGAAAAAACATATTCTCATTGCTGGTCTTGCTTGAAGCTTCTTAATTATGTTCTTATGTCCTCTAGTTTTATGCCCTCAGTCCAGGTTACATTCTCTTTACATTTACATCATTTATGCCTTTCAAAATGTTAAAGTCTTGGATCATGGCCAAATCCCCCTCAAATCTTTTTACAATTAAATAAGTTTAGTGTTTGCTACTTCTACAAAGAAAGGGTCCTAATGCTGCATTGAATATCTGTTCTACCTAGTAACTGTGTATTAAATGCATTAAGGAAGAAATTGGGTTCTGTAGCGCCCGTTTTTTAGGTGCTCTGCTGCCTCTTAATGCTCGAAAATGGGATCAATATGTGGGCGCAAACTTCCGATGGGAAGTGCGCTGGATGCCATCTTGGCAAAGGGTTTGCGCGCACGCAGCTAATGACAGCTTGCAGCATGCAGAGCAGGCAGATTATGATGTCAGTGTGCAACACTGATTTGATGCCAGGGCTGCCATTTTCAAACTCCACACTCCAGCCAATGCCCAGCTGAAAAAGACTTTAAACGAAATGAAAGAACTCCCACTAATGCTATTTAAAGGGATCATGATCTACTTGCAGGTTAGTTGCTGGATTATTTCTTCTAGCTACTGTTGCAATTGTACGCATTTTTTGGAGCTTTCCTATACTTGTTTAAAGTTTAAATAGTCTACAGGGAGTGTTCCGGCTGATGCTGATGTACTTCTTTGTTGAATTCAAAACTGAAACCAGTTGCTTCTAGACATTGGTGGCCTGGTAGGGCTTCCTCTGGGAATTGAGCATGACTAGAAGAATGAAGACAGGCCATGCAGAGCAGGACACGCTGTTAGAAGAGGGAGGGGACGGAGAGATGGGTTCTCAGCAGGAGGCCATATCCACCGAGGGTCTTCAGGGAGCAATTCTTACCTCAAATTCAGTGAGGACCAATGCTTGAGACATCTTATAAGAACATAAAAATTAGGAGCATGAGTAGGCCATACGGCTCTTCAAGTCTGCTCCGCCATTCAATAAGATCATGTCTGATCTTCGACCTCAACTCCACTTTCCTGCCTGATCCCCATATCCCTTGATTTCCCCAGAGTCCAATAATCTATCTATCTCATCCTTGAATATATTCAAAGACTCAGCATCCACAGCATTTTGGGGTAGAGAATTCCGAAGATGCACAACTCTCTGAGTGAAGAAATTCCTCCTTACCTCAGTCTTAAATGGCCTATCCCTTATCCTGAGACGATTCCCCCTAGTTCTAGACTCTCCATGCGTGACCGCGACCCGAAAGGCAGAGGCGAGAGACCTCATTTACATAGAAACATAGAAGATAGGAGCAGGAGTAGGCCATTCGGCCTCTCGAGTCTGTTCCGCCATTTAATGAGATCATGGCTGATCATCCAAATCAACCCTGTCCCTGCTTTCTCCCCATATCCCTTGATCCCTTTAGCCTTAAGAAATATATGTAACTCCTTCTTGAATATATTTAATGAATAGGCCTCAACTGCCTTCTGTGGTAGAGAATTCCACAGTTTCACCACTCTCTGGGTGAAGAAATTCCTCCTCATCTCAGTCCTAAATGGCTTACCCCTTATCTTGAGACTGTGACCCCTGGTTCTGGACTCCCCCGCCATCGGGAACATCCTTCCTGCATCTAGTCTGTCTAGCCCTGTTAGAATTCTATAAGTTTCAATGAGATCCCCTCTCATTCTTCTAAACTCTAGCAAATATAAGCTTAATCGACCCAATCTCTCCTCATACGTCATTCCGGCCATCCCAGGTATCAGTCTGGTGAATCTTCGCTGCACTCTCTCCATGGCAAGAACATCCTTCCTCAGATAAGACGACCAAAACTGCACACAGTACTCAAGGTGTGGTCTCACAAAGGCCCTGTATAACTGCAGCAGACATCCTTGTTCCTGTACTCAAACCCTCTCGCTACGAAGGCCAACATACCATTTGCCTTCTTAACCGCCTGCTGCACCTGCATGCTTACCTTCAGCAACTGGTGCAAAAGGACACCCAGGTCTCGTTGCACTTCCCCTTTTCCCAATCTATTGCTGTTCAGGTAATCTGTTTTCCTGTTTCTGCCACTGAAGTGGATAACCTCGCATTTATCCACATTATACTGCATTTGCCATGCATCTGTCCAATCATCCAACCTGTCCAAATCATACTGGAGTTTCTCGGCATCCTCTTCACAGCACACACGCCCACCCAGCTTTGTGTCATCTGCAAATTGGAGATGTTACATCTAGTTCCCTCATCTAGATCATTTATATATATTGTGAATAGCTGGGGTCCTAGCACCGATCCCTGCAGTACCCCACTATTCACTGCCTGCCACTCAGAAAAAGACCCGTTTATTCCAACTCTTTGCTTCCTGTCTGCCAACTAGTTCTCTATCCAAGACAGTACCTTACCCCCAATCCCATGTTCTTTAATTTACACGCTAATCTCTTATGCGGGACCTTATCGAAAGCCTTCTGAAAGTCCAAATACACCACATCCACTGGTTCTCCCTTATCTATTCTACCAGTTACATCCTCAAAAAATTCCAGTAGATTAGTCAAGCACGATTTACCTTTTGTAAATCCATGTTGACTTTGTCTGATCCTGTCACCGTTTTCCAAGTGCTCTGCTATTACATCTTTTATAATGGACTCTAGCATTTTCCCCACTACTGATGTCAAGCTTACCGGTCTATAAATCCCCGTTTTCTCTCTACCACTTTTTTTAAATAGTGGGGTTATATTAGCTACCCTCCAATCCATGGGAACTGTTCCAGAGTTTGTAGAATTTTGGAAGATGACCAGCAATGCATCTACTATTTCTAGGGCCACTTCCTTAAGTACCCTAGGATGTAGATTATCAGGCCCTGGGGATTTATTGGCCTTCAATCCCATCAATTTAGATCATTATCAGCTTGTTGCAAGACCCTCAACTGTCTTTTTAACCAGACCTTTTGAATTTCATTGCATGACCATGGGAATCATGCAGCTCGGGAACCACATCTGTCAACCTGAGGCAGAAGTTCAGTGGCCTTTGATCGAGGTCATTACTGTAGAGCATGGAAAGCACAATAAATGCTGCCAAGGACAGCTGCTTACTTTCCTAAGGGAAAGGCTGTTGCTGAGTGGATTTTCAGCACATATTTAGGCATGCAGGTCTTTTCTGTAAATTTGGAAACCACTGGCACCTCATTGCTACTATTTATCACACCAGTCAGAATGCTATGGGTTCAAGTCCCACTCCAGAGACTTAAGCACAAAAATCTAAGCTGACACTCTAGTCAGAGGTGCCGTCTTTTGGATGAGATGTTAAACCGAGGTCCCATCTGCTCTCTCAGGTGGACGTAAAAGATCACACGGCACTATTTCAAAGAAGGACAGGGTTGTTATCCCCGGTGTCCTGGCCAAAATTTTTTCCTAAATCAACATCACAAAAACTGATTATCAGGTCATTAGCACATTGCCGTTTGTGGGAGCTTGTTGTGCGCAATTTGGTTGCCGCGTTTCCTACTTCTTCTTAGAACATTACAACTGTAATGTATATACCTTTAAGTGGGGAACTATCTTTTACAGCTAATGTATACTGCAGTACCGGCAGTGGCCACACCTGTATATAGCCCTGAGTAGTAATCTGTACAGATCAGTTCCACTGTGAGCCACGTTGAGTAAACACCTGTTGTACCGTTCTCCGCAGTCTGTGTCTTATTATACATGGACACAACATTGATGACGAGGCAAGTTCGAACCTACCTGCAACTCTGCATCACCTCCCAGGGATTCGTTCCTGGAGATCAGTGGGTTGGAGGTCAAGGCCAGAGACTCGGGCGTTGACCACGGGCAACCGCCCAGTCATCCAGCAGAGACTCGAGAATTGCGGGGGAGGCTGTCGAGAGCCAGGCTTGGCTTTCCAGTCGAGGTGGTCCAGCGAAACGGGCTGGCAACAGGTAGTGCGCAGACCCTTCCCTGACAGCGGCGGGCTAGAGCCCGACCGAGCGGCACAGCAAAGGGCCGAGCAACGTTGATGGAGGAGAGAGAGAGAGAGAGGGCAGAGCGCACAGGGCGCAGCTGGTGTTCAGGGGCCGAGCAGTGTCGGAGAGAGGGAAAGAGAGACGCGCAGAAACCCACGAGGCGCCGCCATTGCCACGAGGACCGCCGAGAGCGTCATTGGCAGCAGCACAGGAGAAGCGTGCGAAACCTACAGGGCGCCGCCATTGCCACGAGAACCACCGGGAGTGGCGTTGGCAGCAGCGGGGGAGGAAGGAAAGCGCGGGAGATGCCATTTTAAACCATTGGGAGACGCCATTTTAAACCACACCCAAAATGCCAAAGAGTGGCAGTATCACCGCATTTGACAATGAAGTCGAAGATTGGACTACATATGTCGAACGAATAGAGGTATACTGCAAGGCAAATGAGGTGTCAGATGACAAGAAAGAGTCGGTATTGTTAAATTTAATGGGTGCAAAGATGTATGGTTTATTACGAAATCTAGTAACCCCAACGAAGCAAATGGAAAAGAGTTTTGAAGACATAGTAACGATACTAAAGGAACATTTAAACCCCACACCGCTGCTGATAGCAGAAAGATTCAAGTTTCACAAACGGAACCAGCATAAGGATGAAAGCAATGCTGATTATTTAACAGAACTGCGCAAACTATCGAAACACTGCCAGTTTGGAGTGGGACTGGCAGATACCTTAAGGGACAAGTTTGTGAGTGGGCTTCAAAGTGAAGGAACCCAGAAACGGCTTTTATCTGAAAAGGACCTTACGCTGGAAAAGGCTTTCAGCATTGCGGTATCATATGAAGGAGCAGCACAGGGGGGTTCTGGAGAAACAACAGAGACCGCAAGAATATGGCACAAACGAAATGTCATATGGAACAGAGAATTGCAATCGCTGCGGCAGAACAACACATGACCAGAATGATTGCTGGTTCAAAGACAAAGTGTGCAGACAGTGTGGAAAAGTAGGAGTGCTTCTTGAATGTTGTGAGGGTTCCTGCCTCTACCACCCTTTTAGGCATTGAGTTCCACATTCCAACCACCCTCTGGGTGAAAAAGTTCCTCCTCAAATCCCCTCTAAATCTCCTGCCCCTTACCCTGAATCTATGCCCCCTTGTTATTGACCCCCCTACTAAGGGGAAAAGTTCCTCTTTGTCTACCCTATCTATGCCCCTCATCATTTTGTACACCTCAATCAGGTCCCCCCTCAGCCTTCTTTGCTCCAAGGAAAACAATCCCAGCCTGTTTAGTCTTTCTTCATAGCTGAGGCACTCCATCCCAGGTAACATCCTGGTGAATCTTCTCTGCACCCTCTCCAAAGCAATCACATCCTTCCTATAGTGAGGTGACCAGAACTGCACACAGTACTCCAGCTGTGGCCTCACCAGCGTTTTGTACAGCTCCATCATAACCTCCCTGTTCTTATATTCTATGCCTCGGCTAATGAAGGCAAGTATCCCATATGCCTTTTTAACCACCTTATCTACCTGTTCCGCTGCCTTCAGGGATCTATGTACATGTACACCAAGGTCCCTCTGACCCTCTGTACTTCCTAGGGTCCTACCACTCATTGTGTATTCCCTTGCCTTATTTGTCTGTCCAAAATGCATCACCTCGCACTTTTCAGGGTTAAATTCCATTTGCCACTTTTCCGCCCATCTGACCAACCCGTTTATATCGTCCTGTAGCCTGAGGCTTTCCTCCTCGCAATTTACCACCCCACCAATTTTCGTGTCATCTGCGAACTTACTGATCATACCTTTCACATTCTCATCCAAATCATTTATGTAGATCACAAACAACAAGGGACCCAGCACCGATCCCTGAGGTACCCCACTGGACACAGGCTTCCAGTCACAAAAGCAACCTTCGACCATCACCCTCTGCCTCCTGCCACTCAGCCAGTTTAGGATCCAACGCGCCAAGGCACCCTGGATCCCATGGGCTCTTACCTTCTTGACCAGTCTCCTATGTGGGACTTTGTCAAAAGCTTTACTGAAGTCCATGTAAACCACATCCACAGCATTTCCCTCATCCACCCCCCTAGTCACCCCCTCGAAAAATTCAATCAGATTTGTCAGACATGATTTACCCTTGACAAAGCCATGCTGACTATCCCCGATTAATCCTTGCCTTTCCAAGTGGAGACTAATTTTGTCCCTCAGAATTTTTTCCAATAATTTCCCTACCACAGATGTTAGGCTCACTGGCCTGTAATTCCCTGGTTTATCCCTGCTACCCTTCTTGTATAATAGTACTACATTAGCTGTTCTCCAGTCCTCTGGTACATCCCCTGTGGCCAGAGAGGTTCTGAAAATTTGTGTCAGAGCCCCTGCAATCTCCTCCTTTGCCTCCCACAGCAGCTTGGGATACATCTCGTCCGGGCCTGGGGATCTATCCACTTTTTGGCCTGCTAAAACCGCTAGCACCTCCTCCCTCTCGATGCTAATATGTTCAAGTATGTCACAGTCCCCTTGCCCGATTTCTATGTCCGCATCGTCTTTCTCCATAATGAACACAGATGCAAAAAATTCATTTAAAACCCTGCCTACATCATCTGGCTCTACACACAGATTGCCACTTTGGTCCCTAATGGGCCCTACCCTTTCCCTGGTTATCCTCTTGCCCTTAATATACTTATAAAACATCTTAGGATTTTCCTTTATTTTACTCGCCAGTGTTATTTCATGGCCCCTCCTCGCCCTCCTAATTTCTTTTTTAAGTATGCCCCTGCACTTTTTATACTCCTTTAGGGCTTCTTCCGTCTTTAGTCTTTTGTAACTGCCAAAAGCCCCCCTTTTATTTCTAATGCATTTTTGTATATCCCTTGTCATCCAAGGTTCCCTTTGCTTGTTGGTCCCACCCTTGACCTTTACAGGAACATGTTGGCGTTGTACTCTCTCTATTTCCCTTCTGAAAGTCTCCCACTGTTTTGATGTGGATTTTCCTATAAGTAGCTGCTCCCAGTCCACTTTGGCCAGATCCTGCCTTATCATATTAAAATCGGCCTTCCCCCACTTTAGAACCCTTATTTCCGGGCCGTCTTTGTCTTTTTCCATGACCACCTTAAATCTCACCGAATTATGGTCACTGTCGCCAAAATGCTCTCCTACTGATACTTCCATCACTTGCCCGGCTACATTCCCCAGAATTAGGTCCAGTACCGCCCCCTCTCTTGTAGGACTTTCTACATGTTGGCTCAAAAAGCTCTCCTGGATGCACTTTAAGAATTCTGCACCCTCTAAGCCTTTCACACTCTGACTATCCCAATTTATATTATTACCCTATTATTTTCACACTTCTCTGAGATTTGCCTACATATCTGTTCCTCTATCTCCCCCTGACTGTTTGGGGGCCTATAGTACACTCCCAGCAAAGTGCTTGCCCCTTTTTGTTTTTAAGTTCTACCCATAAGGCCTCATTAGAGGAACCCGCTAATATATCATCCCTCCTTACAGCAGTAATTGACTCCTTAATTAATATTGCAACACCCCCTCCCCTTTTACACCCCCCTCTGTCTCGCCTGAAGATTCTATACCCCGGAATGTTGAGCTGCCAGTCCTGACCCTCCCTCAACCATGTCTCCGTGATAGCAACAATATCGTACTCCCATGTGCTCAACAACAACTTCAGTTCATCCACCTTATTTGCAAGACTCCTTGCATTAAAATAAATGCCTTCCAGCACTGCCATATTCCCTTTTGCCTTCACATATTTGCTCTGCCTTCCCAGCTGACTTGTTTTTCCCTCTGTATTTGGCTGTAAATCACCCCCTACTATAGCTCCACTCTGTACCCCATCCCCCTGCCAAGTTAGTTTAAACCCCCCCCAGCAGTGCTAGCAAACCTCCCCGCAAGGATATTGGTTCCCCTCTGGTTCAGGTGTAAACCGTCCGACTTGTACAAGTCCCACCTTTCCCAGAAGCAGACCCAGTGATCCAGGAAACTACAGCCCTCCCCCCTGCACCATCCCTTTAGCCACGCATTCATCTGTTCTATCTTCCTATTCCTATACCCACTAGCACGTGGCACCGGGAGTAATCCAGGGATTACAACCTTTGAGGTCCTGCTCTTTAATCCTTCACCTAGCTCCCTAAATTCTTGCTGCAGGACCTCATCCCTCTTTTTACCTATGTCGTTGGTACCAATGTGGACCACGACCTCTGGCTGTTCACCCTCCCCCTCCAGAATGCCCTGCAGCCGCTCAGTGATATCCTTGACCCTGGCACCAGGGAGGCAACAAACCATCCTGGATTCACGTCTACGGCCACAGAAACGCCTATCTGTTCCCCTTACTATAGAATCCCCTACCACTATTGCTCTCCCACTCTTTTTCCCCCCTTCCTGGGCAGCAGGAGCACCCCCAGTGCCAGGAAGTTGGCTGCTGCTGCCTTCCCCTGGTGAGTCATCCCCCTCAACAGTATCCAAAGCGGCATACTTGTTTGAGAGGGGAATGGTCACAGGGGTCTCCTGCACTACCTGCCTGCTTCTATTGCTCCGCCTGGTGGTCACCCATTTCCTGTCTTCCTGTGCAGCCCTTCCCTGCGGTGTGACCAACTCACTAAACGTGCTATCCACGAACCTCTCAGCATCATGAATGCTCAACAACCCATCTACCCGCAGCTCCAGCGCCTCAATGCGGTCTGCTAGTAGCTGCAGATCACAGAAATCACACAGAAATCACAGAAACCCCACAGTGCAGATAGAGGCCATTTCGGCCCATCGAGCCTGCACCGACACATATCCCACCCGATCCCCGTAACCCCTACACCAACACATATCCCACCCTATCCCCGTAACCCCACGTATTTAATCCCCCTAACACTAAGGGTCAATTTATCATAGCCAATCAACCTAACCCGCACATCTTTGGACTGTGGGAGGAAACCGGAGCACCCGGAGGAAACCCATGCAAACACGGGGAGAATGTGCAAACTCCACACAGACAGTCGCCCGAGGCCGGATTCGAACCCGGGTCCCTGGCGCTGTGAGGCAACAGTGCTAACCACTATGCCACCGTGCCAGATGGATGCATCTCTGGCACACGTGGTCATCAGGGGCACCGGGGTCCCTGAATTCCCACATAGAGCAAGAGGAGCATATCACGGGGCTGGGCTCACCTGGCATGACCTTCCCTTTACTTAATTTAAATTAATTTACTATCACCAATTAAAAATATCTCTAAGGCGCTTGTATAGTCTACCAACAGTCCCTGCTACACCAGAAAGATCCTGGTAACTATAAACTACAGAGTTAAAGTTTAAAAAAGAGAAATACTCACCAACCAATCACTTACCTGCTCCCTGGTGACATCACACTCTGATTACTTTTTACCTCTCTCCCCGCTGCTGAGTTGGTAAGCCTCGCCTCTCTCCGGTTTTTATACCGGGCTCCGACTCACTGCTCCCGCTGGTCCCGACTGGTCTCGGGCCTCGCCTCTCTCCGGTTTTTATACCGGGCTCCGACTCACTGCTCCCGCTGGTCCCGACTGGTCTCGGGCCTCGCCTCTCTCCGGTTTTTATACCGGGCTCCGACTCACTGCTCCCGCTGGTCCCGACTGGTCTCGGGCCTCGCCTCTCTCCGGTTTTTATACCGGGCTCCGACTCACTGCTCCCGCTGGTCCCGACTGGTCTCGGGCCTCGCCTCTCTCCGGTTTTTATACCGGGCTCCGACTCACTGCTCCCGCTGGTCCCGACTGGTCTCGGGCCTCGCCTCTCTCCGGTTTTTATACCGGGCTCCGACTCACTGCTCCCGCTGGTCCCGACTGGTCTCGGGCCTCGCCTCTCTCCGGTTTTTATACCGGGCTCCGACTCACTGCTCCCGCTGGTCCCGACTGGTCTCGGGCCTCGCCTCTCTCCGGTTTTTATACCGGGCTCCGACTCACTGCTCCCGCTGGTCCCGACTGGTCTCGGGCCTCGCCTCTCTCCGGCTTTTATACCGGGCTCCGACTCACTGGTCCCGACTGGTCTCGGGCCTCGCCTCTCTCCGGTTTTTATACCGGGCTCCGACTCACTGCTCCCGCTGGTCCCGACTGGTCTCGGGCCTCGCATCTCTCCGGTTTTTATACCAGGCTCCGACTCACTGCTCCCGCTGGTCCCGACTGGTCTCGGGCCTCGCCTCTCTCCGGTTTTTATACCGGGCTCCGACTCACTGCTCCCGATGAGCACTTGAAATGCCATTGCATACAAGGCTATGGACCAAATGCTGGAAAATGGGATTAGACTGGACAGGGATGGATGGGCGGCGCAGACACGATGGGCCGAAGGGCCTCTTTCTGTGCTGTAAAACTCTATGACTCTATGACTCTATGACACATAGCAAGAGTCTGCAGGTCAGGAAAGAAAACCAGCAATAAGAAACCTACCAAATGAAAGTACAAGAAGGTACATAAGATGACAGAGAATAGTTCAGATGAACAAAAGAGTGATAACGACTCCGAAAGCAGGGAACTGAGTTGTCTGAAACTACATAATGTGATCACAACAGAGGATCACCGAACCATTTGGGTCACTCTCAAGATAGCAGGAGTCCAGGTAAAGATGGAATTGGACACAGGATCAGCCCTAACAGTCATAAACCGACGGGACTATGAGCGGCTATTCTCACACATACCCTTGAGAGACACAAAAATTATTTTGAAGACGTACACGGGGCAAAAAGTCTACCCCAAAGGAAAAATAAGGGTGACCGTTATATATAACGGTAAGGAAACACCAAAACTAGACCTGTATGTATTGCAAGATGGATGATCACCATTACTGGGACGTGAATGGATCCGGAAAGTACAACTGGATTGGCATTCCATACAGGCACTGACTGTGGCTGACAAAAAGGATGACGACATCACACCTGGGCGACTGTCAAAGATCCTAACTGACATGAAAGAAGTGTTCCAGCAAGGACTCGGAACACTAAAAGGCATGACAGCAATGATTAAAATTGAAGAAAACGCAAACCCAAAAATTTTTAAGGCCAGAACGGAAACTTATGTGATCCGCCCAGCCGTCGAAGCAGAGCTGGAGAGTCTGGAACATTCAGGTGTACTGTCCAAGGTAGACTGGAGCGAGTGGGCTACACCCATCGTCCCTGTGATGAAAAAGTCATTGAGCAGCACGCCTGGGGAACCAAGGAAGGTTCGCATCTGTGGGGACTTTAAGGTAACAGTGAACCCGGTCCTTCACACCGTACAATATCCACTTCCGCGGATTGAAGATATTTTCGCCTCGCTATCTGGAGGGAAACGCTTCACTAAGATTGATCTGGCCCAGGCTTATCTGCAAATGGAGGTAGAAGAAGCATCAAAAAAATACCTCACAATCAACACCCATAAAGGTCTCTACCAACACAACCGGCTGGTATTCGGGGTAGCATCAGCTCTGGCTATTTGGTAGAGGGCAATGGAACAAGTCCTGCAAGGGATCCCAGGGACCCACTGTTATTTGGACGACATCCTGGTCACGGGCGAAAATGACAGTGATCACCTTGCCAACCTGGAGCAGGTGCTCACTAGATTGCAGGAATATGGGCTCCGAGCTAACCGCCCCAAATGCGAGTTTTTTAGAAAACAGATCTCGTATTGTGGCCACGTTATCGATAAAGAGGGGTTACATAAGTCCCCAGAGAAGATTGAGGCAGTGGTCAAGGCTCCAGCACCGGAAAATGTGTCACAACTGAGGTCGTTCCTCGGGCTGGTAAACTACTACCATAAGTTCTTGCCAAATTTGTCTACACTACTACACCCACTGAACACCCTACTGCAAACTGGGGTGCCATGGAAGTGGAGTGACGAATGTAGACGAGCTTTCCAGAAGAGCAAAACACTAATGTTTCTATGTTTCTATGTTTCTATTACCAATTCGGTTGGCATGTGATGCGTCACCCTACGGCATTGGAGCGGTGCTGTCGCACAAATTCTCGGATGGCTCAGAGAGGCCAATAGCCTTTGCGTCACGATCACTAACCTCAGCCGAGCGTAACTACGCCCAGATTGACAGGGAGGCCCTCAGCCTAGTGTGGGGAGTGAAAAAGTTCAATCACTATCTGCACAGGCAGAAATTAACCTTGCTGACTGATCACCAGCCTTTTGTCTCGATTTTTAATCCGAAGAAGGGCATTCCGGTGATGACTGCACAACGACTACAAAGATGGTCACTTTTTCTAGGGGCGCACCACTATGAGATTGAATATAAGGGCACAAAACAGCATGGAAATGCTGATGGGCTATCACGCCTGCCACTGCCTACTGCGGAGGAAGCACCAGCAGTGGATCCTGTCGAAATATTCCATTCGACTATAGTTGAATACCTACCGGTAACTAACGCTTGTATCGAAAAGGAAACCCGAAATGACCCGACATTGTCTCGGGTATATGAATTGACGGTGAAGGGATGACCAGCACATGGCGACTCACTGTTGCCAGCATTCTTGACAAGGAGAGAACAGCTGCCAGTGTGCCGGGGGACCTTGATGTGTGGATCCCGAGTGGTAATTCCACCCAAGTTAAGGGATAGAGTGCTCAATGAGCTGCATGAGGGTCATCGGGGAGGGGTAAAAATGAAAAGTCTAACCAGGGCTTATGTGTGGTGGCCGGGAATCGATAAACAAATCGAGGACCTGAACAAGAGCTGCTCAGGATGCCAGAAATTCCAAAATGCACCACCACAGGCCCCTCTACACCCATGGGAGTAGCTCTAATCTCCATGGCAACGGGTGCATATTGATTTTGCTGGTCCATTCATGGACTCAATGTTTTTAATAGCCATGGATACGCACTCAAAATGGCCTGAGGTCATCAAAATGTCCTCCACCACCATGGAGAAAACTATTGCAGTCCTTCGGATCATTTTTGCCAGGAATGGCTTGCCAGAACAGATTTGCTCCGACAACGGACCACAGTTTGTGTCCGAAGATTTCCGGAGGTTCTTGAAAAAGAATGGGGTAAGGCATTACACATCCGCCCCGTATCATCCAGCCACAAATGGATTGGCTGAGAGGTTCGTACAAACCTTTAAGAAGGCAATAAAGGCTATGTACAATGACAACATTCCACTGCAGCACAAGGTGGACAATTTCCTCTTTGCCTACCGGAATGCGACACATGCAGTCACCAACCAGGCCCCAGTCATGATGTTCTTTAACCGAAGGTTAAGATCTCGCCTGGATTTGCTCAGACCAAACGTACGAAGAGATGTTGAGAGTAAGCAATTCCAGCACATCCATGAGAAGCCAACAAGGAGCTTCAATGTAGGGCAACCCGTCTTGGCCCGCGACTAGCGAACAGAAAAATGGCAGCCAGGAACGATATGCACACGGCAGGGCCCACTAATGTACACAGTGGGCGTTGGGGAGAGCATCGTGAGACGCCACGCTGTCCAGATCCTAGAGTCACAGGAACAAGTCAACCCCATGCCTCGCCCATACGTACCTGGTGATGAACCCGACGTACAGGTTGCACCTACCCCAGAAACAGTAGCATCGGAAGCTGATGAACCAACCGACGACAGGGGGCCAGAATCGCCTCCGCACCAAGAGCAAGACACTCGGGAAAAGCGCTATCCAGAAAGGATCAGGAAGCCTCCCCAAAGACTGAATATATAAATAGACTATTTTCAGCTAATGTTGCATGTTAAAAGTGTTAATTGTAATGAGTTTGATATTTAATTGTTAAATGAGTGTTATGGTACGGTTAATCTAAAAGGGGAGGAATTGTAATGTATATACCTTTAAGTGGGGAACTATCTTTTACAGCTCATGTATACTTCAGTATCGGCAGTGACCACACCTGTATATAGCCCTGAGTAGTAATCTGTACGGATCAGTTCCACTCTGAGCCACGTTGAGTAAACACCTGTTGTACCGTTCTCCGCAGTCTGTGTCTTATTATACACGGACACAACAACAACAGTCACTACACTTTAATAAAAGTACTTAATTGGATGTAAAAGCACTTTGGGATGTCTGGTGGTTGTGAAAGGTGCTATATAAATGTAGTCTTTCTTTCTTTCATTGACAGATTGCTTCTTTGAACTCTACTTGACCTGACATCTATTACATCAGCATGGGTGCCATTTATACTGTCTCACCTTGGTCCTCAGAATCGGACCACAATGAGCCCCAACACCAGCAGCACCAGGCACAACAGCAGCAGCAACAGCAACACCAACCTTCTCCTCAACGACCTGATGCTGCACAGGACAGAGGGCATCAGCGCAGGGCTGCTCTGCGCCAGAGGCGATACCCCCAACACCGGGTATACAGGCAGAGGATGAGCAGCAGTACCAAATGAGGGTCTGCCTATCGCGCCATGTCATCGCAGACATTTACACATTGCTGGAGCAAGAGCTGCAGCCCACAGGAGCGGGTGGCTACACCTTACCAGTGGCTGTCAAAGTCACCACCGCTCTCAATTTCTTTGCTTCAGGCTCCTTCCAGGGCTCTGCAGCAAACATTTGTGGCATCTCACAATCGGCCGCCCACAGATGCATCATACAAGCCACCGATGCCTTGTTTGACAAGTCAGCCAATTATATCAACTTTTCACTGATGAAGCCTGTGTTACTGAGTGGGCGCTCGGCTTTGTGGCTCTGGCTGGCTTTCCACAGGTGCAGGGCATCATCGACTGCACACATGTGGCCATCAGGGCACCCCATCATCACCCAGGAATGTTTGTGAACTGCAAACGCTTCCACTCCCTCAATGTGCAGTTCATCTGCAACCATAAAAAGATCATCATACAGGTGTGCGCCAGATTCCCTGGCAGCTGTCATGACTCTTTCATCATGCGCCAGTCCACCATCCCTCAGCTCCTCGCACCTCAAAACAGACGTTCTGGCTGGCTGCTTGGAGACAAGGGCTATCCACTGACGACGTGACTCATGACACCCTTGAGGAGGCCAAGGACTGAGGCCGAGGAGAGATATAATGAAAGCTACATGTCCACCAGATGTGTCATAGAGCAGACAATAGGCATGCTGTAAATATGCTTCAGATGCCATGACAGGTCTGAAAGAGCCCTTCAGTAAGCACCAGCCAAGGGGGGAAAAATTCAGTATCACCCCGTTTGGGGCGCGATTATCGGCCGTGCGCAAAGTTTAGCGCCTGGTGCTAATGATCGCCTCCGACTGTAAACTGGGCTTTTATCGCCCCTGGAGGTGATTGGAGCGCTAAATCAGGCGCTTCACATCTGTCTTAAGGTGCAAAGGCCGAGGAGCGAGGCGCTACCTCAGGGTGCTGGCGAAACTCATGCGATGTCAGTCAGCAATGGAACACAGAAACAATGGCACCGACCAGTTCTTAAAGAGGAGGGTTGATTTTGCACTCCATCCACATCCTGCTCATTGCAGCCTTGAATCTTGACCTGGAGAGACCTGTGCATCCAATCTGCTGGAAAGAACAATGGAGAGGCCCAGGGAAAGAGCTCAGAGTGCAGCCCCCACCGTCTCTTCTAAATCGATACAAGGAAGGGCAAATCAAAATGAACCTGCAAAGTGCTGCTCAGTACCCAAAGTTCCTTCACACAGCGTTGAATCTCTCCAGAAGTCTCTCTCTCTCTCAGAATGCGTGGTGCAAAAATGTCACCAGCAATAACGGTAGGAAATGTTCGACTTTATATAGCACTCCCCCAGTCCCTTCCTGACAGCAAAATGCTCCCCTCAACCTGTCATTGCTAGTGGCAGGCGGTAAGGCAGGGGGCACCACTCAATATCCGGTCCGGGATGCTATCAGGGTGTTGCACACTCGACTGACATCATGATCTGCTGGCCCTTTTAAGGCACTAACCAACTGAATTAATCCCGCAAGTTCTCCAGAATCATTGTGGTCTGCTGCGCTTTGTACAACATAGCACAGCAGTGAAGATTAGTGCTGTAGGGGGGCATCCTTTACCTGGTTTATGGTAATTTACCTGGTCAGGCAGCCTTTTGCCACTGCACTGTGACCAATTCCAATCAGCGGTTTCGAATCGCTAAACCCTCCTTCCACTTCTGACTGGAGGAACTTATAATTAATGATATTTTAAAAATGGACAAATGGTCTGGATGCAAGAAAGTCAAATTATATTAAAGCTAAGGAAACTACACCAAATGATCAAAGTAATCACGGTAAAATTGCTTAACAGGGGAAGGCAGGTGGCAAAAATGAGGGATAAATGGCTACAATGTTAATCTTACAATCTTAACAACATTTCCCTTAAATTACCACCCCTTTACTTCTCACTAGATTGTCTTGCTAGTGGGTCAGAAGCCTTGCTCACATGCAGTCCAAAGAGTAAAAGAGAAGAGAGAGAGAGAACTTCCTGGGCTTAATCTTTATACCCCCTTTTGGGGCCCGCCCACCTGTTCCTTTTCAGTTTGGATGTGTCCACTTGATATACAAACAAATGCTAATAGCATTCAATTGCTTTGTAAACAAAGCATTGTCCTGTGGTCATCTGGAACCGCAATTGATTGACAGTCTTGAGCACTTAGTAAACAAAGTCCCTTTGTTCATGCTGGCAGTTTCAAGCACTTGATCTTAGAGTAAACATTGTAGAATGTCCTGTAAACAGGCATCAATTGTCCTGCAGGGAGGGAACTCCCCGAACTGCCTTTGATTGGCAGATTCAAACGGGCTACTCCCCAGTGTAAACAAGCAGCTTGTAGGTTACTGGACCCGCCCAATACCACAGGGTGACTGACAGCTCGGGCTCCATTCATATGCTTACAGCCTGTCTGTCCTTTTCTGCTGCCTTTTGAAATTCTGTTTCCATGAGGTCTGTTCAGCCATTTTTATGCCCTGGGCAATTTAAACAGTCCAAAACTCAAGAGTACATCTTTTAGTAAATGTACAATCTTAAAGTGTGCGATTTTCACAAAGTTCTTTGATTCCAGTGTCCAAGTGCTACCTAGCTTACGAGCTTTTTAACGCAGCCTTTTGCGGTTCTGGGTATGTTTTAAAACATTGTCCAACCCAGAGACAATTTAAATCACACAAGTCTTCGTCCACGATGTGGATTAATATTTCCCGATCTTCGGGGGCTGAGGGGATTTTGCGACCCCTACATTCCACCCTTGGATACTTCCAACTTGCTTGTAGTATCCTCTTGAAGAAGTGAGCAAAATGTTCTGATCCCCCCACAAACAATCATCCCCTGTATTTACCTATAGCTACCTATCACTGATTCCCCGACCTGTCTATTCCCCTCAAATCCGAGAAAAACCATGGTACGGTAGGCATCTACAGATACATCAATTACAAAATGTTACAATAAGGGGTCTCATACCTCTGCACCACTTGTTACATTATAACATATTGCAAAATGTTGCAATCTAGGTTATACAATGTAATCAAAATGATTCCAAGCACGGAGAGTGTCCTACGCCTCTGCACCACTTGGAACTGTAAAACAAAATACAAAAATCTCCATTAAACATTTGAAACAAAATGCTGAAATAAACCCCGACCATCACGTTACAATGATGGGTCGTGAAATTCGAGTGGGTATTGCTCCTCCCACCCGGGCAGTAAATGTTCCTTCCACCCTCCCTTCAATGGTCTTAAACTTTTAAAACATACAGAATGGGTTTTACAGAACAGTCTGCTCCACCAGCCCCAAGCCGTTCACTTGTCCCTTTGTGGAGGCAGGGTACCCCTCATGTTTCACAGACCGAGACCAGAGAGTATGGGATCGCGACTCCCAGTCCCTCCCCCTCCCGTCTTCCCTCGACTGGCTGCATAAAATGATGGGTGCCTGTGTGGCGACTCTCACTGACCCCACACTCAAACTTGGATCCCAGACCCGGCCACCCACTCATCCTTCCCAGCCACATTTACTCTCCAACTTTGCCCGTGGGCCCCGGGTGAGTTCCTCCCTTCCCCGAACACACCCACATGACTCTTGGGTCTCCCCCTCCCCTTTACAATCTTTCCCGGGCCATCACCACCCACTCCCGGGGAACGCGTCCCTACCTGACAAGGCCCCCACGCTTCCCCACCATGACTCCTCAATAGCGAGGTCTCCCGCAAGTGAAATTCGGTCAGGATAGTGCTGGGTTGGGGTGTGCCCCACCCAGCTGGGGCCATCTCTTCTGCGTAGGATGAGTAGGCAGGTTCCTCCGGACTCTGTCCGGTTTCTCCCGAAGGTCGCTGCGGGGTCTCCTCCTGGATTTGTCCAGTGGCGAGGTGATCCCCAACATTCGGTATCCATATCTTCATTCGATGCCCAGCTTGGACTGGGAAAACAGGGCTGCTCCTTTGTCCACTCTCCTGCAAAAGAACTTAAAAGGACATGCAGCCAGGTCTCTTACTGACCTGCTGCCTTAGGTGGAGACATGGTCGGGTCCCTCGACCTCGGAACAAAATACAAGCATTTGGCACACTTATAAACTTAAACTTTAAACTTAAACTGAAAACTACTAGTTACATTCTAAACTTCAAATTTAAACACCTTAAAAACAAGCTATAAACATTTTAAATTTAACACAAAGCTATGATATAAATGCCGCCCGTCTCCAGATGGCCAGGCTAATCTCTGGTGTCACTGTCGCAGATTACTGCTGCCTGCAGCGAAACTGGACTGCCTCCTGCTTCTGGTCCCTGGCAGCTAATGGCTGCTAGTTGGGGACCTCTGTGATCTGTTTCCTCCCGGGCTCGGGAGATTGCTCTTTGTGGCGGGTACTCTGGTGACCATCTTATCTTGGGCTTGCGGACCCGCTGAGACCTTCTGAAAGGCATCTCTGTGGGGGAAACTTTGGCTGACGGACCCTGAGCCTGGGTCACAGCCCTAGCTGGCTGGGAACCTTCTCCCCCTGATGCAAACAGCCCACACTGCTTAATGTACCTGGCAGCCTGCCAGTAATCCGGGTTTGTCTCCTATTCCCTACCCACTCCTGTACTGGGGGCAGGTATCCCCTCACCACCCACTGCTGGTGGCTGAAAATCTTCCTCTCCAGGTCCAAAACCTGGTACCGGCTCTTTCCATATGTCCCCTGCAAGAGGAATTGCTATCCCTTCCTCCTCAGAGTCCCACACCATAGGGGGAACCACTCTAGAAGCGGGCTGGGAAGCTTGTCCCTTTAAACAGTCGATTGCGCCTGAGTGAAACTCTTCCCCGGAGTCCCAGGCAGAGGCTGTGAAACCTCTGTATTCAAACAGGTGACTGCGCCTGCGCGAAACCACACCGGAGTCCCACGGCAGAGGCTGTGTAACCTCTGTATTCAAACAGGTGACTGCGCCTGCCTGGGAAAACTGAAGAGGAGCCGGTGTGGTGAAAGGCTGGGGAGCTGCGCCTGCGCGAACAGACCATTCAAAAGACTGGGGAATTCCTGTCTCCAGACCAACGACTACGCATGCGCGGGCAGTCTCATCAAAAGGCAGCTCCTACCTGGGGCCCCCCAAGTGATTTTCTGTGAATGAACTCGCAGCAGCCTGCAGATTTCTACTCTCAGGCTGCTGTTTCTCTGCTTCTGAACTAGATAACTGGTTCAAATTTAAAGTTTGGCCAAAACTTAGGTCCCACTGGGGCGGGGAAGTGTCCCAATTGGTGGGCCGGACAACTTTTCCCTTGAAACAAGCCACAGCGCCTGTCTTTACAGCCTGTGAACTTGAACTTGTATGGTCAGATTTATACAATTTACATTGGTTGGCGTGGAACCACTTTGTGCACCAGGGTAGTTTTACTGCATAGACCATGGGGCTGGCCCTATCAACTATACTATAGGGTCCCATGTAGAGTGGCTCTAAACTTCCTACCAGGGCATAGTTTCTTACCATCACTAAGTCTCCTATCTCCCACTGGTGGCTCTTGCTAGGCTCGAGCAGCAGCCGGTTATTCTGATGCTGCTTCCCCATGCTGTCTGCTGCCTGCCCATAAATTTGTTTGAGGTGTTCTAGGAGGGTTCGGGTGAATTTATCCCGGTTTATTTCCTGCAGTTGTCCTTCAGTGAGGACTGGGACAAGGACATGAGTGGGGGTCCTCATAACTCTGCTGGTCATGAGCTCATGTGGTGAATGCCCTCTACTTTTGGACTGGCTGGCCCGGATCCCCATGATGATCAGAGGTAGGGTCTCTGCCCATTTTTGGGGTGACCCCACGGCCTCTTTCCTCAATCTTTCTTTAAGGGTACGGTTCATATGCTCCACAATCCCTGAGGACCACGGGTTGTAGGCTACGTGCCACTTCCCTTTGATACCGAGCAGCATGAGGGTGTTCTGCATGACTTGGCCAGTGAAGTGGCTTCCCTGGTCTGACTCCATGAACTGGGGCAGTCCCCACCGCGGGAACACCTCCTTCACCAAGATCTTTGCAGTCCCCATTGCTGTGGCCGTCCTGCAGGGCAAGACTTCCACCCACTTGGAAAGCACATCCACCAGGACGAGGCAGTGCTTGTAGCCTCCCTGGGTGGTGGGCAAGGGCCCTATATAGTCGATCTGGATCGACTGCCATGGTCCCTCGACCCTCCTAATGTGTCCCATGGGCACCTTCCTTTTGTGGGGATCGGGATTATTTGCTGCACACACAAGACAGCTAGCACAGAACTCGCGGACATCATCCCAGAGTCCTGGCCACCATCCCACCTGTTCCACCCATTGCCAGGTGGTCTCAGGCCCAGGGTGTCCTGCTCCTGGCCCCTCATGCGCCAGCTGAAAGGACTCCCTCCGGTGTTGCTGGGGTACTACCCACTGTTCTGCCTTGAACAGCATGCCCTCCCTTACGGTGAGAGGGGCTGTGCTGTAGGGGCCCTCTATCATTTTGTCCTCCATCACTGCGCTAATTATTGCCTTTAGGATGGGGTCCTGTGCCTGGACCGTTTTAAGGTCCGGGGCCAACACTATTCCTGATTTTCCCTGTGTCCCATCCCTGCCTGTAATCGCTGCCACTGGCCCGGACTCATATGGGTCCCAGAAAGTGCCTGCACGTGCACCCTCCTTGGCCAGCATATCGGCTTGCTGGTTGCCCTGGCTGCGGGGTTCTGTGGAGGAATGGGCTTTCACCTTATGGATGAAAACTGCACCTTCCTCCCCCACAGCTGCCAGGATTTTCTCCAGCAGGGGCTTTACTGTCAAGGGCTTCCCGTCGGCGGAGGTATACCCATGACGGGACCAGATGGCCAGGTACTCCGTACACGAGTTGCAAGTGAACATACTGTCAGAGCAAATCGTATACGGGGTAGGGAAGATGTCGGGGTGTGTAACCATGTACATCACCGTGGACAGTTCAGTCTGCTGGGCACTCATGGTGTTAGGGAGCTTGATTGCCAAGGCAATGTCTGCCGTTGGGTCAAAGATCCCGCAACCCGTGAGTCGTACTCCAGCGGATACCATGCTGGAACCATCTACATAGATCTCGCGGCCTGTGGGATGTACCCCGGCCCGTAAACCTATGTTCACTTCCCATACCCCATCTATGGAACATCGATGAGCTGTTCCAGGGTATACCATATTGGTCGCAAGCTTTGGCTCGCAAAGGCCCTTTACCTTCAGATCCATCTGTGAGAGGAGAAGGGTCCAGCACGCAATGCGGATGCTGCTGACTGTCCCATCTTTAATCCTCCCATCTAAAAGCATCTGAGTGGGTGTGTGGTGTGTGAGGAGGGTGATGGGAGAGGTGCCTGCGAAGATCCGGGATTTCTTCACAGCCCAATATGTGGCTAAAAGGTGCCTTTCACATATTGAGTAGCTCCTCTCTACATTGGTGAGTATTCTGGAGGAATAGACCATGGGTCTCAGCCTACCGTGCTGCACTTGGAGCAGCACAGCACTCAGGCTATCCCCACTGGCTGCTACCTCCAGAAAAAACTCCCTTTTCCTATCTATCGCTCCTAGGGCTGGTGCGGTCTGCAGGTCTCCCTTTAAATTAACAAATGCCGCCTAGCATCCCTCATCCCAGGACCACTTCACTCCCTTGTGTAGGAGATGGAGCAGAGGGGCCACTGTGGCTGCATAGTCCTCTATAAAATCCCTGCAGTACCCCGTCAATCCCAGGAACGACCTCACCCCTCTTACTGAATTGGGAATCGGTAACTCCTGGACCGCTTCCCTCCTTGCCTTATCTATGGCCCTCTCTCCTGTGCGGACAGTCAGACCCAGGAATTTAACCTCTTGCTGACCAATCTGCGCCTTCTTGGGGTTGACTTTAAACCACTTTCTCTGCAGCAGCTCCAGCAGTTCAGCCAGCAGTGGGCCATGCTCCCCGATCGAGTCGGTAAATAACAGCAGGTCATCCACGTACTGCAGTAACTGAGTGGGCTGACTGAACTCTTTTAAACTATCCTTCATGCATTGGTGGAAGATGCTGGGGCTGTTGTGGAAACCCTGTGGCAGACAGTTCCAGGTATACTGCTGTCCCTTAAAGGTGAAGGCAAACTTATATTGGTCCTCCCATTTTAAAGGGATGGACCAGAACCCATTCGAAATGTCCAGCACCGTGAATGTGTTCGCGGATGCTGGAATACTGCTAATAAGATTAGCCACTGCTTCTACTGTGGGGGCACACGCGGGGATATTGCTGTTAAACACCCGATAGTCCACCGTGGCTCTCCATGAATTGTCCAGTTTCCTAACCAGCCAAAGTGGAGAATTAACATGAGTGGCTATGGGCCTCAACACTCCCTGTTTAACTAAGGAGGTGATGGCTGCCTCCATGTCGGGTTCTGCCTCCTTGGGGAAATTGTACTGCTTCTGTGGTCAGGCCATGGGGTCCCCGTCTATTTTAACCTCAAACCCTGTGATCCTCCCGCAGTCATGTTTATGGGTGGCAAAGGCTGTGAGGTTTGCCTGCACGACTGCCTGCAGTTCCTCCGGGACACCATTTACCATGAGCCCGAGGTCGTATCCTTCTTTGGGCTTCACAGTACACAAGGTCCCCTTACCCTCCTTGGCCGGGATGACCACTACACCTTCTTCCCGGTCTGTGCTAGCCCCCCAAAGGCAATGGTTGCGGAGATCCACGAGGATCCCGTGGCCCACCAGGAAGTCGGCTCCGAGGATCCCCTTTCCTTCCTCCTTATTCCACTTTGCCAGGACGCACGTCCACTTAGTTTGGAGCATGCCCAGATGGACTGAGAGGGGCTGGAGTATACCCTCGCCTGCTCCTGACCAGTGAATCCCAATTGTATGTATGGAACCCCGTCAGACAGAGGTGAGGTGGTGGGATTATCCATATGGATCACGGTGCATGATGCCCCCATATCCAATAGATAAGTCCCTGTTACCTTCTCTACCTCCATCTGTATGAGCGGTCTCTTCCATTCATCGTACCGGAGATTACACAGACGGACAGGCTGTGCGGGCTCCAGTCATTGTGGGGACGCAGAGGTGGACAAAGGGGCTACAGCACCACTGATGGCTGCTACCTTTCCCTGATTGGCCCTGAGGAACGATTTTATCGACTCTATGACGGACTCGACTGTATCGGGAGGAGGTTTAGAGGGGATTTGAGGAAGAACTTTTTCACCCAGAGGATGGTTGGAATCTGGAACTCACTGCCTGAAAGGGTGGTAGAGGCAGGAACCCTCACAACATTCAAGAAGCATTTGGATGAGCACTTGAAATGCCATAGCATACAAGGCTATGGACCAAATGCTGGAAAATGGGATTAGATTAGACAGGGACTGATGGCCAGCGCGGACGCGATGGGCCGAAGGGCCTCTTTCTGTGCTGTATAGCTCTATGACTCTATGACTCTATTATGAGACATACCATCCCATTAGTCCTTAATAACTCCATACCCAAACTCTCTATCTTTCTGTTACATGGGGTATGATCTGCTCCACTAAACCTTTGGTTGCAGGCCAGCTTACAAGCTGCCTTTACCTCCCTAACACTTTCCGCCTGTTCTGTTACTTCTGAGGTGAGGCGGGCATTCTCTTCCCGCAGTCTTACCTCTTTACTCTTAGCTTCTGTAATTTGGCACTTTAGGAACTCTATCTTGTGCCTCGCGTGGCTTTTGCCCTCGCTGGCTTCTTGGGTGAGGTGTGCGTTTTCCTCCCGTAGCCTCATCTCACTGTCCCTAGCCTCTGTGACTTCCTGCACAAGGCGCTCTATCTCTGCCTGGCATTTCGTGACCTCTAGTGTGAGGCGTGCATTTTCTTCCCGCACACTCATCCCACTATCTCTGGCCTCATTCACCTCTCTTATGAGGCGTTCTACCTCCGCCTGGCATTTTCCAAACGCTGACTCCTGATTCTTGGCCTCTATAACCTCCTCCCGCACCCTCATCTCAACCTTCTTAACCCAGCCACCTATACCATAATAAGTCAGCTTACACGCTGCCGCTAACTTCTGCAGGGCTACCCACAGACTAAAAGAAAGAAAAGCAAGAGCTGATGCTATCTCCAGATCCAGACCACTTATCATATCAAAAACTGCCTCCAGTCCTGCTGCGGTCACCAATTTGTAGGGGGCATCCTTTACCTGGTTTATGGTAATTTACCTGGTCAGGCAGCCTTTTGCACTGTGACCAATTCCAATCAGCGGTTTCGAATCGCTAAACCCTCCTTCCACTTCTGACTGGAGGAACTTATAATTAATGATATATTAAAATTGGACAAATGGTCTGGATGCAAGAAAGTCAAATTTTATTAAAACTAAAGAAACTACACCACACGATCAAAGTAATCATGGTAAAATTGCTTAACAGGGGAAGGCAGACAGCAAAAATGAGGGATAAATGGCTACAATGTTAATCTTACAATCTTAGCAACATTTCCCTTAAATTACCACCCCTTTACTTCTTACTAGACTGTCTTGCTGGTGGGTCAGAGGCCTTGCTCACCTGCAGTCCAAAGAGTAAAAGAGAAGAGAGAGAGAGAACTTCCTGGGCTTAATCTTTATACCCCCTTTTGGGGCCCACCCAGCTCCGGATGTTTCTGGGCTAAAACAAAAGGATACAACTGCCCCATTGTCCAGTAATGGGTGATTCATCCAAACCCATTCATTTTAAACTGTTCCTTTTCAGTTTGTATGTGTCCACTTGATATACAAACAAATGCTAATAGCATTCAATTGCTTTGTAAACAAAGCATTGTCCTGTGGTCATCTGGAACCGCAATTGATTGACAGTCTTGAGTGCTTAGCAAACAAAGTCCCTTTGTTCATGCTGGCAGTTTCAAGCACTTGATCTGAGAGTAAACATTGTAGGACGTTCTGTAAACAGGCATCGATTGTCCTGCAGGGAGGGAACTCCCCGAACTGCCTTTGATTGGCAGATTCAAACGGGCTACTCCCCAGTGTAAACAAGCAGCTTGTAGGTTACCGGACCCGCCCAATACCACAGGGTGGCTGACAGCTCGGGCTCCATTCATATGCTAACAGCCTGTCTGTCCTTTTCTGCTGCCTTTTGAAATTCTGTTTCCATGAGGTCTGTCCAGCCATTTTTATGCCCTGGGCAATTTAAACAGTCCAAAACTGAAGAGTACATCTTTTAATAAAATGTACAATCTTAAATTGTGCGATTTTCACAAAGTTCTTTGATTCCAGTGTCCAAGTGCTGCCTAGCTTACGAGCTTTTTAACGCAGCCTTTTGCGTTTCTGGGTATGTTTTAAATCATTGTCCAACCCAGAGTCAATTTAAACCACACAAGTCTTCGTCCACGATGTGGATTAATATTTCCCGATCTTCGGGGGCTGAGGGGATTTTGCGACCCCTACAGTGCTGCATGAAGGGCAATGCTGTGAGTGCACAGCCTTTTCAGAGGAGGAGGAGGAAGAGGAGCATCACCTGGAAGATGAGGAGGAGAAGCAGGAGAAGCCTATTGGCCAGGTCCTGCCAGCACCCGAGCACATTGCTGCCCGGGAGGCTAGGAATGGGCTCATCATGGCCAGATTTACTTCACTTCATGCTTCACTCGCATATGGCTGCCACATGCTGTGCTAGGTGTGAGCGCTTTGAGCAGAGCCCCAATTTCCATGTTCCCTCTCACCATCACCCCTCTCTTGGGCCACCTGCACTTCCCTGCTAGCAAGGAGCTGGAGAGCACCTTGCTGCACATCAGTGGGGCCATGAGGACCCACGTCTACGTTAACGTCCTTCCTAGAGAGGAGGTCTATGAGCCTCTGCCATCTATTCTCCATAGAGACCATGTGCCCATGTGAGTGGTGCATTAGCTGCTCCATGCAGTTGGCCATTATTTCCATGGAAGAACCTATGGTTGCCATCACCTGCGACACGGTGGTGCTCATGTTGGAGACGGACTCCTCCATTCTCTGAACATTTGTAGACATCACGGTTGCAAAACCTGTCAAAGCCTTTTGCACTTCTTTATGCTCCTCCAGGATCGCCCACTTTCTGGATGGCCCCTGAGGCTCAGCGTCTGCATGCAGCTGAGCGGAGCTGAGAGTGTCCTGCAGCCTCCAGCGAGGAGTCTCCACTGCTGTCCCTGTCTCCACCATCTGCTCTTGCTCACTTGTGACTTGTAAGACACCAAGTGACAACACTACTCTATCTCGCGTTGGACCTACTGAGGTGTGCGTATTTGCACTGGTGCCGGGTGCGCTTATGTCTGGTGACGGTGCACCCTCAGAGGCTGGATGCTCCTCTGAAAAGTCATCTTCCTCTTCCTCCTGGACAGTGGGGGGGGGGTCAGCTCTTTGATGGACCTGTGGGAGAGTAAAGACATTATTTAGAAATGCCATATCAAGAATGGGTACAGATACCATTATGCACATGATGAACATTCACTGGCTGCGGACATCAGTTCCCATATGAGTGGCCGCTGTATGCCATGTGGCTGTATGAGATGTAATTCTGTCACCGGGTTGCTGAGAGGTCCCCCTCTCTCCATCTACCACCGCCAGCTGCTCTACAACTCCTGAGATGTCAATGGCAACCTCCTCTGCTGGAGTCAATGTAGCCAATGATGGAGGGCCACCTCTGGTTCTCTCCCTCTCCCTCTTATTGTGGGCTCACTTCTCCTGCAAGGAGGGAAAGAAGAGAAGTTTGAGCGAGAGTGATGGAATGACTGTAAGGAATGGATGGGTTAGATCTGTAGAGGGAGATTATGATGGATTGGGGTGCCAATGCCAAGTTATTTGGTATGATTGCACATATGAACCGGGGTCAAGCAAGTCTGTGTCATCGCACCAACGCTCTTCTTGATCTTCCTTGCTGCAATGCTCCATCTCACCCTCAGTAAGCTCCCCACTGGAGTGGAGCTAATTTACAGAACAAACGGGAAACTGTTCAACCTCCGTCGCCTCCAGTCCAGATCCAAGGTCGTCCCATCCTCTGTCGTCGAATTACAGTATGCAGACGACGCTTGCGTCTGCGCTCACTCAGAGATCGAACTCCAAACCATCGTAAATACCTTCACCGAAGTGTATGAGAGCATGGGCCTTACACTAAACATCAGTAAGACAAATGTCCTCTACCAACCTGCCCCCGTCACACAGTACTGCTCTCCGATTATCAAAATCCACGACAAGGCCTTGGGCAACGTGGACCACTTTCCATACCTCGGGAGCTTACTGTCAACAAGGGCAGACATCGATGACGAAGTCCAACACTGCCTTCAGTGTGCCAGTGCAGCCTTCGGTCACCTGAGGAAGAGAGCGTTTGAAGACCACGACCTCAAACCCGGCACTAAGCTCATGGTCTACAGAGCAGCAGTGATACCCGCCCTGCTGTATGCCTCAGAGGCATGGGCCATGTACAGCAGGCACCTCAAAGCACTGGAGAGGTACCACCAACACTGCCTCCGCAAGATCCTGCAAATCCATTGGCAGGATAGGCGCACCAACGTCAGTGTTCTTGCTCAGGCCAACATCCCCAGCATCGAAGTTCTGACCACGCTCAGTCAGCTCCGATGGACGGGTCATATTGTCCGCATGCCCGATACGAGACTCCCAAAACAAGTGCTCTACTCGGCGCTCCGGCACGGCAAGAGAGCCCCAGGTGGGCAGAGGAAATGCATCAAGGACACCCTCAAAGCCTCCTTCAAAAAGTGTAACATCCCCATCGACACCTGGGAATCCCTGGCCACACAAAGTGGAGGAGAAGCATCCGGGAAGGCGCCGAACACCTCGAGTCTCTTCGCCGGGAGCAAGCGGAAGCCAAGCGCAGGCAGCGCAAGGAGCGCACGTCAACTCAAGCACCCCACCCACCCACCCCTTCAACCACCATCTGCCCCACCTGTAACAGAGACTGTAGGCCCCGCATTGGACTCATCAGTCACCTGCGAACTCATTTTTAATGTGGAAGCAAGTCATCCTCGGTTCCGAGGGACTGCCTAAGACAGAGACAGACAGAGATTAGGATGAGGGTGAGTGTGAGGGATGGTTTGTCAGATGGGGATGTGAGACTATAGATAGAGAGAGCGAGGGATGGGTGGACATGCGAGGTATATTGGTGTGAGTAAGGAAGTGCAGGAGTAGGGTTGGGAAGGCAGAGGGATGGGGATGTGATGAAAGGCACAGCAGGATGAAGTTGAGTGTGGTTTTGAACTCATCTTTCCTGATCTAATGAAATCATTGAAGCGCTTCCGACACTGCAGCCAGGTCCTCCTGACCACATCCCTGCTGTTGACCTCCTCTGCTATCTCCAGCCAGGCTCTTTTGGTCTCCTCGGGAGGTGTCTTGCACCTATCAGAAGGGAACAGGACCTCCCTGCGTGCTCTCACTCCCTGCACAAGCATAGGCAAGAAGTCATCTGAGAACCTGGGAACAGCCTTTTGTCTCTGTGCAGTCATGTGTGCAAGGCTGAGCAAGACCCAAATGCTAAAATGTAGTGCCTGTACACACCTAGATGAATCTTCAAAAGCAAATTGGTCATGGCTCCTTTAAATATCCCAACTGGAAATGAGTGATCAATGACATCATCGACCCGTACCATTTATAGGGCCAGGAAACGCGCAGGCCTGCCTTAATAGGCTGCATTAAGGGATAGTCGCTCTGAGGAGCACGATGAAAAGGACAACGGGGTAGTGACCAGCCACGTCAACCGCCCGCACCCGACCCGCCCAGGTAAGGAAAGTTCCGGCCTATATGTTTCAATCAGATCACCTCTCATTCTTCTAAACTCCAGAGAGTATAGGCCCAATCTACTCAATCTCTCCTCATAGGACAACCCTCTCATCCCAGGGATCAATCCAGTGAACCTTCGTTGCACCGCCTCTAAGGCACGTATGTCCTTTCACAGATAAGGAGTCCAAAACTGTGCACAGTACTCCAGGTGTGGTCTCACCAAAGCCGTGTACAACAGACTGGAACGCCGTACTGCTATCGTTGCCCGGAGCTCAGACATTTTGAAATAAACATCGCTGCCCTAAGCGAGACCTGGTGGGCAGGGGAAGGCCAGCTCAAGGAGCAAGGCGGTGGTTACACCTGTGAAGGAATACGCCATAAAACCTAGTCAGAAAAATACACCATTCTATGAAAGAATTCTGGCCTTATTAAGACAGGACACACTGGGTCTGGAAATCTAGAAACCGAACGATGAACAGCATTCTGGCTATTGAGATAAGATAATTGTTGACACTGAATAACCTTATTGAAACAGAAGGTTAAAGGCTCCTGACGGTCTGGATCTTTGGGAACAAGACAATAGTTCACCCTCTGTAGGGTTCTCAAAATTCCCACATTCCCCAAAGGTTATGGATAAAGGGACCCTCAATGGACAAGTTATTAAAAAGGGTACCCAAAATGGCTTCTGTAACCTCGTGACCAAAACCGACAGGATTTTAAAATCAAGGCCCTGCAAACAGGCAGGCCCTGAAACGAAACCTGACATGCAGGAATCTGTGAAAAGACTTTGTAAAGCCAGACCGGTAAGTAAACACAGAATATGCATTCTTCACCTTGGAACAGATCAAGCCAGGATGGCTGTAATCTGAAAGCCATCCAGCCTTCGCATAAATAATCGGTAACAGCTCACAGGTAGCTGCCAAGTCAGGAAACCCGATTAAGTTTCATAAATGACAAACAACCAGGATATCGAAGCTATTATACCAGGAGACAACCACCCCAGAAGTCGTTAAAGTAAATGGCTGTAGTCATTTTAAATGAGCCCGCCAAAAGTTAGACAAAGGACTGGCCTGATTTGGCGCGCAGATAAGGGTGAAGAACCGAGTATAATTGTAGGCCCATCGGTAGTGATCGGTCTCTTATCTCTCAGCTCTTGCCGCTTGCCTCCTGCTCCGGGCTCCTGCCTCTCGCTCTCGTGCCTCGTGGCGGGCCCTCTTCTCCCTCCCCACACCGCTCAACACCAAGGACACCCATTACACCAGGGCCAAACGCGGGAGGAGAACGAGAACCCGATTCGAAAACACACAGGACACACAGGCCACAAACGGGCAGACGAGACGAGGTGAAGAATACGGTAAACCGATAAGGGCAGATAAGGGCAGTGGAAAGACGCATTGGGGGACAAACACCTAGTTATAAGCTGGCGTTTGACGAATAAGTTGGCGTTGTACGCATGGACAGTAAAATACCAATTTAAGAATAAGTTGGCGTTCGAAGCATGGATAGCAGCGTCCATGACGAATAAACTGGCGTTCGAAGCATGGGTAGTAAAATCAGTTTGACAGTGTAAACCGCCACCTGAGCCCCAACCGTTTAAAAAACCCGTCAGTGACCAAACCGCCCAAGGAAGAAGAAGAAGACCCATCGCGACTCGACGACGACGTTAGCTGAGGACAAGGAGGGTGATTCGCATAAACAACTCCATCGCCGCACCCTTTGACCATGTGGCGACGAAGTACCCCAGAGGACAGAAAGAGTGAACCTCAAAACCCAACCGGTTAAAGCAATAGGTTTTAAATTGGTGAGCATGAATTCCTGGCCCCTCGTAGCATAATCTAGTTAGGTATTAGGGGTTGAGATAAGGATAAGGGGATTTTTAATGTATTTGTTTCCCTCAATGTGCCATGTGTTCCCCATTCCCATGTAAGTGTAATTGTTTATGCCTGTATTTATATCAGTAATTCTCAGTAAGATTGTGTTTTATTCTGCCTTTAATAAAATTTTGGTTTTCTTGCACCAAACCACTTGTCTACTCGATTTTCTGTATCGCCGCCTGTACCTAAGTCCGGTGTCTAGAACCCAGGGGTGTGGGAGGGATTTGAATCCGCTCTGTCATTTCCATCATCATAGCCCCAAAAGAGCGGCGGCAACAGAAGGAATGCCGGAGGAAAATCAATGCTGGAGCACTCAAAGACCCTGCTAAGAAAGCCCTATTCAGCCTGCGCCGCACAACCAACCTGATGACTCCCAGTGATTCAGAGACACAGAGTGTCCACAGTGCCTGGTCTGCACTCAAGGCCTCCATAATTAGCACCTGTGAAGAGACGTTCGGTCACTTGATCAAGAAACACCAAGACTGGTTCGATGAGAACGACCAGGAGATCCAAGAGCTAATAAGCTGCAAGCGCAAGGCATTCCTGATCTGGAAACAGCAACAGAACTCGAGTTCAAGAAAGCAGCCCTACAGATGCCTGAAAGCTGAGGTCGAACAAAAAACTCACGACCTAAAGAACAGATGGTGGGTGGAGATCCAGCAGCTAGCCGACAAACACGACGTGCGTGGATTCTTTAGCGCAGTCAAGACCGCCTATGGCCCAAGGCCCTACCCCACTGCGGGCCAAGAACGGAAAAGTACTTATCAAGGACAGAGAGGCAGTCAGTGCCCGCTGGAAGGAGCACTTCGAAGATCTCCTTAACCGAGACTCTGTCTTCGATGCGAGTGTCCTCAATTCCATCCCGCAGCATGCTATCTGCCATCACCTTAGCACAACCCCAGCCTGGCATGAGTTTGAAAAGGCCATCCGACAACTGAAGAACAACAAGGCCTCAGGAGCAGATGGAATCCCCACCGAGGCACTAAAACATGGCGGAGAAGCAGTATTGGCACGAATACATGAAATAATTTCTCTTATTTGGAAGGAGGAGAGCATGCCAGGGGATCACAGAGATGCCGTAATCGTGACCATCTTCAAGAAAGGTGACAAGTCCGATTGCGGTAATTACAGAGGAGTCTCCCTGCTGTCTGCCACAGGGAAAGTCATTGCAAGAATCCTGCTCAATTGCCTTCTCCCAGTGGCTGAAGAGCCCCTCCCAGTGTCGCAATGCAGATTCCGCCCACTAAAGAGCACAAAGGACATGATCTTCACCGCGCATCAACTACAAGAGAAATGCAGGGTACAGCACCAACCACTGTACATCACCTTCTTTGACCTCACAAAGGCCTTCAACACCATATACACCAGGCACCTCAAAGCGCTGGAGAGGTACCACCTATGCTGCCTGCGTAAGATCCTGCAAACAAATCCATTGGCACACCAACAACAGTGATCTCGCTCAGGCCAGCATCCCCAGCATCGAAGCTTTGACCACGCTCGATCAACTCCGATGGACAGGTCTCATCGTCCGCATGCCCGATACGAGATTCCCAAAACAAGCGCTCTACTCGGAGCTCCGACATGGCAAGAGAGCCCCAGGCAGGCAGAGGAAACGCTTCAAGGACACCCTGAAAGCCTCCTTGAAAAAGTGCAACATCCCCACCAACACCTGGAAATCCCTGGTTCAAGACCGCACAAAGTGGAGGAGAAGCATCCGGGAAGGCACCGAATACCTCGAGTCTCTTGGCCGGGAGCAAGCTGAAGCCAAGCGCAGGCAGCGCAAGGAGCGCACGTCAACCCAAGCACCCCACCCACCCTCCTCTTCAACCACCGCCTGACCCACCTGTGACAGAGATTGTAGGTCCCGCAGTGGACTCATCAGTCACCTGAGAACTCATTTTTAGTGTGGTAGCAAGTCATCCTCGGTTCTGAGAGCTGCCGAAGAAGAAGAAGTACAATTGTAGTAAGACTTCCTTAATCTTGTATGCCAACCCCCTTGCAGTAAAGGCCAACATGTCATTTGCCTTCCTAATTGCTTGCTGTACCTGTACGCTAAATCTCTGTGTTTCCTGTACAAGGACACCTAAATCGCTCTGATTTTGCTTCACAAAAGAGGTTGAGACTGAAATCTGCAACTCCTGCAGCCACAACTGCAAACTCAAAGTAGGGCAAGGACCGCATTGCCTGTGGCTGTCACGGTGATCGTGGCTCCTAACTTTTTTGTGTCTGGCTCCGTCCAGGCTGCTGCTGGAGATATAAGCAACATTGCGCAGTTTGCAGTACACTGCTGCATAGGGGTGGTCACTGAGTCTCTCTATACACAGAGGGACAGCTTCATAAGAATATAAGAACATAAGAACATAAGAAATAGGAGCAGGAGTAGGCCAATCGGCCCCTCGAGCCTGCTCCACCATTCAATAACATCATGGCTGATCTGATCCTAACCTCAAATCTTCTATCACTCTCCATCCCACCCGAACCCATGTGATCTCCCGGGAGAGGCGAAAACCAGATTAAAAACCCAATGGCCAATTTGGGAGAAAAAATCTGGGAAATTCCTCTCTGACCCATCTAGGCGATCGAAACTCTTCCAGGAGATCACTCTGTCCCTATATTTTCTACAGTCCTTACCTTCTGTAAAGGCGATCTCCACCCCAGCCAGGAACAGGAATAAAACCATCTCCTGAAATCTAACACAGAATTAGAACACAAGAAGTAGGAGCAGAACCAGGCTACATGGCCCCTGGGCCCGCTCCACTACCCACAGGGCCATGACCATTCCGAACCTAGACTCATGTCCAATTTCCTGCCCGCTCCCCGTAACCCTTAATTCCCTTTACTTCTAGGAAACTATCTATTTCTGTTATAAATGTATTTAATGATGTAGCTTCCACAGCTTTCTGGGGCAGCAAATTCCACAAACCTACCACCCTCTGAGTGAAGAAGTTTCTCCTGATCTCAGTTTTGAAAGAGCAGCCCCTTATTTTAAGATTATGCCCCCTAGTTCTACTTTCACCCATCATTGAGAACACCCTCACCGCATCCACCCGATCAAGCCCCTTCACAATCTTATATGTTTCAATAAGATCGCCTTTCATTCTTCTGAACTCCAATGAGTAGAGTCCCAATCTACTCAACCTCTCCTCATATGACCACCCCCTCATCCCCGGGATTAACCGAGTGAACCTTCTTTGTACTGACTCGAGAGCAAGTATGTCTTTTCTTAAGTATGGACACCAAAACTGTATGCAGTATTCCAGGTGCAGTCTCACCAATACCTTGTATAACTGCAGCAATACCTCCCTGTTTTTATATTCTATCCCCCTAGCAATAAAAGCCAACATTCCATTGGACTTCTTGATCACTTGCTGCACCTGCATACTAGCTTTTTGAGTTTCGTGCACCAGGACCCCCAGATCCCTTTGTACTTCAGTACTTTCCACTTTCTTGCCATTAAGATAATAACTTGCTCTATGATTTTTCCTGCCAAAGTGCATAACCTCACACTTTCCAGTATTGTATTCCATCTGCCAAATCTCTGTCCACTTACTTAGCGTGTCTATGTCACTTTGCAGGTTTTTTATGTCCTCCTCACTCAGTACTTTATGTCCCATCTTTGTATCATCTGCAAACTTTGATATGTTACACTCGGTCCCCTCCTCCAAATCGTTAATATAGACTGTAAAGAGTTGGGGACCCAGCACTGACCCCTGCGGAACACCACTAGTTACTGATTGCCAGTCTGAGAATGAACCATTTATCCCAACTCTGCTTTCTGTTAGAGAGCCAATCCTCCACCCACGCCAGAATATTACCCCCAATCCCATGATTTTTTATCTTGAGCAATAATCTTTTGTGTGGCACCTTGTCAAATGCATTTTGGAAGTCTAAATACACTACGTCCACTGGTTCTCCTTTATCCACACTGTATGTTACTTCCTCAAAGAACTCAAGCAAATTTGTCAAACATGACTTCCCTTTCATGAAACCATGCTGAGTTTGTCCTAGTAAATTATGTTTCTCCAAATGTCACATTACTGTCTCCTTAATAATGGACTCTAACATTTTACCAACCACAGATGTTAGGCTAACAGGTGTATAGTTTCCAGCCTTCTGTCTACTGCCCTTTTTAAATAAGGGTGTTACATTAGCAGTTTTCCAATCTGCCGGAACCTTTGCTGAGTCGAGGGAGTTTTGGAAAATTATTACCAATGCATCCACAATCCCTACCGCCACTTCCCTCAAGACCCTAGGATGTAAGCCATCAGGTCCAGGGAATTTATCCGGCATAAGTCCCATTATTTTACCAAGTACCACTTCCTTAGTGATTTTAATCATATTTAGCTCCTCTCCCCCTAGAGCCCCCTGTTTGTCCAGTGTTGGGATATTCTTAGTGTCCTCTACCGTAAAGACTGATACAAAATATTTGTTCAGCGTTTTTGCCATCTCCATGTTTCCCACCATTAATTTCCCGGTCTCATCCTCTAAGGGACCAACATTTACTTTAGCCACCCTTTTTCTTTTTATATAACTATAGAAACTTTTGCTGTCTGCTTTTATATTTTTTGCTAATTTACTTTCATAATCTATCTTCCCTTTCTTAATCAATCTTTTCGTTATTTTTTGCTGTCTTTTAAAGACTTCCCAATCTTCTATCCTCCCACTAGATTTGGCTACGTTATATGCCCTTGTTTTTAGTCGGATACTATCCTTAATTACTTTACTTAGCCACGGATGGCTGTCTTTTCTTTTACACCCTTTTTTCCTCAGTGGAATATATATTTTTTGGAAGTTGTAAAATAACTCCTTAAATGTACACCACTGATCATGTACCGTCTTACTCTTTAATCTATTTTCCCAGTCCACTCTAATCAATTCCGCTCTCATACCTTCATAGTCTCCTTTATTCAAGCTCAGCATGCTTGTTTGAGATCCAACCTTCTCACCCTCTAATTGAATATGGAATTCAACCATGTTATGGTCACTCATTCCAAGGGGATCCTTTACTAGGACATTTTTAATTAATCCTGTCTCATTACACAGGACCAAATCTAAGGTTGCTTGCCCCCTGGTCGGTTCAGTTACATACTGCTCAAGAAACCCATCCCTAATACACTCAATGAACTCATCCTCAAGGCTGCTCTGCCCAATTTGATTTGTCCAGTTAATATGATAGTTAAATCCCCCATAATTATAGCTGTTCCCTTATTACAAGCCTCAACTATTTCCTGATTAATACTCCGTCCAACAGAGTTGCAACTGTTCGGAGGCCTATAGGCTACGCCCACTAGTGTTTTTTTCCCCTTATTATTCCTTATCTCTACCCAAACTGTTTCACTATCCTGCTCCTTTGACCCAATATCATTTCTCTGTATTATAGTGATTCCTTCCTTTATTAACATAGCCACCCCACCTCCCCTCCCTTCCTGCCTGTCCTTCCTGATTGTTAAATAACCTGGTATGTTTAACTCCCAGTCATGGTCACCCTGCAGCCATGTTTCTGTAATGGCCACAAGATCATACCCATATGTAGTTATTTGTGCTGTTAACTCATCATTTTGTTACGAATGCTACGTGCATTCAGATAAAGAACTTTCAAATATGTTTTGTGACACTTAGTTCCTGTTTTTTCCCCTTTTACTACTTTACCTTTTACTCCATACCTTCTGTCCCTTCCTGACACGTTCTGTTTTTTAATTTCCCCACTGCTACCTAAGTCTATGACCTTCTCCGTTGTCATATCTGTTATTTGCTCTCTAGAAACCTCCCCCCCCACTAATTAGTTTAAAGCCCTCTCTACAGCCCTAGTTATATGATTCGCCAGGACTCTAGTCCCAGCACTGGCCAAGTGGAGTCTGTCCCAATGGAACAGCTCCCGCCTGTCCCAGTACTGGTGCCAGTGTCCCAAGAAGCAAAACCCATTTCTCCCACACCAGTCTTTGAGCCACGCATTTAACTGTTTAATTTTATTTGTCCTAGCCAAATTCGCTCGTGGCTCAGGTAATACCCTTGAGGTTATGTTTTTTAATTTGACCCCTAGCTACTCATACTCCTTTAAAAGAACCTTCTTCTTTGTCCTATCTACGTCGTTTGTACCAACATGGACCACGACAACTGGATCCTCCCCCTCCCACTCCAAGTTTCTTTCCAGCCCAGAAGAGATGACCTTAACCCTGGCACCGGGCAGGCAACACAGCCTTCGGGACTCCCATTCTTGACTGCAGAGAACCCTATCTATCCCCCTAATGATACTATCCCCTACCACTACAACATTTATTTTTACTTCCTCCATTTGAATGGCCCCCTGTACCACGGTGCTGTGGCCAGGTTGCTCATCCTCCCTGCAGTCCCCTCTCCCGCCCTCACAGGGAGTAAGAACCTCGATCCTGCTTGACAAGAGCAAGGGCTGTGGCTCCTTCAACACTACATCCTGGATCCCTGTACCTTCCTCACTCGTAGTCACACTGTCCTGTCCCTGACCACGGACTACATCTGCAGTAATTAATTTCATAGGTGTGACCACCTCCTGAAACATAGAGTCCAGGAACTTCTCCCCCTCCCTGATGTGTCGCAGTGTCTGAAGCTCAGTCTCAAGCTCTTTAACATGGAGCTTGAGTTCCTCTAGCAGCAAACACTTATCGCAAATGTAATCACCGTGAGCCTCAATGGGGTCCACCAGCTCCCACATTTTGCAACAGTGACACATCACCTGTTCACCCATATCTGTGTAATTAATTAAATTTCTTATTATTAGTTATGAAGCCCCTCTGCCCTGATATAGATGATAATATTACACCACTATTTAATAGGACTTACCAACTTAAAAGTGTAGAAGAGAAGGAAGAGAACCTACCAACCAGCTGATCACCAACCTCCCTCGTGGAAGCTGTCTGGGGACATGTCCGGTTGAATTGTCTCGCTGCTCCGCGTCCGCAGTGTTGGATTAGCCTGAGAGAGGGAAGCAAAACAGAGCAACAAGCACCCCCTCACCTCCCACTTGCCCGAAATCTGCCACTTACCAAACTCTACTTACACTCATTGCGATTGCACTCAGCCTGCAGCACTAAGCCCGCCCCTTTTTATACCCAGATTCTACTTCCGGTTTAAACTCCCCAACAGCTTAATTTACTCTAAAAAATTTAACTTACTTCAAATAATTCACTTTTTTACTCACTAAAATTCAGTAAATGCACTTAAAAGGCTTTTTCTGCCACTTACCAAAGTCTGCTTAAACTCAATGCGATTGCACTTATCTTATTCTCTCTTGCCAGAGGCAAGCAAGCAGAGCAATTGTGAGGGTTTACATGCATTGCAGGCTTCCCCAAGGTGTAGGATGCCATTAACTGCATGCACATTGTCTTGCGTGCACCTCATGTGAACTCAGCCATTTTTATAAATTGAAAAGGATTTCACTCCCTCAATGTGCAGCTGGTGTGTGACCGCAGGCAGCGCATCATGCAGGTGAATGCCCATTATCCTGGCAGTAGTCACAATTCCTTCATTCGGAGGCAGTCCCCTGTGCCACCTGTATTTGACCCACCAGGGCAAGTCAAATGCTGGCTACTGCTCGACAAGGGTTATCCACTCAAGACATGGCTCATGACTCTGGTCCGAAACCCATGCACATGTGCACAGCAAGCCTACAATGAGAGCCATGCTGCCACTAGGAACATTATAGAGCACACCATTGGTATCCTCAAGCAATGCTTTCCCTGCCTGGACTACTCTGTAGGAGCTCTGCAGTGGGTATTAAGATGTGTGGTAATGTGCTGCACAGCCTCACCATTATGAGGGAACAGCCCTTGACACCACCTATCAGGCGAGAAGCTGAGGAGCAGGAGTATGAGGAAGAGGAGGAGGAGAAGGTGGAGGAGGAGAAAGTGAAGGAACAAGAAAATGAAGGGAGGCTACAACATAGACAGCCCCTTTCTGTCAGAGTTCAACATAATCAAATAATTCATGAGCGATACCAGTAGCCTCAACCACACCAGCCTATTCACCAATAGTCCCACACTCCTTGGCCGCGAAATTCACACTTGTAGTGCCCGTACTTTTGGGCATTTAAAAAAAATGGCATCTGCCTCGCTTCTGCTCACTTCCCGCGTGGCCTGCGCTGTTTTCCATCTTGGTGAGGGCGATAATGTGGGTGGGGCGTGTGTGCGCCGGCAGTATGCAGAGTTGGCAAATTTTGATGTCAGTCAGCGTGTAACGCTGATTTGATGCACGACATGCCATTTTCGACGTTGCCGCTCCATTCAACATCCTTTCCTAAACATGCACAGCAGAATTTGTTTGTCCTAGTGCTCCTGCGAAGTGCTACCTCACTGGCTGCAGCATGGCTAGTGGAAGGGTGCTGACTTCAGTGGGTGAGACTGCAGATGGCCTTGCCGGATGACCTCGAGCAACTCTGGGCCTAGAAGGCCCGGCTGCAGACTGCACCACCTCGGCATAGGCAGCAGCAGTCTGGGCTGGCTGGTTGACAGGCAACAGCAAGGGCACTGGCGGAATGTCAGTGGTGGGAGGATGAATGCTGTCATCGTGAGAAAGGACAGCGGGTTCATGCTCCCTGGAGCCACTGCCACTCTCCTGGGACGGCGCCTCAGCAATCCTATTCATCTGTTGGGAGGGCAGATTGCTGGACTACTACGACACCCTCCAAGCCCCATTTCAACATTGGTAAATGCAACCACGATGGCAGCTGTCTGAGCTTGTGTGGCCGCAAGGTGAGTCTGCATGAGAGCAGTCTGAGCTTCCACTACAGCACTCAGACATTGGGTCGCTTCCACTTGTGCTGCAATGGAAGCTGAGGCATCTGCCATGACACCCAGCACCATGGTTGGGTCCATGTGCACTAATGGAGTTGCCCATCATTTCCATCCTGGAAATCCTGGGCTCCAAGCTCTGTGCATAGCCCTGTGCAAAGTTGGTGTCAGACTCCTCCATGCTCCTTGACAATGACAACATACTCTCTGGCAGGTCTGCCAACGTCCAAGCATTTCTGTTTGCATACCCATCACTCTTCTTCTGAAGGCCGCCCCATCTGAGTCCTCTGCAGAACTCGTGTGCGACCTCACCCTCTGGGGAGCTGGCACTTGCGATACTGTTTTCCCCCTGCCCTGGCTGCAGGCCACTCATGTTCGGTGATGCACCACTTGCAGCCTCTATACTACCCTCTAAAGTACACGCAGTGCCAGTATCTGAGCTGGTGCCTGCGAGGCTGAGATTCAGTGACAGTGTCTCTTCTTCTCCATCACTTTCCTCTTGCTCTTCCTGCACTGGCTGGCCAGGTTGGAGTTCTTAGGCTTATGAAAGGAGAAAGACCAAGTGTAGGGTTGTGGTGAGGGGAGGGGGTGAAAGCAAGATGTGCTGCCTGCATTACTTTGAACGGGTGCAGGCCGATTGTGCAGCATGATCCCCGTGCCTGTTTTTGTGGCTAATCAAATTTTTAGCCCCTGACCTTTCCTCTATCACTGACCAAAATTGTCCTCTTTCTGACAACAAAAATAAAACCCAGCAGAAAATGGACAATCTAATCCAATTTTATAACTTCATTCATGACATTATGCATACAAAAAAAATTAATCACCCTTGTGCAGTCCCTTAGTGCCCCTCTTCCGTGTGCCTTTGCCTTTCCTATGAGATGCTGCAGCATGAGTGATGGAAGGCTGCTGACCTCCAATTGAGGAGGCTGCAGATGGTCTTGGAGGGTGACCTCGAGCAGGTTTGGGCCAAGAAGGCCTGGCTTCAGACTGCACCACCTTGAGATGGGCTGCAGCAGTCTGAGCTGGCTAGCTGACAGGCAACAGCAAGGGCACTAGTGGAGTGGCAGGGATGGCAGCACGAATGCTGTCATCCTGAGAGAGGACAGAAGGTTTGTACTCCATGGAGCCACTGCCCTCTCCTGGGATGGCGCCTCAGCAATCCTACTAATCTGTTGGAGAACAGATTGATGGACTGCTGTGACACCCTGCAAGCCCCTTTGAACAGTGGTATCCAGAGCCATGATGGCAGCAATCTGGGTTTGCAAGGCAGCCATCTGAGCTTCCACTGCAACACTCAGGCCTTCGAAGGAAACTACTTATGCTGCAATGGAAGCTGTGACATCGGCCATCAGACACTGCATCATGGTGGTTTCCACAGGTATGCTGATGGAGGTGCATGGCCCCGATGGTGACAGGAGTGGGTTGCGTAGGCAGCGGGGAGGAGTTTTGCTCGGGAACCCCAGGAGTCCAGGTTCCCACATGACTCCACAGTGTGTGTCTTTTTTCTTCAACAGATTCCCACCCAGACGCCTAATCCTGGGGGCCTTTGGATGAGGGGGGTGGTGTGGGTGATGTCCGATGACAGGAAAGTGGGTAAGCTTGGGGGCTGAAGGGAAGCACTCCTGCTCCTCCTGGCCCACAAGCAGTGCTGGAATGGGCTCTTAGCCTTTTCCCCAAGGTTGTCCTCGCCTCCCTTGAGCTGCCGGGTTTCCCCGAGGTCTGGAAAAACGGCCGACCAGGGTCAAACTTGTAAGGCAGGTTGAATGTGAGGCTCCCAGCCTCATTATAATATTTAAATGGGCAACCCGCCCCCCTGTACCGCCTCCATTAAACCCGAAAGTAAACTGGTTGGAGGCGGGTTGAGTTTGGGTTTGAGATTAAAAAAATTTTAATACCTCACCCGACCCCAACCCACCCATGTTTGGGGTTAAAATTACCCCCACGAGTCAACAAGCTGGCTGTATAGAGCCGATTTTAATGCTTTCCACCAATGGAAACCAGGCAGGCAGGCAGTTAAAATGGTGCAGCAACTTAACCCAACTGACCCCACTGCCTTCCCACTGGGTGCAATTTTAACCTGTTCTTTTGAGCAGGCAAGCATGATACCTGCCCAACAACAGCGGGGGCCTTCTTTAAATATGCAGGTCGGGCTCTGATGATGTCACTGGAGCCCAACTGCAATTTTAACCTGAGCCCTGAGCGGGGAAGCCATTGTTCCTTCCCTGCCAGGCCAACCTGGTGGGAAGGTGGAGCAGGAGTGCTTCTCTGGGCCTCACAAGAATACCTCGGGCCTGACCTACCCTGGGTTTCCCACCCCCTCCCCCAAATGCTTTGCCCTTCCAACTGCCCCTCTTAATCACTTACCTGACTGCCGGGGTCCATTCCTTTGGGTCCCCGGTGTCAGCTTCCTGCTGCCTGAAATCCTGCTCCCAGCTACTGACCAGCTTGTGCTTCCTGCCGGATTTGAATGGGAGATTGATGGGGCCCACGCAGAAGAGGCCTAAGAGTTAAAATCTCCCGGGCCTCATGCTCAAAGGCCCGTTTGCCATCCGCCTCGGCACCCCACCTGCACCACTCCTGCCAGAAGTTAAAATCAGGGCTTATGAGTCTGCCACAAGGATCAGGGGGTTCTCCTGGATTTCCAATGAAACCATTGCCAATATGAAAGCAACTTTGATGTGGTGCAGGAAGCCAACTGGCTACCAATAAAATAAAGTCGAAGTTATATCCATATTCTCTGTCTGTACTGGCACTGGACCACGCCCTCCAGCATCAATGTCGGAAGCACCTGAGGCACAGAGAAAGAGTGCCCAATGTGGCCAGAGGTAGGAGGGCCGACAGGGCTCTCAACAGCAGGCCTTACCCTCCCAGAGTATTCTGGCAGCAGTTCTCCTACATGAATTTCACTGAGGACCAGTGTGTTAGAAGGCTCCGCTTCAACAAGGACTTGGTCACAGAGCTTTGCCACCTCCTGCAGCCAAACCCTGAGCCTCAGATCAGGACCACCATGGCTCTCTCAGTGGCAGTCAAGGTCACCGTCGCCCTCAATTTCAAACACCAACAGATCATTCCAGTATGCGACAGACGACAACTCCAACATCTCCCAGTTTGCTGTCCATTGCTCCATCCACCAGGTTAGAGATGCTCTATACAGAAGGAGAAGGGACTACATTTCCTTCCCCATGACCAGAGAGAAGCAGCATGAGTGTGCATGTGGCTTTGCCAGGATAACGGGCTTCCCCATGGTGCAGCGCACCATTGACAGCACCCACGTCGCTTTGCGGGCATCTCATAACAATCCTGAGGTATTCCTTAACCACAAAGGCTAACACTCACTTAATGTGCAGTTGATGTGCGACCACCGTAAGACCTCACTCCTGAGACCTACATGTTACTGATTTGTACTTGAGATTTATGAGAAATTACACGAGACACATGAGTTCCGTCTTTAAGATTCAAATCTCGTTTTCGAGCAGTACACCAATAATGTTGCAAGAGATCATACATACAACCACCTAATCAGTTCAGCGTTGATTGTAGTTCCTCGTAGGCGAGATGACTGACTGGCCAGGCCACCTCCTTCCGACTGCAGTGCTGCTATCTTTTAGTCACTGTCTTTTATACAGTTCTTGTTCTCTCCGTAAATTTCCATCATGCCGGCTGTGAGGGGCGTTCCTCCAATGTTCGGCTTAACTTGTCTGAGCTGTCAATCTCTCAAACATACACAGCTTGTGTCTGACAACCATTTGGTCACAATACATATTGTGCAAAACACATTAACTCATGTTCTGTTTTGCAGAACTCCCAAGGTCTGTCTCCTCCCTTCAGCTACAGATGTCTCGTTTCATGACCCCAGGGCCCCAAGGCTGTTCACACAATTTGCCTGAAGATGTACCTCTTTGTAATGCCCAACCGTTTATTCCTGCCCAGGGTCTGTCACTTCCTTAACTGATTAACAACTTGCAGCCTTCACAGCTCACAGTCGCCGCAGTTTATTTTACATTTGGTCAACTTTTCGCTGCCTTGACCACTCAGGAGGAGCCCTCCAGTACTCGGCTGAGCAAGTGTCACTTTTCATCGTCGTCTGCTGCATGCAGCATAACTTGGCCATCATGAGGGCGCAGCCATTGCCACCAGGCAAAGTGGGATCACCTCAGGACGAGGAGCAGGAGGAGGAGGAAGAAGAGGAGCAGGAGGAACAGGAAGACGAACAGCAGCAACGGAGGAGGCAGTCACTCAATCGACGTTCTGCAAGGCTAGTCTGTGACCGCCTCATCAGACTTTGTTTCCAGTGACTTTGAGTCCTATTTCCGGTTGCTGAGCACGTCGCCATCATTCCATCACTTTGTGATTTCATACCACACCCCAGAACTGAAATGAGACACAGCACCAAATCTGCAACATTCCAGTAATAAATTTATCAAAAACCATTAACCACATATATAAAACAATAATATTGACTAATCACCCTTTGCAAACCCTTGCCTCCCCCCTTTCTAGTCCCCTTTCCTAATCTAGTGCTCCTACGTAGTGTCTTCCTAATGGCTGCAGCAGGGCTGTTGGGAGGCTGCTGAGTGTTGCTGCCAGAGACTACAGATGGTCTTGCAGGACACCCTCGACCAGCTCTGGGCCTGGAAGGCCCGACTGTACACTGCACCACCTCAGGCTGGGCAGCGACAGTCTGGGCTGGCTGGGTGACAGGCAACGACAAGTGCAATGGCGGAGTGGCAATGGTGGGAGCAGGAATGCTGTCATCCTGAGAGAGGAGAGCAGGTTCCTGCTCCACTGACCTGTCGTGTATTGATTGCGAGTTTGACACCAGTCAATACGGTAATGTAATATGCGAGTTTAACACCAGTAAATACAGTAATGTAATGTGCATTGCATTATGGGAATTACCCGGGAAAGCTGCAGTCAGCCATTTTACCAATAAAGTAAAGGTCACAGTTAGAAGCCTGTCTGCCTGACTCTGATTTAATTCGACGTATCTACATGCTTGATTGAACGTATTAAAGCATAGATACAACATGACCTACTGCCACTCCCCTGGGGCAGCACCTCAGCATCCCTAGCAATCTGCTGGAGCACAGATTGCTGGCCTGTTGCGACACCATGAAAGTGGAGTGACACGGTGGAGTGTGGTGGGCCCAGAGCTTTTGTGGCATCAAGCTGAGACTGCATAAGAGCAGTCTGAGACTCGATGGCAGCAACCATTGACTGCATTACAGCACTAAGACATTGCGTGGCTTCTGCCTGTGCTGCAATGGAAGCTGCCACACACGTCATGAGGTCGGTATCCGCACGGTCTCTCTGGGAGTCCACTATCCTCTGCACAGTGGGAATGATGGGTTCCATGGTGTGCGCACAGCTCTGCAATGTTGGAGGTGGACTCTTCCATGCTACTTACCATTGCCGAAAGGCTCTCGGGCACCCTTACCATTGCACCTATCATCTCGGTGTGCATGGCCATCACACTTCTTGTGAATGCCTCCTCATCGAGGTCCTCATCTGAGTCCTGTGCAGTAGAATTCATGCACGAACTCGCCCTCCGGGGAGCTGGCTCCCGAGTTCCCCTTTCCCCCTGGCCTTGCTGCAGCCCGCTCATCCCCGGTGCATCTCCCAGTGCAGACCCCTCTACTAAACTTGCCTCTAACGATCGCGTAGTGCCAATATCTGAGGTGGTGCCTGCGGGTGAGAGATGCAGTGACGTGGTGCTTTGCTCATCCTCCTCTTCTCCTTCCTCACCCTCAGTGGTGGGCTCAGGGATAGGCTGGTCATCTGGTTGCTGATTATCTGAAAGTTTAAAGGCACAAAACTTGCATTAAGGTGAGGGCAGGGGACAGGAATGGAGCAAGGAATGCAGGCATTCTGAGGAGGTGGAAAGTGAGAAAGGTTTGTGGAGCGATGGGGAAGTGGGATGAGAGAAGGAGAAGAGCTGACGATACCGTTTCTGCCCCCAATGGGGTTGACGTCGCCGACGGCCACGGCGCCCACCACCTGCTGCCCAATGAGTCGCAGCACTCACTCCTTCAGGTCTGAGAGCTGCTGGACCTGCGCATCACCCCCACCTGTTCTCTGCTGCTCCCTCCTATTGTGGGCCATCTTGCCCGCAAGAGAAACAAATGTGTTTGGTCAAAGTCCAGCTATGTGTTTGGGAGATATGCCTGCCGTCGTTGAATAGCTGTGATTGTAGGCAAGGCGTGAGATGTGGATGTGAGTTTGAGTAGGTGAAGATGTTTGGTGGGTGAGTGGTGGCGGTGTGGCTCTTTGCGCAGTGTGCACAGACTGAGGTTCAGATGCTGGTATGTAGGAACTGTTGAAGCATATACTCACCCTGACCACCCGACTGAGATCATTGAATTTCTTGCGGCACTGTGTCAGGCTGGGTTTCACCACACTACTGGTCGAGACCTCCTGGGCCACTTCCCTCCACATTGCCCTGAACACCTGAAGTGATGGCCTCCTTCCAGTGGCCGGGAACAGCATTGCCCTCCTTCGCTCCACTCCAGCCACCAATGCCTCCAATGCCACGTCTGTGAACCGACGCGCTCTCTCCCTGGGAGTGGGAACAGCCGTAGCCATCAGGGGATTCACTTGCTCGCAGGTCATCTCAAAGCCAGCAATGCTGAAAATGAGCTTCTGCACAATGATGCAACCTCCCCTTTAAGAGCTGGAAGGAACCCGTGTGAAGGATCATTACTGAATGCATTGCACCTGAAATTCATTCGCGCCTTGCTGGTAGCACCCCTGTAGTGTCCCACTGAGGTCATTAGCGCGTGATTTAGTGCCCCACTTCATTCCTGGGGCGCTAACACCCAATTCAGTAGAAGTTCAGAATCCTTAGCGCCTGGTGCTAAATTTGCAAAATTTCAAAAGTTAGCACCCCAAACGGGGCGATATCCGATTTCACCCCCTTGGCTTTTAACAGTGAACAGGCAGCTCACTTTTGCAGTGAAGCCTTAACTCTAACAGTTGCATCATTAATTGAGAATAATCAGTCACGTAAAGTAATGTTTGATAGTGATCAAGAGCCAGAAGCTGAGCTGATTTTTTCTTTTCCAGCTCAAGGGCACTAATGTCACTTATAGCACCCCTATCATCACGCCCATCACCCCCATCACCACCCCAGCTAAGGTCTGTATAGTCAGCACATGTTGGGGATCCTTCTTGCTTTGCACAGCTGAACAACTCACTGAATAAGCCTTCTGAGCCATCATGGGAGCCCGTAGTCACACACGTCAGTGGTATAAATGTTCAATTCATAAAATCATACTTGCTGTTGCAAGCTGGAGAAAAGACTGATTAGCAAATTTTTGAATAGTTTGCCAATTTAAAAAAGAACCTATATTGAAATATGTCCCACACTGATAATTTACTGTGTAGTATTTCCCAAACTGGTTAAGTGGTGTGTACTAGCAGATGCTGTCAGCCCAAGTACTTTAAGTCAGCCATAAATATTGCATCAACTGTGAATTGGTCCTGGCAGATAAGGCCTCTTCTCAATTTACCCCCCAAAATTCCTGGAAGATGATTTCAAAGCAATTAAATTTTAAATGCTAATGGTGTGGAATGTTGGATAAGTTTTGAACCTACCAGATAATGAAATTCAGAAATAAGCTACTTTTATGAAATTTGCATAAAACTTATATCTATGATTTTTCTAGAAAAAAGCAGAATCAACATTTCCAAGTACTCAAGTACTGATCATTTACTTCTATTAATTTCTTGTACTATGCAATGATGAATGACCATTATATAAACCAAGGCTGTTGCACCAGCAAATTATTTAGTTTATTTCAGAACTATGAAAATTACCAATCATGACCATTACAGGGAGAAATTAATTATAAGACAGACTACTGACATAGTATATTATTTGCTTTACACACTAGTGGGTCTTTCTACATCAATGTTCAACTTTGCAGACAATACTTGGGGCGAGGAATTCATATACTTACCACCACCCGTTAGCGCCAGCGATTCTAAAAAAAAATGGCGGCCGCCGCTCTTGCGCTAGCTGGAGGTCCCCATGTCGACCACCATATTCGTGGGCCCCTTTGTGCTGCCGGTAACCGGCAGCACCCTGTAAAAAAACTGGTGGTGTGGTGATGTCAGTCGGCGTGCATCGCCGACTTAACGTCACCTAGCACTCAATTTAAGCAGTCTGACAGACGCTGACAGGGGTGATATCTGCAGCTGTTAAAGGGACACACACATCAATCAGGTAAGTTTGAGTGGAAGGGTTTGGCCTTGGTTTTTTGGATTTTATTGAAGTGGTGGCTTGCTGCAATAGATGTGAAAAGTTTTTAAGTGTTTTGGGAGTGCTGCTGGATGCTTGAAAAGGCTTGGATGGTAAGTGAACACCTTTGAGAAGACAGAACATGCTGAAAATACTCAGCAGTTACGCTACATCTGTGGAGTTCACGTCTCAGGTCGATATGCTGCCTGACCAACTGAGTATTTCCAGCATTTTATGCTGTCATTTCACATTTACAGCATTCGCTTGCAGAGGGAAGAGGAAGACGCAGAAGGGGAAGACACAGAAAAGGAGGAAGCCAAAGTGGAGGAATCAGACAGAAGGATGCATCCCAGACAGCCCCTTTGTGGCCGGGATATCTGGGATGGTATCATCCACCTGTGGTCCCATTGGCTGGGCAGGCTACCTCTTCTTGTTGACCCACTGGCTGGGCAGGCTGCATGTCTTGAGAGTGTGATATGAGGAAGATAAAAGGGTGCAGTTGTGCTGACGGGTGGCGGGTAACCTAGAGGTGTGCCAGAGGGGTATAACATATCTTTTCAGCCCTGCCCCTGGCCAAGGGCTCAGCCATGTTCCTGCCAAGAATGGCCTGCAGTGTCTCCTCCAAAGGTGTGAGGTGATGCTAGGAATGGTAGATGTGTCTTGTCACTGGTGCAGATTGTTGGTAGGTGCGTGATTGGAGGTCGTGCATTGAGCAGTGTGTGAGGCTAGTGGTGCAGTTGGTAGGAGATGGCTTTTGAAGATGCATTCACTGACCTTGACCAATGGTCTGAGATCATGAAGCTTCTTTGGGCACTGGAGCCAGGTGGTGTGGGCGACACGGCTGGCAGTGATGACCTTTAATGTCACAGAATCACAGAATCACAGAAACCCCACAGTGCAGATAGAGGCCATTTTGGCCCATCGAGCCTGCACCGACACATATCCCACCCGATCCCCGTAACCCCACATATTTTAATCCCCCTAACACTAAGGGTCAATTTATCATAGCCAATCAACCTAACCCGCACATCTTTGGACTGTGGGAGGAAACCGGAGCACCCGGAGAAAACCCACGCAAACACGGGGAGAATGTGCAAACTCCACACAGACAGTCGCCCGAGGCCGGATTCGAACCCGGGTCCCTGGCGCTGTGAGGCAACAGTGCTAACCACTATGCCACCGTGCTGCCACATTGTTCTTTCTGGAGGGCCTCCAGGGCCTCCTGGCCCCTGTACAAAGCAAGAGGGACAGTCTTGCAGTGTTGACCCCCTGCCAAAGCTGGACTGCTCCGTGTGAGACCCTTGGTGCCCCTTCCCTGGCTTGCTAAGCCATTTCTGTTAGTGCTGAGGCAGATTTCCCATTTGTTCCGTTTAGGAAGGTAATTCAGCTTTAAGAGCTGAATAATCACATTTGGAGCTTCTTTTAAATATTGAATATTTGTAAGAAGACAGAAAGGGCTGAAAAATGTATTGAATCAGTGCATTTTATTTTGTCTTGCTTCAATGTGCATGGCCCCTTTAAATTTCAGAGCTCCTCACTGCCCGCAATGCTTTGCGAGCTTCATAGTCTTGCACACAGATGCGAAGGGAAGCAACGCTGCACCAGGACTACAAATTGGTCCTGGATCCCTCGTGGATGCCACAAGGAAGGCATTGCACCTAAGGTTAACGCTGCGCCATCTACCTCCATGCCCCCCACACCAATTTTGGTTGGTTAGCGCTATGGCCATTTCGGGCAGCCGCTAACGGCAGTTGGTGGTGACACCAGCTGCTTTGCTGGTGATCACCAATTTTTCCCCCATAGTATTTAAAAATACTAAAATTGGAGGCATAGGGGGTGAATTCTTTGGGCTTCTCCTGTTCCACCGCAGTAACGGAAGTTCAGTGGTAATGTGGCAAAGCCACCAAGAGACTCTTGCAGTAATGTATATAATTGCCTTTAACAGGGGCTTGTTACCTTTAAGTGTTTGCTCTGTATAAACAGCGCGGATTCGGTAAAATGGCGATCCAGCGCGATGGCGTCATCACGCAGGTCATGTGACGTTCCCAATGGCGGGAAACGTGATGACGTCATGACGTCAGAGGGGAGAGGCGTTCCCCCTCTGTCCTCGTGGAACCAGTTGGTGTACAGACCTGTGTAGAGTTTCTCCTGCGTTTTTGTTTGTAACTTTTACTAGTGCATTAAACCATGTTTGGTTAACTGCTAGTTTCAGTCTCAGTACTTTCGTTAGGAGTTCAAGCACTCCTACATTGGTGACCCCGAACCCTCGCGGACATTCTTCGTGGTGGAAACGGAACGCAGGGCCATGATGGAAGCCAACGCAGTGGCTTTGAAGCTCCCCCAATTTTGGGAACAACAGGCGGCCTCCTGGTTCATACAAGCGGAGGCGCAGTTCGAGCTCCGCAATGTCATGCAGGATCAGACCCGTTATCTTTACGTGGTCTCTGCACTCGACAGCTCGACGGCGTCGAGGATCATCAGCCTACTGGAGAACCCCCCGGCCACCGACAAGTATGTCGCCATTAAGGCACTGCTAATGCAGGTATTCGGCCTTACGAAGGCAGTGCACGCACGCCGCCTACTCACGCTGCCCGGGTTAGGAGACTCCAAACCTTCGGAGTTGATGAGCCAGATGCTCACACTCCTGGGGTCTGAACCGCAATGTTTCCTGTTCCACGAACTGTTCCTCAGTCAACTGCCCGAACAGGTGCAGGCGGCCCTCACCAGATCGGACGCCGGGGATTGCATAGCGCTCGCCGAAGAGGCGGATAAAATATACGCGGTCTGACAACAAAACTGCGCCGTCGCGAGATGCCCTGCTCCAAAGGGCCCTGCCTCGATGCCTCCAACAACCGGTTTCTGTTATTACCACGCTCGGTTTGGCGTGAAGGCCAGAAGCTGCCGTCCGCCTTGCAGTTTCATGCCCAAAACACCGAACAAGCAACTGCGCGTCAAGAACACCGACTCCGGGGCATGCCCCGCAGCCACGATGGTGATCGGCGATTCCGGGAAACTACTTTATTTATCTGACTCCATCTCGGGCCGTCGTTTTTTGTGCGACAAAGGGGCGCAATGCAGCATCCTTCCCGCGTCAGTCCTCGACCTTCGGTCCGGCAGGCGTGGTTCTCCCCTCCAAGCTGCCAACGGGGTGCGATTCATACTTGCGGGACACGGAGGGGTCCGGGTCTGCTTCAGTGGCCAACGCTTTATATGGGACTTCGTCACCGCCAAAATTTCACAGGCACTCCTAGGCGCCGACTCTTTATGCGCCAACGGCCTGTTGGTTGATTAAAAAAATTGTTGGCTCGTTCACGTCGCCACATTCGAATGTATTCACTGTGTGCGTGGCACAGTCACACCGCACTCGGTCTCCTGCGCTCGGCCACCCCCCGACGTTTTCTCCCGCCTCCTCGGGGACTTTCCAGAGCTGACTAAGCCCACCTTCTCGGCTTTGACCGCCAAACATAGGGTGGAGCACCATATAACGTAGAAACATAGAAACTTAGAAGATAGGAGCAGGAGTAGGCCATTCGGCCCTTCGAGCCTGCTCCGCCATTCATTGAGATCATGGCTGATCATCCAAATTCAGTACCCTGTCCCTGCCTTCTCCCCATATCCCTTGATCCCTTTAGCCTCAAGAAATATATCCAAATCTTTCTTGAATATATTTAATGAACTGGCGTCCACCACCCTCTGTGGCAGAGAAATCCACAGGTTCACCACTCTCTGGGTGATGAAATTCCTCCACATTTCAGTCCTAAATGGCTTACCCCTTATCCTTAGACTATGACCCCTAGTTCTGGACTCCCCGGCCATCAGAAACATCCTTTCTACATCTAGTCTGTCCAGACCTGACAGAATTTTATAGGTTTCGATGAGATCCCCTCTCAATCTTCTAAACTCCAGTGAGTATAAGCCCAATCGACACAATCTCTCCTCATACATCATTCCTACCATCCCAGGTATCAGCCTGGTGAATCTTCGCTGCACTCCCTCCATGGCAAGAACATCCTTCCTCAGGTAAGGCGACCAAAACTGCACACAATACGCAAGGTGCGGTCTCACCAAGGCCCTGTACAACTGCAGCAAGACATCCTTGTTCCTGTACTCAAACCCTCTTGCTACGAAGGCCAACATAACATTTGCCTTCTTAACCGCCTGCTGCACCTGCATGCTTACCTTCAGCGACTGGTGCACAATAACACCCTGGTCTCTTTGCACTTCCCCTTCTCCCAATCTATTGCCATTCAAAGAATAATCTGCCTTCCTGTTTTTGCCACCAAAGTGGATAACCTCACATTTATCCACATTATAGTGCATTTGCCATGTTTCTGCCCAATCACCCAACCTGTCCAAATTGCACTGGAGTTTCACGACATCCTCCTCACAGCTTACCCTCCCACCCAGCTTTGTGTCGTCTGCAAATTTGGAGATATTACATCCAATTCTCTCGTCCAGATCATTCATATATATTGTGAACAGCTGGGGTCCGAGGACCGATCCTAGTCACTGCCTGCCACTCGGAAAATGACCCGTTTATTCCAACTCTTTGCTTTCTGTCCGCCAACCAGTTCTCTATCCAAGTCAATACCTTGCCACCAATCCCTTGTGCCTTAATTTTGCACGCTAATCTCTTATGTGGGACCTTATCGAAAGCCTTCTGTGTAATGTATGTACCATTAAGGGGAGAACTACTTTTTACAGCTCCTGTATACTGTAGTACCGGCTGTGACCACACCTGTATATAAACCCTGAGTAAAGATCTGTACAGTTAGTTCTAGAGTAACCCTCATTCAGTAAATACCTGTTGATCGTTCCCTGCAGTCTCTTGTCTAATTATTGAAGGACACAACATCAAGATACACGGATCTAACATTGGCGACGAGCAGATTCAAACCTACCTGCAACTCTGCATCACCTCCCAGGGATTCGCTCCTGGAGAACAGTGGAAGAAGGCCGAGTCCAGAAGCACGGGCGTCGACCACGGGAAACCCCCCCAGTCATCCAGCGGAGATTTGAGCATCGCAGGGGAGGCTGTCGAGAGCCAGGCTTGGCTTTCCAGTCACGGTGGTCCAGTGGAACGGGCTGGCAACAGGTACTGCGCAGACCCTTCCCGGACAGCGGCAGCTACAGCCGACCGAGCGGCACAGGAAAAGGCCGAGCAGCGTCGATGGGGGAGAGAGAGAGGGTAGAGCGCACAGGGCACAGCCGGTGTTCAGGACCGAGTGGCGTCAACGGGGGAGAGAGGCGAGAGAGAGCAGAGCGCAGCCGGTGTTCAAGGGCCGAGCAGCGTCAACGGGGGAGAGAGGCGCGCAGGAAAACGCGCAGAGCGCAGCCGGTGTTCAAGGGCCGAGCAGCGTCAGCGGGGAAGAAAGGAAAGTGCGGGAGACGTCTTTTTAAGCCGCAGCGGGGAAGAAAGGAAAGCGCGGGATGCACCATTTTAAGCCAGTCTAACCACACCTAAAAATGCAGTAGAGTGGCAGTATCACAGCATTCGACAATGAAGTTGAAGATTGGACGACATATGTCGAACGCATAGAAGTATGCATTGCAATGAAGTGCCAGGTGACAAGAAAGTGCTGGTATTGTTGAATTCAATGGGTGCAAAAACGTATGGCTTACTACGAAACCTAGTAACCCCAGAGAAGCCAGTAGAAAAGGATTTTGAAAACATAGTGTCAATCCTAAGGATCACTTAAACCCCACACCGCTGCTGATAGCAGAAAGATTTAAGTTTCACAAAAGGAACCAGCGTAAAGATGAAAGTAATGCTGAGTATTTAACGGAACTGCGCAAGCTATCGAAACACTGCCAGTTTGGAACGGGACTAGCAGATACCTTAAGGGACAAGTTTGTGTGTGGGCTTCAAAGTGAAGGAACCCAGAAACGGTTTCTATCAGAAAAGGATCTTACGCTGGACAAGGCTTTCAGCATTGCAGTATCACACGAAGCAGCAGCACGGGGCGCGGCAGAGATACAATGGAGGCCGCAAGAATATGGCACAAATGAAATGTCATACAGAACAGTGAAGTGCTATCACTGTGGCAGAACAGCACACGACCATAATGATTGCTGGTTCAAGGACAAATTGTGCAGACAGTGTGGAAAAGTAGGACACATAGCAAGAGTCTGCAGGTCGGGAAAGAAAACCAGCAGCAAGAAATCTCCACAGGAGAAGTACAAGAAGGTACATAAGGTGACGGAGTGTAGTTCAGACGAACAGAAAAGTGATAAAGACTCCGGAAGCAAGGAGCTGGGTTGTCTGAAACTACATAATGTGATCAAAACGGAGGATCACCAAACTATCTGGGTCACGCTCAAGATAGCAGGAGTCCAAGTGAAAATGGAATTGGACACAGGATCAGCCCAGCAGTCATAAACCAAAGGGACTACAAGCGGCTATTCTCACATATACCCTTGAGAGATACAAAGATTGTCTTGAAGATGTACATGGGGCAAAAGGTCTACCCCAAAGGAAAAATAAGGGTGAACGTTATATATAACGGCAAGGAAACACCAAAAATGGACCTATATGTATTATCAGATGGAGGACTACCACTACTAGGACGTGAACGGATCCGAAAGATACAGCTAGATTGGCATTCCATACAAGCACTGACTGTAGATGCCAAAAAGGATGACGACGTCACACCTGGACGACTGTCAAAAATGCTAACTGACACACAAGAAGTGTTCCAGCAGGGACTCAGAACAATAAAAGGCATAACAGCGATGATCAAAATAGAGGAAAATGCAAGCCCAAAGTTTTTTAAGGCCAGACTGGTACCTTATGCGATCCGCCCAGCCGTCGAAGCAGAGCTGGAAGGTTTGGAACGTTCAGGAGTACTGTCCAAAGTGGACTGGAGCGAGTGGGCTACACCCATCGTTCCTGTAATGAAGAGGTCGTTGAGTAATACGCCTGTGGAACCAAAGATGGTTCGCATCTGTGGGGACTTTAAGGTAACAGTGAACCCAATCCTTCACACTGTACAATATCCGCTTCCGCGGATTGAAGATATTTTCGCCTCGCTATCGGGAGGGAAACGCTTCATTAAGATTGATCTGGCCCAGGCATACCTGCAAATGGAAGTAGAAGAAGCCTTGAAACAGTACCTCACGATCAACACTCATAAAGGTCTCTACCAATACAATCGGCTGGTGTTCGGGGTAGCATCAGCTCCGGCTATTTGGCAAAGGGCAATGGAACAAGTCCTGCAAGGGATTCCAGGGACCCAGTGTTATTTGGACGACATCCTGGTCACGGGCGAAAATGACAGTGATCACCTCGCCAACCTGGAGCATGTGCTCACTAGATTGAAGGAATATGGGCTCCGAGCTAATCGCCACAAATGCGAGTTTTTCCAGAAGCAGATCTCGTATTGTGGCCACGTTATTGATAAAGAGGGGTTACATAAGTCCCCTGAAAAGATTGAGGCAGTAGTTAAGGCTCCAGCAACGGAAAATGTGTCACAACTGAGGTCGTTCCTCGGGCTGGTGAACTACTACCATAAGTTCTTGCCGAATTTGTCTACCGTACTACACCCACTGAACAACTTACTGCAAACGGGGGTACCATGGAAGTGGAGTGACGAATGTAAACGAGCTTTCCAGAAGAGCAAAGCATTGATCACATCAAAAGAGGTGTTGGCTCATTTCAACCCAGCACTACCAATTCGGTTGGCGTGTGATGCATCACCCTTTGGCATTGGAGCGGTGCTGTCGCACAAATTCCCAGACAGCTCGGAGAGGCCAGTAGCCTTTGCGTCTCTGTCGCTAACCTCAGTCGAGCGTAACTACACCCTGATTGACAGGGAGGTCCTCAGCCTAATGTGGGGAGTAAAAAAGTTCAATCACTATCTGCACGGGCAGAAGTTCACCTTGCTGACTGACCACCAACCACTTGTCTCCATCTTTAATCCAAAGAAGGGCGTTCCGGTGATGACTGCGCAATGGCTACAAAAATGGTCCCATTTTCTAGGGGCGCACCAATATGAAATCGAGTATAAGGTCACGAAACAGCATGGAAACGCTAATGGGCTATCACGCCTGCCACTGCCTACTGTGGAGGAAGCACCAGCAGTGGAATCTGTCGAAATATTTCATTCGACTATAATTGAATGCTTGCCAGTAACTAACGCTGGTATAGAGAAGGAGACCCGAAATGACCCGACACTGTCTCGGGTATATGATTTGACGGTGAAGGGATGGCCAGCACATGGCGAGACTCACTGTTGCCAGCATTCTCATCCAGAAGAGAACAGCTGTCAGTATGCCAGGGGACCTTGATGTGTGGGTCCCGAGTGGTAATTCCACCCAAGTTAAGGGAGAGAGTGCTCAATGAGCTTCACGAAGGTCATCTGGGAGGGGTGAAAATGAAAAGCCTTGCTAGGGCTTATGTGTGGTGGCCGGGGATCGATCAGCAAATCGATGACCTGACAAAGAGCTGCTCAGGATACCAGAAGATCCAAAATGCACCACCACATGCCCCTCTACACCCATGGGAGTGGCCCTCATCTCCATGGCAACGGGTGCATATTGATTTTGCTGGTCCATTCATGGACTCAATGTTTTTAATAGCCGTGGATGCACACTCGAAATGGCCTGAGGTGATCAAAATGTCCTCCACCACCACGGAGAAAACGATTGCAGTCCTATAGACCATTTTTGCCAGGAACAGCTTGCCAGAGCAGATTTGCTCTGATAACGGACCACAGTTTGTGTCCGAAGAGTTTCGAAGATTTATGAAAAGGAATGGGGTAAGGCATTACACATCCGCCCCGTATCATCCAGCCACAAATGGATTGGCTGAGAGGTTCGTACAAACCTTTAAAGAAGCAGTAAAGGCCATGTGCGATGACGACATTCCACTGCAGCATAAGGTGGACAATTTCCTGTTAGCCTACAGAAATGCGACACATGCAGTCACCAACCAGGCCCCGGCCATGATGTTCTTTAACCGAAGGTTGAGATCTCGTCTGGATTTGCTCAGACCAAATGTACATCAATGAGAAGCCGACAAGGAGCTTCAATGTAGGGCAACCAGTCTTGGCCTGCGACTACCGAACAGAGAAATGGCAACCAGGAACGATATGCACATGGCAGGGGCCTCTAATGTACACAGTGGATGTTGGGGAGAACATTGTGAGACGCCATGCTGACCAGATCCTAGAGTCACAGGAATGAGTCAACCCCATGTCTCGCCCATACGTACCTGGTGATGAACCCGACGTACAGGTCGCATCTACCCCAGAAACAGTAGCATCGGAAGCGGATGCACAAACCAACGACAGGGGGCCAGAATCGCCTCCGCACCAAGAGCAAGACACTCGGGAAAGGCGCTATCCAGAAAGGATCAGGAAGCCTCCCCAAAGACTGAATTTATAAATAGACTATTTGCAGCTAATGTTGCATGTTAAAAGTGTTAATTGTAATTAGTTTGATATTTAATTGTTAAATGAGTGTTATGGTACTGTTAAGCTAAAAGGGGAGGAATTGTAATGTATATACCTTTAAGGGGAGAACTACTTTTTACAGCTCCTGTATACTGTAGTACTGGCGGTGACCACACCTGTATATAAACCCTGAGTAGTGATCTGTATAGTTAGTTCTAGAGTAACCCTCATTCAGTAAACACCTGTTGATCGTTCCCTGCAGTCTCTTGTCTAATTATTGAAGGATACAACATCAAGATACACGGATCTAACATTCTGAAAGTCCAAATACACCACATCCACTGGTTCTCCCTTATCTATTTTACCAGTTACATCCTCAAAAAATTCCAGTAGATTAGTCAAGCATGATTTACCTTTTGTAAATCCATGTTGACTTTGTCCGATCCTGTCACTGCTTTCCAAGTGCTCTGCTATTACATCTTTTATAATAGACTCTAGCATTTTCCCCACTACCACTTTTTCTCTACCACCTTTTTTGAATAGTGGGGTAACATTACCTACCCTCCAATCCATGGGTACCATTCCAGAGTCTATTGAGTTCTGGAAGATGTCCAGCAATGCATCTACTATCTCTAGGGCCACTTCCTTAAATACCCTGGGGTGTAGACCATCAGGCCCTGGGGATTTATCGGCCTTCAGTCCCATCAATTTTCCTAACACCATTTCCCTACAAATACTGTACGACCGGCTCTCACGTCTATGCCAGGGCACGGTGGCTAGAGCCCAGCAAGCTCGCGGCTGCTAAGGCGGAGTTCGCCGCCATGGAAAAATTGGGGATTATTTGCCGGTTGAATAGTCCCTGGTCCTCGCCTCTCCACATCATCCCTATGCCCGGGGGTGGATGGTGGCCATGCAGTGACTACCGCTGCCTCAATGATGTCACGACCCCCGACCGGTACCCCATACCGCACATACAGGATTTCTCCGCAAATTTGGCGGGGAATTCGATCTTCTCGAAGGTCGACCTCGTCCGTGGGCACCATCAGGTATCGGTGCATCCCCAGGACGTCCAAAAGACAGCGGTCATCACCCCTTTTGGCCTGTTTGAGTTCCTCCGCATGCCTTTCGGACTTAAAAACGCGGCGCAGGCATTCCAACGCCTAATGGATTCAGTGCTGCGGGATCTCAAATTTTTGTTCGTTTATCTGAATGATATACTGATCGCCAGCGCCACAAAGGAGGACCATCTCAAGCAGCTGCGCATTCTCTTTCGTCGCCTTCAGCAGCACGGCCTCATTGTCAACCCGGCCAAATGCCAGTTCGGCCTGCAGCAAATCGACTTCTTAGGCCACCGCATCACTTTAGAGGGGGCAATGCCGCTTCGGGCTAAGGTGGAGGTGATCACCGCATTCCCGCGGTTGCAGTCCGTGATGGCACTCCAGGAGTTCCTGGGTATGGTAAATTTTTACCATTGTTTTGTTACCAGGGCTGCACAGCTCATGCTGCCGCTCCACAAGGCCCTCAGAGGGAAGCCGGGAAAGGAGCCCGTAGTTTGGACACCAGAAATGGACCGCGCTTTCGGGGACACGAAGACCGCCCTCGCGAATGCGACAATGTCGGCACAGCCCCTGCCAGGAGCCACCATCGCTCTCACGACTGACGCGTCGGACTACGCCATGGGGGCCGTCCAGGAGCAATGGGTTGACGGCATGTGGCAACCACTGGCGTTTTTTAGCCGCCAGCTGCGACGGCATGAACGCCAGTACAGTACCTTTGACAGGGAGCTGTTGCCGTTGTTTTTGGCCATTTTCGTTTTCTGCTCGAAGGGCGCCACTTCACTGTGTTTGTCGACCACAAACCGCTGACATTCGCGATGGCCAAGACGGCCAAGCCGTGGTCGGCTCGACAGCAGCGACAGCTTACATTTATTTCTGAATTTACCACCGACATCCGGCACGTGGCCGGCAAGGACAACGTGGTAGCGGATTGCCTTTCCCACGCCACCATCCAAGCCGTGCAGTTGGGGATCGATTATGCGAGGATGGCTGCCGACCCGGACACTCAAGCTTTTCGTTCTGACTCCGCCAGCCTGCAACCGAAGGATGTGCCGTTCCATTCGGCGGGCACCACTTTACTCTGTGATGTCTCCTTGGGAGACCCCCGTCCGATTGTTCCGTCCACCTGGCGTCGAAAAGTTTTCGACGCCATACACGGACTTTCGCATCCTGGCGTGAGGGCATCGCAGAAGTTGCTAGCATCCAAATTCGTCTGGAGAGGGATGCGCAAGGACATCTGCGACTGGGCGAACACATGTGTGGTTTGTCAACGAGCCAAAGTACAATGACACATCAGGGCCCCCTTGGCCACCTTCGAGGTACCGGAACGTCGGTTCAACCACGTCCACGTCGACCTTGTGGGGCCATTCCCGCCGTCGCGGGGTTTCACACACCTTCTGACGATGGTAGAGCGCACCACGAGATGGCCAGAGGTGGTTCCCCTGACGTCTACCACCTCTGCGGATGTCGCTCGAGCCTTTATCTCGTCATGGGTAGCACGCTTTGGGGTTCCGATGGATAATTCGTCCAACTGCGGTCCACAATTCTTATCTGAGCTTTGGAACGCGGTGGCCTCAGCCTTAGGCACCAAACTCCATCGCACCACGGCCTACCACCCGCAGGCAAATGGGCTGTGTGAGCATTTTCATCGTTCATTGAAGGTGTCGCTCAGGGCCAGCCTCCTGGATGCGGCATGGGTTGATAAACTGCCTTGGGTTATGCTGGGGTTGCGCACGGCGCCAAAGGAGGACCTGCAGGCTTCGGCCGCGGAAATGGTTTACGGCCAGCCACTCTGGGTACCAGGCGAATTCCTAGCGCCCCCTACACAGCTGTGGTCCACAGCCACTCAGCGGGAAGCCCACCGCGAAGCGGCCCAGTGCTTCCGGCCAGTTCCGACGTCACAACACTGTTTTCCTGCCTCCCACATTCCAGTGGAGTTGATGAAGGCCAAATTCGTGTTCGTTCGTCAAGACGCCCATCGCAGCCCGCTCCAGCCTCCATATAGGGGTCTTTTCTGGGTTTTACAGACAGGGGCTAAGATGTTTTTGGTCGACCTCGGGGGCACATCTCCATCGATCGCCTCAAGCCCGCGCACTTGGACCTTGAACAGCCAGTCGAGCCCGCTCAGCCACCGCGTAGGGGTCGACCGCCGGCTGCTGCCGCACCAGACCAGGCCGCTATCCCCTCCAGCTCACCAGCTGCTCAGCGTTTTCCTCTCCGGGAATTTAGGAGTCATTCAAACAGGCTTGTCCGACCTCCTCTGCGATTGACTTTCCTTATTAAAGACAATTCTGGGGGGGCGTATGTGGCAAAGCCACCAAGAGACACTTGCAGTAATGTATATAATTGCCTTTAACAGAGGCTTGTTACCTTTAAGTGTTTGCTCTGTATAAACAGCGCGGGTTCGGTAAAATGGCGATCCAGCGCGATGACGTCATCACGCAGGTCACGTGACGTTTCCAACGGCGGGAAACGTGATGACGTCATGACGTCAGAGGGGAGAGGCGTTCCCCCTCTGTCCTCGTGGAACCAATTGGTGTACAGACCTGTATAGAGTTTCTCCTGCGTTTTTGTTTGTAACTTTTACTAGTGCATTAAACCACGTTTGGTTAACTGCTAGTTTCAGTCTCAGTACTGTCGTTAGGAGTTCAAGCACTCCTACAGTAACCCCATTTACGTGTGTAACCTCCATACTGGACTCCTCTGTACTAGCTGACATTTCCTGGATGCTTCTGAGTAGAACTGCCAATGATCCCAACAGATGACCATGCTCAGAAAGCACTCCTCTTAAAATCTGGTCCATGGAGATCTGGTTCCCTGACCTCATTCGCTGGGAAGCGAGGTGACCTCCCTGCTCCTGCTCCTGCTCCTGCCCAGCTCTACTCCTTGGCCGTGATTTTGCTGGTGCTCAGTCGATAGGATGGGTGGCGGGTCAGCTGTGAAATTTAAAATGATTGACAGTGGGTTGGGAACCCACTGTCAAAACACGCACACCTGCACTTCCCAATGTCGGGACTGCCAGCGCTGAGCAGACCCAACAGGCAGCGGTGGGTGACCCAATTCAAATCATTCATGGCTTGTTAATAGCCACTTAACACTGTTTTTTTCCCCAGCTTTTTAACTTTCACAGGTCTCCCACCGGTTTCCCACTGGCTGTGCCTAGACCTCATCAGTGATGCTGAGGTGGGAGGTCAGTGGCCATTGAATCAGCTGATGAGTTGACAGCTTCAAATGTCAACTCAAAGCTCCCAGCTGATTCAGATATCTTCCCTTAAGGACTAGCATCTCTAAACTGCATTTCCACTACAGAGTCAGGATGTTGCAAGTCTTTACACAAGTCTCCATGCAGTATGACCTCATTACCTCTCCCACCATTGACAGATCGCTTCTGTCATCTCTACTTCAGCTGCCATCTATTCCATCAGCATGGGTGCACTTTATACTCTCTCGCCTTGGTCCTCAGAATCCCACCATGATCAGCTCCAACACCAACATCACCGGGCACACCAGCAGCACCAACAACCACACCAACCTTCTCCGCAATCACCTGATGCTGCACAGGAGAGAGGGCATCAGCACCTGACAACATTGCTGCCTGGGACGCCAGGGATGGCCTCACCATGGCCAGATTTACTTCACTTGATGCTGTACACCTGGCTGTCACATGAGGCGCCAGATTGGCACCACCCCACACCAACAACACCACCATAAAGCATCCCTATAATGCCCAAGCCATTCCTTTCACACTCATCACCATTGTGGGGGGTACCGTTACGTCTCACCATTCACTGCAACTCACTAAGCCACTTCGAAAGGTGCACACAAATCTGTCCAAGGAAGTAAAGCTTTGAAAATAAAGATTTCAATGTTTGACAGAACATTACCAGAAACTTCACATGAACATTGCATAAAACACCCAAATGCCTACCCTTGTGTGTTGTTAGTTGGTATGATTGGGCTAGGATGAGAGTGATTGTGAGGGGTGGCTACTGAGATGGGGAAGTGATAATGTAGATAGAGAGGGATGTGTGGAGGTGCAAGGTAAGCTGGTGTGAGTAAGGATGTGCAGGAGTAGGATAGGGAAAGCAGAGTGATGGGGATGTGATGAGTGGCACAGCAGGATGAGGTTGAGTGTGGCATTGCAGTAATGTTTCCTGATCTACTGAGATCATTGAAAGCTTTGCGCCACTGCAGACCACATCCCTGCTTTTGCCCTCCTGTGCAATGTGTAAAGGGAAGAGAACCTCCCTGCGTGTTGTGATTCCCTCCAAAAGCATATGGAGGGAGTCATAGGAGAGCCTGGTCCAGCCCTGTACCTCTGTGCAGTGCTTGTCAGTGTTTGCAGTTGTAGAACACTGACAGCACAACTGTCAAAATAAATTTGGACATGGTCCCTTTAAGGAAACCGGCTGATGACGCATCATAAATGACATCATCAGACCCGCTTCCTTCAATTGGCCGGCAAACTCACTGGGCGAGCTTAACAAGCCCAATCAGGGGAAAGGCATTTCGGAGGCTGGGATGGAGCCAGCAGTGGAGTCAGGACCCAGCACTGACTTCGCCCATCTCGAACCCGCCTCGATAGAGAAGCTTTTGACTTGTCACTTGTGCTGCCCTCCTACTGTCTGTTTAACTCTGAGCCTGATGTCTCTGAGCTGGTGAGTGAGTAAGTGCAGTGATGGGGTACTAGGTGTGCTGCTACTTCTCCTGGGGTTGTTGCCAGGTGAATTCTGGGATGGGTTGGGCAGCCTCTGGAAGCATGAGGGGATCAGACATACATTCCAGCACAAGAGTTGCCAAGTTGGAAACCTTCAGTCAGCATTAATTTTGAAAAGATTGAAACTATTAGGAGTAGCCAAATAGTCACTTACCTTCTTCCCTGAACCTCAGGGCCAGTAAACAACGATTATTCTGAAGTCCCTCTGATTTGCTGCATACTCTTTTAAGGCCTGATGCGAGGATTTATCAGTACTACAGCGGGGATCTAAGATTTTTCCAACATGGGGTGGGGTAGGGTTGGCAGTTTTGGGGCTGGAGTTCCTTGTCTAGCAGCATTAAGGCTTGTTATGTTCATAAATAAATAGACGTTTTCATTATGAACAGCTAGCTTGAGCTAGTCATTTATTCAGCCATGTGGACTAGTGTACAGGCATCCATCTTGACTACTGCCTTGTGGGTAGCCCACTACCAAACATACAGCTCCACCTAGTGTACCATTCTAGAATGACATGTTACTGATCATTACATCCCCCTTCCTTAGAGGTTAAACAAAATCAATATCAATCAATCATAACGACATAAACATCTTCACAACAGTCAACGCATTTTCAAAGCTTTACTTTATGAACTCTAAGATTTTCATTCTTTTATTATAGTTTTCTTTGTACTCAAAGATTAAGTCTATCAGGCTTTTTTACTTCACGTGTGGATCTTCTCAGCACAGGTAAGTCTGATGTGTTTTCATGAGAGCCTGTATGTGTGTTTGTGTTAGATTGTTCTGGTGGTGAGTGACAAGATTCAGTTGCGGCATTGTCATCGATTTCCTCTTGGATAGTTTCTTGTGTTTTCAGGAGGAAACGGCGGTTCCTCCTGAGAATCTGTCCTTCCTCAGTTCTAAAAGTGTATGACCATGGTCCTACTTCCTCAAGAACTGTAGCTTTTCTGTTCCATGCATTTGGATCTTCAATCCTGACAACATCATCCCTTGTCAATGGTTTCAGAGTTTTGGATGACTTGTCATAGTGTGATTTCTGTTTCAGCTTTAACAGTTGAAGTCTCTGTCTCAGTTCCTTACTCTGCTTTTCTTTTGCACAGCAGGGTAATGTGGTGCGCAACTTGCAACCCATTAGGAGTTCAGCAGGTGAAGAACCACAGTCTAAAGGGGAGGCTCGGTAGCTCAGCAGGGCGAGATAAGGATCAGACTTGCTTTCTGTTGCTTTCTTCAGTAGCTGTTTGAGAACTTGAACATCTTTCTCTGCCTTACCATTCGACTGAGCATACAGAGGACTGGATGTGATGTGTTGAAAGTCATAATGTGTTGCAAACTGTTGCCACTCCTTACAGTTGAAGCACGGACCATTGTCGCTAACGGCAATCCTGGGAATTCCATGTCTGGCAAAGATGGATTTAACATTCATTATGACACTGCTTGCTGATGTGCTTGAGAGCAGCACCATCTCAGGATATTTAGAATAGTAGTCAATCACTATTAGATAGTCTTTACCATTCAAATGAAAGAGGTCCATACCAACCTTTTGCCATGGTGCTGTTGGTAAGTCAGCTACTATCATTGGTTCCTTTGCTTGTTTGTTTTGGTGTTTCTGCCATGTCTCACATATGCCTATCATGTTCTCAATGTCCTAATATATGCCAGGCCAATAAACAGTGTCTCTTGCTCTCCTTTTGCATTTTTCAATTCCGAGGTGTCCCTCATGAATCCTTTTGAGCATGTCTCAACGTAAAGCCTGTGGAATGACTATTCTGTTCTGTTTAAGTAATAGTCCACTTGCGACACTCAACTCTGACCTGATGTAATAGTACTTTGGACAGGAACCTTTTGGCCAACCATGATGAATGTTCTCTATTACTGTTTGTAACACTGTGGCCTAGATTTTCAGTATAGACAGTTTTGGGGCGCTAACCTTAGCGCCCGCCCGAAGTTAGCGCCCGCCCCAAAGTAACGCCCCGTTGCCGGAAATTCAGTGGCTTCGCCCTAAGAGGTTGGTGGAGCGCTAAAAGAGGCGTTCCACTACTATCTTTAGGCGCTAAGCCGGCGGTGCAGAGCGCTGCGCACGGCAGACACTCTGGTGCCAGTGAGCTCTTAAAGGGGAAGGGTGCATGTGTTTATTTGCAAAGGCAGAGTCTGGGGGGGAAAAGACGAAGAAAGACGAGGAGGAGGAGGAGGAGGAGGAGGAGGAGGAGGAGGAGGAGGAGGAGGAGGAGGAGGTGGAGGTGGTGGTGGTGTCCGGAAACATAAATACACCATTCACAACACACTGGTTCCTTCCATTATAGTGCAGGAGGAGGGCCCTTTAATTTGCGCTCCCCAGGGTGTGTTGCGTTCCATTTTACAAACGCACTGGATGCCAGCCGCACAATCGGGCGGTCCGACTGAAGTTTGGATTCGGGGCGGCCAAAGGGCGTTGCACGAGGATGTGACGTCATTTTCTGCGCGCGCATCCGGGCGGCCGCTAAACTTTGCGCTGGCGCTAACGGGCAACTTAATTTGGGGCGGGGCGCAAACTGCGCTGCACCCAGGCGCTACACGCATAGCGCCCGAAAATCACTTCTCTTAAGGCGCTAACTGCTGGCGCAAGCAACTGAAAATCTAGCCCTGTGTGTTTGCCTGGTGTGTAGATCAGTTCAAAGTCATATCTTTGCAGCTTCATCATGAGTCGTTGAATCCTTGGAGACATCTCACTCAGATTTTTTTTTATGATGGCAACCAGTGGGCAGTGGTCTGTCCCAACTGTGAAGGTGGGAAGTCCATATATGTAGCCATGGAACTTTTCGAGTCCAACTACCAAGCCTAGACATTCCTTTTCAATCTGGGCGTATCGACACTAGTGTCAATCATAGACCTGGAGGCATAGGCAACAGGCTTCCAATCTTCACCCTCTGCTTGTAGCAAGACCGCGCCTAGGCCATCTTTTGATGCCTCCGTTGACACTTTGATTCTCTTTGTTGGGTCAAAGAAGGTGAGTACAGGTGTGGTTGTCAGCACTGCTTTGAGGTTCATCCACTCTTGTTCATGTCTTTCTGTCCATGCGAACTCATTTGTTTTATGTAGCAGGTCTCACAGACAGGCTGTCTTGGCTGACAAGTTAGGAATGAACTTTCCAATGAAGTTTATCATCCCCATGATGCGTAGCACTCCTTTTTTGTCAGTGGGTCGGGGCATTTTGAGTATGGCGTTTACTTTTTCCGTATCTGGCTCTATTCCTTTACCAGATAGATTATCTCCTAGGAAAGTGACTTCCTGGACACCAAACTGACACTTGGCTTTGTTGAGCTTCAGTCCATTCCGGCGTATGCTCTGTAGCACTTTAGTCAGTTTCTCATTGTGTTCTTTCAGTGTGGAGCCCCAGATGATGATGTCATCAACATAGACCCGAACTCCTTCCAGACCTTCAATTATGTGTTCCATCGCTCTATGAAAGATTTCAGATGCAGATATTATCCCGAAAGGCATTCTGAGGAAACAATACCTGCCAAATGGTGTGTTGAAGGTACAGTATTTGGTGCGCTCTTCATCCAGTTTTAGTTGCCAAAATCCTTGTGAGGCATCGAGCTTTGTGAAGTATCTGGCACCTGACATTTCACTGGTGATTTCTTCTCGCTTGGGAATCTGGTAGTGTTCACGTTTTATGTTTGCATTTATGTCCTTTGGATCCATGCATACTCTTAGATTATTGTTCTTTTTCTTTACACATACCATGGAGTTAACCCAGTCTGTTGGATCTTCGACTTTCCTGATGACTCGTAGTCTGGTCATTCTGTCCAGTTCTTTCTTGAGCCGGTCACACAGGGGTGCTGGAACTCTCCGTGGAGCATGTACCACTGGCTGAGCATCCTCCTTTAGCTGGATCTTGTAAGTGAATGGTAGAACTCCAAATCCTTTGAACACATCCTGGAAATTACTCACTACAGAATCCAGTGAGTCATCTGGTCTGCTTATGGCACAGTTTATACGGTAGACACTCTTGACCAGTTCTAAGTCCTCACAAGCTTTGTCACCTAATAGTGAATCAAGTCCTTCAGCCACAACAGAAAACATGAGATGATGCACTCTGTCTTTGACTGTCACTTTAAGTCTGCATACACCTAAGCTATCTATTTTCTGTCCATTATAGTTCTTCAGTAGTACTGACTTTTTCTGTATTTTGGGCTTTTCTTTCATATTGTTAATGTCACTCATACTGATTAAGTTTGCTTTTGCCCCAGTGTCTAGTTTCAATGTAACTAATGTTCCATTTACCTGCAGTGGCATCATCCATTTGTCCTCTTTTGCTGCATTAACTTTATGTTCAGCATTGTCCATTCCTGAGGGCTGCACATTTTCTGTATCCTTTTCTATATTGTCACATGACACCATTCCTACAAAACATGTCTCACTTAAATCAGTGTCCTCAATCACATTGACTTGTTGCCCTTTCTTTGTTTTTACTTTTGAAAAGCATTGTTTGGCAAAGCAATTCTTTCCATTACATTTTGTGCACATTTTCACAAACGCTGGGCATTGTCTTGACTGGTGCTGATAACCACAGCGTTTACAATTAAAAATTCCATCCTCCAATTGCTTTGCATTTCTGTTCTGCCCATGTTTCTTCCCCTCTTAGGACACAGCACCAACAGCAGCATAGTCAGTCATTACAGTTGCATCATTATTAATTTCACTGGAAGTCTTTGTGTGCTGCCGAGCTAGCTCACTGGCATGGCATATTTTCACAGCATCCTCCAATGTTAGTTCGGTTTCTCTCAACAAATGTTCCCTGACCTTTTTATCATGAATACCAAACACAATCTGGTCACGAATCATGGATGATTTCAGTTCAGAGAAATTACATGTCTGTGCTTTCAGTTTCAGATCGGTCACAAAGCTATCAAAAGTCTCATTTTGCTGCTGTGTCCATGAACTGAACACGTACCTCTCATAGGTCTCGCTCTTTTTGGGGGAACAATGTGTATCAAACTTCTTTAGCACATCGTCCATTTTTTCTCTGTCCTCCTCTTGAACAAATACAAATGTATTGGCCCAGAAATTCAGGTCCCAACGCGTGAGTACGGACGAAGTACTCACGCGTGGACCTGATGGAAGTGCCGGTTTCTTGCATGCACTACGCATGCGCGGGAAACCGGCATTTCCGATCCTCCGAACCAAGGGGTTCAGAGGTCGAACGCGTGCACGCAGGAGTCTGAGCGTGCGCGTTGAACTTCCTTTTTTTACAGGTTTGCCCGTGCGTGAAGGCCTCTACTTTTTGCACATTTAAAAACCAGGCATAAGGACTTCATTTTAAAAGGTAAGTGGTCAATTAATTAAAATTAGAATATTTTTTCCACAGGTTTATTATTTTTAAATACTTTACAGTAAGGTAAGTGTATTTTTAGCCCCGATTTTTTATAAAATTATTTTTTTCAATATTTAAATTATTGTTTAAAATAGTTATTTAATGTTATTTATAGTTGATTTATATAGTGTGATTTTTTTTCAAATTTATTTTAAGGTTAAGTACTATTTTGGGCACCCAGAGTTTTCATGAGTTTGACAGTTCTTTCTGTCAAACTCATGAATGGACTTTTTCCTCCGATTGGTTGCCCAGTGCTCACGTGATCCCATCCGACGCATCACACTAAGTACGCCACTGGATCACGCAAGCACAACGCGCCAGGAGCTGGTCCTGGCCACAGACAGGAAATCCACGCAGGCCCAGGCCTCAACTGCCGGCGCGCTAGGTAAGTGTAGGTCGGGGGCTTGCACCCGTGGGAAGCCCCCGACCCAAATTTCTGGGCCATTAAATACCTCTATCGCCTGCGGGTCTGCAACCGTGAGCAGTAACGCTATTTTCCTTGCGTCTGGCTTCGTACCGAACCCGGTGGCAGCAATGTAGAGTTCGAATTGTTGTTTGAAAGTCTGCCAATTGCAGTCGACATTCTCCGTGAGTTTCAAACCCCCCGGTGGCTTCAAATTCTCCATGTCGTGTTTCACAATATTCAGCAGATATTACCAAAACTGGTACCATGTTGTGTTCATAAATAAATAAATAGACATTTTCATTATGAACAGCTAGCTTGAGCTAGTCATTTATTCAGCCATGTGGACTAGTGTACAGGCATCCATCTTGACTACTGCCTTGTGGGTAGCCCATTACTAAACATACAGCTCCACCTTGTGTACCATTCTAGAATGACATGTTACTGATCATTACAAGGCTGGAGGATTTAGAAAGAAATGTGTTTATCCCCAGATACAGAGATTTAAGTATTTTTTGATTGTTTCTTGGAAACTAAATGTAGTTGCCCAGAATTTGCTACCAAAATAACGGCGAGTTTAAAGACGCTCGTCGTTATTGATGTGTAACATGTCCAGCAACTTGCGGCGATGAAGAGGTGAAGCGATACCCCATGAATTGTGAATTGCCACAATTTGCTGGACGATTTCTGCTGCTCCACTGTTAGCCTTGTAAAAACGGCAGCTCGCCCTCAACCTCCCTGTGAGTTTACTTACACTGCATTTAGAGTTAGGGTTAGGGTTAGGGTTCCAAGCTGAAAGTGAGGAAACAAGTGTAACTAACGGGGCATGCCACGAGATGCCCCTCTCCAGCTAAATCTGAGCCATTGTTTCCAGATACTGACTGTAAATAAACAGATGGCTTCTTCAATAAACAAAAATTACATGTATGAACAACCCCTAATACATTGTCGTTTGTGCCAGAAATGATTTGCTAAAACATTCAAAAGTTTAATATTTATGTTATTCCTATGAAGGGACTGGAATGTGGAAATGAAAGAATTTGGAATTGTGTCAAGGTTGTGGTCAGAGACAGTGAAGCAAGTGCTGGAGGTAGAGCAGGAGGACTGGAATAGACTCTGACTGTCAAACATTTACACAATGACCTAATTGGGCCTGGCATGAAAAGACCATTGCTTGCAGAGCATTAGAACCACATGAGTGCACTGCAACAATTCTCCGAAGCTGTGTGACAGATGGCAACGATGGCGACAAAGTCCAATGTCATCCTCTGTGGACTGTCCAACCTCCTCTTCCTCTCCCAACAAATAAATCATAAAAAGAGCAATCCCCAGGGGGAAAACCATTTTGTAGCATTCCCTTCCATTTTAGGGAACTCACAAAGGAAGAAACAGTTTTGAGGGAAACTTCTCAATGAAACTAAGGGCCTCAAAAGAAACATGCAAACATTTTCTAAATAAACCACAAAGTGAAATAATAATTATCTATATAAAACCACAATGAATCACAGATTCCCTGCGGTCAATTTTCACTTCTGATGCTGTTTGGGCATTTGGTGGGTGAAGTGAGTGAGCTGCCCACTTCAAGCAGTCAGTGAGAGGAAAGAACCATTTTGATGGTCGGGCCTCATTTGTGTCTTATTGGCAAACTGTCCACGTGTTTTCCACCACTGTCGGGCAGCTCACCTCTTAGAAGGGCGGCATTTCTACTGCGCCCAGTAACTGCTTAAAGTAAGGTAACTTTTTTTTGGTGAGTTTCTAAGTTGTTGCTGCTGAATACGGGAGAATATGGGAATATAGACCTAAATTTTAATACTTTGGCAGGTAGGGAGCGGGATGGCGGGGTGGGGGGGGCTCGGAAGCGATCGGGAAGTCCAGAAGAACAGGTTTCCCGCAGGCCTGGCCAAGTTTAATGGCAGGGCCTGATTTGCATTGTAACCTCTGTTTCCCACCTGCAGCCAGATTGAAAGGCCAGCTGGCTACGGGCACTAGGCCGCAGAGAGGAGAGAGGGAGGGATGAGTGGGTGGAGTCAGAGGGGGATCGGGGCTGAAGGATTGGGGTGGGTGGTTGCGGTTCAGAGGAGATCGGGGGCTGGAGGGGGAGGTCGGAAGTGGTCGAGGGCGGGCCGAAGGACAATGGTGGGGGGCGGAGGAGCATATCGGAGGACCGGAGCGGCTGATCGGTGGACTGGAGGAGCGGGGGGTGGGGGGTGGAGGCAGGCCAGGAGCTCATGCGGGGGCCGAGCATCATCGGAGGGGAGCTCATCAGGTTGCTAGGAGCTCCATTGGATGGCCACTAGCATCATCGGAGGGTCGGAGCAGCACAGGGGTGGATGGGTGGGGGGATAGTCTGGAGTTCATCAGGGGTTGGAGCAGCACAGGGGGTGGCAGGAGGAGCATGGGGGGGAGACAGATGACATCGGGGGGCAGGAGGAGCATGGTGGATGGGAGGCCTCATAGAGTCATAACACGGTGGGCATTGGAGGCCTGGGTGGGGGGGATCGGATCCTGGGTGGTGGGTTAGGCAGGGACGCTGCATCCAGGAGGTAAGTGTAAAGGCACTAACATCCTGGATCCAGCAGTCCTCGCCTTCCATTAGCTGGCGGGTTTCATGGGGCCTGCAAAACCTGGCCAGCCACTGTTAAATTTAAAATGGTGGTTAAATCTGAGGCATGCCAGCCTCATTATAATATTTAAATGAACGACCCGCCTCCTGGGAGCAGGTTGGCTGCCCATCCCTCGTCCTGCCTCTGTTAAAACTGGAAGTGGGCGGGTTGGGGTTGGGATTCAGGTTTTTAACACTTTAACTTCCCACCGGACCCCAACCCACCCATTTTTTTGAGTTAATATTCCCCCCATAGGCACAGGAGTAGGCCATTCAGCCCCTCGAGCCTGTTCCACCAGTCAATAAGATCATGGTTGATTGTGACCCAACTCCACATACCCGCCTTTGGCCCATATCCCTAAAACCTTTGGTTAACAGAAATCCATCAATCTTAGATTTAAAATGAACAATTGACCCAGCATCAATTGCCATTTACGGAAGAGAATTCCAAATTTCTACCACCCTTTGTGTTGTGTATGTAACCTGTTCCACCTTAAGAGAGCTTAAGCCTGTTCCACCTTAAGAGGTGTACTACTTTCTCAGGCTGCTGTAGACGTAATACCGGGGGTGAACACACCGGTATATAAGCACTGTGCAGTAATCTTGTATTCAGTGTAGTCCCTACCTCCAACCAGTAAAGACCTGTTTTATTGTTACTGATTAAGTCTGAGTATTAATTACTTGAACAACTCACAGACTTAACACTGGCGACGAGTCAGGTTCTTACCCTGCGGCAGTTGAAGAGAGGTTTCAAACATCACCACCCCACTAGAAGCGACAGGCTTTAGGACTCTGAAGCCTCCATCAGCGACTGAGCACTGGAGTGCAGCAGCCATCCTGACAGCTTCCAGCGACTGACAGAAGTCTTTTTGCAGTTTCCTTGTTCAACCTAGGTGGTGGGGTAAGCCGTGCAGCGTTGGCTGCAAAGACAGGGCTGGGGAAGTTGGAGAAGATAAGGGCGATCGCAATCCCTGATAAGAGCCGCGGTGAAACGCGCGAGCGGGTAAGCCAGAGCCCGGGAGGGAGCGAGCAAGAGCCGCGCGAGCGGGTGAGCCAGAGGCCGGGAGCCGCTTCAAGTGCGAGGCGCAGCGCGGGCCAGCGATCGGGACCAAAGATAAGGGCCGCACTCGGACTGAAAGGCGCGGCGGCTGCAGAAGCTCAAGGTGCGAGAGCCGCGGTGCACAGCGCGGGCTATCGATCGCGGCGAAGATAAGGGCCACACTCGGGGCTGAAGGGAGACGGCGTCGGGGGACGGGTGAAGACCGCCAAGCGCGGGAAAACCGCCATTTTGTTGGCGGAGGACGACGGCAAGAGCGGGAAGCCGCCATCTTTGATAACAAGTAAACAAAATAAAACCTGAGAAAGTAGTACATCTCTTAAGGTGGAACAGGCTTAAGCTCTCTTAAGGTGGAACAGGTTACATAATCAGTAACAATAAAACAGGTCTTTACTGGTTGGAGGTAGGGACTACACTGAATACAAGATTACTGCACAGTGCTTATATACCGGTGTGTTCACCCCCGGTATTACGTCTACAGCAGCCTGAGAAAGTAGTACATCTCTTAAGGTGGAACAGGCTTAAGCTCTCTTAAGGTGGAACAGGTTACATACACAACACTTTGTGCGTCGAGTGTTTCTTAACTTTACTCCTGAAAGGTCTGGCTCTAATTTTTAGAGTATGTCCCCTAGTCCTAGATTTCCCAACCAACGGAAATAGTTTCTCTCTATCTACCCTATCTGTTCCCCTTAATATATTGAAAACTTCAATCAAATCACCCCTTAATCTTCTAAGTTCCATGGAATACAACCTTAGTTTGTGTAATCTCTCCTCGTAATTTAACCCTTGGAGTCCAGGTATCATTCTAGTAAATCTACGCTGCACTCCCTCCAAAGCCAACATATTCTTCCTAAGATGTGGTGCCCAGAGCTGCTCACAGTACTCCAGGTGTGGTCTAACCAGGGCTTTGTATAGCTGTAGCAGAACTTCTACCCCATTGTATTCTAGTCCACTAGATATAAAGGCCAGCATTTCATTAGCCTTTTTGATTATTTTTTGTAACTGTTCATGACATTTTAATGATCTCTGTATCTGGACCCTTAAGTCTCTTTGGACCATCACTGCTTCTAGCTTTTCACAGGGCTCTCAACAGGAGGCCTTACCCTCCTAGTGTCTTCAGACATCACTTCTCCTACCTTCAATTAAGTGAGGAGCAGTGTATTAGGAGGCTTCACCTCACCAAGGAGGTAGTCGCAGAATTCTGCCATCTCCTGCAACCAGACCTGCAGTCTCAGACCAGGGCGACCACAGCTCACCCAATAGCAGTCAAAGTCACCGTGGCTCTTAATTTCTTCACCAGCGCATCCTTCCAGTCTGCAGCAGGAGATATAGCGAACATCTCACAGTTCACCGTCCATCGCTGCATCCGGGAGGTTACTGAGGCTCTCTAGATCAGGAGAATGGATTACATTGGCTTCCCGATCAGCAGAGATAAGCAGGACAAACGTGCATGTGGCTTTGCCAGGATAGCGGGCTTCCTCATGGTGTGAGGCGCCATTGACTGCACCCATGTTGCTTTGCGGGTATGGCATAACAATCGTGAGATCTTCCGTAATTGCAAAGGTGTGCAGTTGGTGTGCGACCAAACACTGCGAATCCTCAATGTCAAAGCCCACTATCCCGGCAGCAGTCACAATGCCTTCATCCTGCGCCAGACCGGTGTGCCAGCACTCTTCCAGCCATCACGTCAAGCTCGCAGGTGGCTGCTCAGAGACAGTGGCTATCCACTTTGCACCTGGCTCATGACTCCCCTCCGCAACCCCAACACTCGTGCTCAGCACTCATATAATGAGAGCCATGTCGCCACCAGGAACATCATTGAGCAGACCATCGGCCTGCTGAAGCAACGGTTCCGCTGCCTTGACCGCTCAGGAGGAGCCCTCCAGTACTTGGTTGAGTGGGTGTCCCATTTTGTCATGGTCTGCTGCATGTTCCACGACTTGGCCATCATGAGGGCGCAGCCCTTGCTAGCAGGGATTGCGGGACAACTACAGGAGCAGGACAAGGGAGAGGATGATGAGGAGGAGGAGGACGAAGAGCAGGAGGAACAGGAGGAAGGGTGGAATAAGCAAGACAATCGGCCTTCTGGACGAACTGTCCGTGACCAGCTCAGCAGACTCCGATTCACATGAAGGATACCCCAGATCTCGATAGCTTACCACATCCCCATCATGCCATCCCTGTCTCATGTCATATCACAGCACCCTCCTGGGGCTGTGATGAGAGACTCCATGAGAGACTCCACAAAAAATTCCAAAGCACAATTAATAAATTTATCTATAAACATATCACATATATCACATGAATTCTAATAAGTAATCATCTTTGTAGGGGGTGGCGGGTGCCCAGTCAGCTCTGCCCCTGACTGTCTCTGAACGGTTCAAATCACTCCCACACCCCTGAGTTCTAGACACCGGACTTAGGTACAGGCGGCGATACAGAAAATAGAGTAGACAAGTGGTTTGGTGCAAGAAAACCGCAATTTTTATTAAATGCACAATAAAATCACAACACTGAGAATTACTGGAATATTTACAGGCATATAAAATTACATTTATTTGGGAATGGGGAACACACGGCACATCGAGGGAAACAAACACATTAAGAATCCCCTTACCCTTATCCCACCCCCAATACTTAACTACATTAAGCTACGAGGGGCCAGGAATTCATGCTCACCAATGGGGTTTCATTGACAGTTTGAAACCTGTCGATTAAGCCGGTTGTGGTATTGGGGTTCGCTCTTGTTGTCCTTTGGGGCCTGCCGTCATCACGTGGTCACAGGGCGCGGTGATGGAGTCATTTGTGTGAAGTACCCTCCTTTTCCTTCGTTAGAGTAAAGTCTTTTGTTAGGTACTTCACCTTGCAGGAATGGTTGTTCTTCTGGTGGTGGTTTGGTCACCGACGGTTTTGTTGCGGTTGGGGCTCGGTTGGCGGTTTATATTGTCATTCTAATTTTTCTACCCATGTTTCAAACGCCAGCTTATAACTAGGCCGGGTGTATGCCCGCTCGTCCCCTATGCTTCCTTTTCGCTGCCCTTCTCTGTCTATCGGTTTTGCCGTTCGTCTCGTCTCATCTCGTCTGTTTGTGGCCCCGTGTGTCTTGTGCTTGTTCGAATCGGGTTCTGCTCTCCTCCCACGTTTGGCCCCCGGTGTTGTAATGGGCGTCCTTGGTGTCGGGAGAGGCAAGCGCAAAAGGCAAGAGAGAGAGAGCTACCAGTGGGCCTACAATTATACCCGGTTCTTCACCCCTTATCTGCGCACCAAATCAGGTCAGTTCTTTGTTTAATTTGGCAGGCTCGTCTAAAATGATTACAGTCATTCACTTTAATGGCTTTTGGGGCGGTTGTCTCCTTGTTTAATGGCTTCGATATCCTGGCTGTTTGTTATTTATGAAATGTAATCGTCTTTCCTGACTTGGTAGCTACCTGTGAGCTGTTACCGATTATTTATGCAAAAAGTTAATGGTCTCAAGATTAGGTCCATCCTGACTTGATCTGTTCCAAGGTGAAGAATGCATATTCTGTGTTTACCTAGCTGTCTGGCTTTAGAAAATGGCAAAGTCTTTCACAGATCCATGCATGTTAGGTTTTGTTTCAGGATTTGAATGGGCCTGCCTTCTGCAGGGCCTTGCTTTTAAAATCCTGCAAGCCTTGGTCACAAGGTTTCAGAAGCCATTTTCCCTTTTTAATAATTTACCCATACAGGGTCCCTTTATCCATAACTTTCGGGGAATGTGGGAATTTTGAGAACCCTACACTCTCCCTGTTGATACTAAACTTGCGTTAAGTATCATCCTTTCAAGGTGAGCAAAATTCCCGACCCTCCATATTCAATCTTCCCCTGTAATTACCTATCTATGATCCCACGACACACGCATTTCCCATTCTGTAAAAATGTAGTGTACATAAGCATACATAAAATAATTACTGTCGTTTACACACATCCAAGCATGGAGGGGGTCCAACACCTCTGCAGCACTTGGTACACACACATCTTTATTAAAACAACACGTCAAAAATCTTTATTGAAAATAACAAAAACACAAAAAAAAACAATCTTTATTCAGAAATACAAAACAAAATTCAAACAGGTGTATCTCCCGCCACCTTAACATAATGCTCCTTCCAGGTCCTTTGGTTTTGGAATTCTAGTATTTGGCCTTTTCCCTTGCACTGAGTGCACACTAGGTACAATACTATTCCCAGCTGGCAAACCACGAGGATGTGGGAAGCTAGTCTAATCCACGAAGGGACCTCTATATTTTCAAAAATGTCCCACCAGGGTGGAACTACAATGTCCAGTATCTTGGCCCCTATCTGTACTGTCTTCTGCTCCAGAGTGTAGAAATGTTTCTGTGACAGTGTTACTGGTTTGAGTATTTTGGTAAGGTGTTCTGGGAAAGGGTGGATTTCGTAGCCGAAATGTGCTACATTACAGGTTGGTAAAATTCTCCTTTACAGTGAGGTGAACAGTGGAGGATTCAGGAATGGGGACAATTCATTCCTGGGCCACTTGAACATCTGCCTCGGGTTTAAAGCAGAAACTGCTGTCACTTACTGGACACCAGCTATGCTGCCCATGCTGGTAGTGGGCCGCACCTGTGGTGACACAATGGGCTAGATTTTCGTGGAGCCATCAGGTGGGGTTTCAGGCATGTAGCGGGGGGGGAAATCCTGAATTTGGGGGTCCCGACACCAGCCCACCCGAAACCCCGCCCCACATAAGTTTCAGGGGCGGCGGGTACCCGCCCCGCACTGGGACCCGCCGAAACCAGGCGGGAAGGGATTAGTGCCAATTAACTGCCTGTTAACAGGTAGTTAACAGGCAATTTTTAGCCTAATCCCTATTTTGAGGGGTTTCGTGTGGGATTCCTGATGGCTCCAAACCACGCCAGGTTAGAGCAGGTGGGCCGTCGGGTTGAAGGACTTGGAGGGATCACGATGTCAGTGCTCAGGTGAGTGATGGGTGCATGAGTGTAAAGGTAAATGTGTTTGGTGTGTCTAAAGTGTGTAAAGAACTTTTACTTACCTGTACTTACCTTAACAGCCTTTCTTCCTGTAGGCATCGGGAGTCCATCACTCAGCCAGAACTGAAAGCTAAATGGCTGCGATCTGTCAAAAGTGACAGCCTTCAGCTTTGAGTGCCGGCCTGAGTTCTAACTGAGTCTGTGGAGAAGGACTCATGTTAGAACTCAGAGTGTCAGTGTTTCACAGCTTCAAACAGCTGTGAAACACTGATCTTTCATCTGTCAAGAACTCTTGACAGATGAAATTGCAGTCTATGACGTCACCTGTTGCTGGGTGGCCCTTAATTGGCCTGCTGAGCCCGCTGGGCAGGCTCAACAAGGTCAATCAAGGGAAAATCGGGCAGATTGGCCGGACGTCGAAGTAGGCGGGTCAAAAACCTGAAAGTGGAAGTCCCCCCTTCTTCCCGACAGGTTCAGGAAAACCTACCCCAATATGTCCCACCTCCTGTATATGCTACCTGTGGGGGAACATGGTCTTGTGAGATTACCTCCATGTTGCAGTTTATAGATTTTGCGCCAGTAGCTTTAAACCCGCACTGTGGTTTTGAATAGGCGTTCAAGTGCTGGGGACACAGTATTATATGTGCTCCCCAGCTCCGGCACCCCAAGAGGTCAGTACCTATCATAGCGTGCTCCCACTTTATGACATAAGGTGGGACCACTGTGAAACGGATCTGTGCGCCCCGTTGAATGACTCCAATGTTCTCTACCCTGTATACCGGCGCGGGTCGGGCTGTCCCACCCATGACTGGCATCCTTACTACTATACCCATGATCGTATGATTTGAACGTCCACAATCTACTGGGACTGGGTAAGGCTCAGAAACTAGCCGGAGTTGACACGCGCTTAATGCATTCTCAAATGGATGGAGGGCTGCGAGGTGCTTGTTGCTGATCCAGGAGGGGACTAAACCCTGTTTTAAATCCTTCAGGTTACTGCGGCCCTCGCCCAGCAACCATGCCCCGTAAAGTACACACACCTCGTTCTGTGCAGCCTGGTCTGAAGCATTTCTGTCCTCTCTTATAATGGCATTTACAGTCTTGGCATGTCTTTCCAGCTCAGCTATTATTTCTTTTAAATGGACTGTCATGGCCTGGTCCTCATGTAACCCTGAGCCTACTACCTTATTTTCATCCATCAAGATTTTCCTCAATTGTGTTTTCAGACCATTTATCTGTGTTTGCAATTCTATGTCATCCAGACTGTTGATGACAGAAGACCTTGTGTTAAACGCTGTAAAAACACAATTCCAGGCTCCCCTTCTTTGTCTCCCCGCATTACCAAAATACTCATGGCGTGTGGTGTACCGTTCGGTTTTGTCTACGTTGGCAAAATCGAACTCGTAGAATTTCCTAAACATGTCTTTCAACAGAGCCTGGTATAGCTGCTCTGTCTCTTTGGGGCACCACTCAGGTAAGTGTACCTCGGTGAGGTTTAGGATCACGGAAGCTACTGCATAGTGTACCCCCTGCTATAGCACCTGTTCCGTCGGCACTTGTACCAGCCCATTCCCTGGTCCCTTGGTGGTGGCAGGGCACCCCTCTCTGTGTGTCCTTGCTGCCTGAGTCATGGGCAGGGGCTTCCGGGCATGCGCCACTAGCTCAGTGGCTTTAACTGGGGCTGGGTACCGTGGGACTATGCAAGTGTGTAGGTGGGAATCCCATTCCACCCCCTTCCCCTTATTCTGCCATGATGCGGAGAAGATGATGGATATGCCTGTGGGGCAGGCCTTTTTTGACCCCCACATGCAGACATAAATTCTTGTTCCGACTCCCACCACTTATCCCAACATACGCTAGTCCCTCCTTGGGTCCCTGTGACTGTCCGGTGGGTGTCGTTCTCCATTCGTTCCCAGTCAGCTGTACGGTCCCCCATGTCTGTGCTCAGCTTCCTGAGCCACCACCACCTTCCCAGGGGATTCTGTCCTCTACAAGTCAGGCACACGCGTTTCCCCTCAGTGACTCCAAAACCGTGTGGCCACCATCTGTACGCTGGGGCAGGGGAGGGAGGCCTCCCCATAGGTGAACCCGGTCTGGCTGGAGTACCGGGTGGAGTTGGATCCCAGCCACCCTGGCCATCTTCCCTCATGGGAATAGATAGCGAGCTCCTCCATGCCTCGTTCGCCGCCCCCAGCAGTCACAACTGGTGCTCTCTCTCCTGAGCACCCATAGATGTGCGAGTCCTCCACGTCACCTCGCTTTCCAATGCTCATTGCTATCAGGGCGAGTAGGAGTAGGCCCCCCTTCATCCTGAAATCCTTTCCTGCAAAGAGACGCAAGAGCATATAGCCAGGTCCCGAGGAGATTCTCTGGCTTGGGTGAAGCATAGTCGAGCCTCGCGACCTCGACATAAATACAAACACTCTTAACAATGCTACTACTATTTAAACTACCAATCACCTCGTTTAACCTTAAACTAAACACCCAAACTTAACAATATCACACTTAAAATTTACGTGAAACTATGTACATCCACCACCTGTCTCTGGGCGGCCAGGCTAATCCCTGTTTGGGCTGTGGCACACCGCTCCCTTCAGTGTGGCCGCACGGTCCTGTACTTTCAGCCTCTTGCAGCCTATGGCTGCTGGCTGGGGACCTCTGTCATTAGATTTTCCCCTTACTCGGGAGGCTGTCCCTTTAAAATGGGGAGCCGGTGACCACGGTTTCCTTGGCTGGGGCGTCCGTGGGGACCTTCTAGGGACCTTGGCGGGTGGGGTTTTCTGGCTGGTGGGCCTTTAACACGAGCCACTGGCCCCTCCGGTGTGGTCTGTGTGCTTACCAATACCGCTGACTGGGAATCTTCATCCTCAGGCTTTACCTCTCCTGAACCTGGGCAAGGGGCAGGTAACTCTTCAGAGCCTGGTGCTGCAGGCTGTGGGTCCTCGCCCTCAGGTCCCAAATCTGGGTCCGGGGCGGGGTCTTCACCCTCAGGTCCCTCCTCATCTATATCCTAGAAGAGTGGGGGAGTGTCCCAAGCAGTGGATGGGATGGCCCCTCCCCTTAAACAGGCCACAGCACCTGCCTGAGCAATCTGTGAACTTGCTCCCTCAGGCCTTGCCCCAACTGGCTGTTCTCTCTTCTCGGGCTTAAACAGTTTACAATGATTAATATGGAAGCATTTGGTGCGCCGAGGCATCTTAATGGCGTAGACCATAGGGCTTGCCTTGTCTACAATGCTGTAGGGCCCGATGTATAATGGTTCTAGAATTCCTTCCTGAGCAAAATTCCTCACCATGACCTGATCCCCTACTTCCCACTCGTGGTATTTTCGGGGTTCTAACAGCAATCAGTTACTCCGATGCTGCTTTCCCATGTTCCTAGCCGCCTGCCCATGGACCTGCTTAAAGTGCTCGAAGAGGTTTCGGGCGAACCTGTCCCAGTTTACCTCCATGAGCTGACCTTCTGTGAGCACTGGGGTTAGTACATGGGTGGGGGTCCGCATAACCCTGCCAGTCATCAGCTTGTGCAGGGAGTACCCCGTGGTTTTTGACTGGCTGGCTCGGATCCCCATCAGGACCAACGGTAGGACCTCAGCCCATTTTCTAGGCGAGTCCACCGTCTCTATCCTCAGCCTTTCCTTTAAGGTCCTGTTCATCCTCTCCACAATCCCTGAGGACTGTGGGTTGTGTGCAATGTGCCACTTCCCCTCGATGCCGAGCAGCATAAGGGTATTCTGCATTACCTGCCCGGTAAAGTGACTCCCTTGGTCGGACTCCACATACTGTGGTAGCCCCCATCGCGAGAAAACTTCCCAAACCAGGACCCTGGCTGTACCCAGAGCTGTGGCTGTTCTGACCCCAGGCAGGAGTGTTCCCTCCCAGTCAGGGAACACTTCAGCAGTCAAGGACATTCAGCCTTCGATCTTCGGGTAAGCATTCTTCAAGGCGGCCTTCGAGACACACGACAACGCAAAATCATCGAGCAGAAACTGATAGCCAAGTTCTGCACCCATGAGGACGGCCTGAACTGGGATCTTGGGTTCATGTCACGCTACATGTAACCCCACCTGACGTAGGGTCATCCAGACTCGAGTCATCATTGGCTTGTTCTCTCCACACAGATGCGGCCGGACCTGCTGTGATTTCCAGCAAAAAAAAATGTTTTTTGTCTGTTTTTATGTTTTTCATACAGACACCAGCATCTGCAACATTTGACCCCTTGTGAACCCACCTCATTGCTCTTTGATGTAATGTTTTCCTGACTGACCTGTTTGGACACCATTTATACCTTTGATTGCTGTGATTATCTCTCTGCCGAGGTGTGATAAATGGCAGTTAGAAAGATTACCTGTAAACATCTGACATTGTTCTCTGACTATAAAAGCTGTGTTTTTATGCATCTCTCCACTTCACCTGACGAAGGAGCAGCGCTCCGAAAGCTTGTGATTTCAAATAAAGCTGTTGGACTATAACCTGGTGTTGTGTGATTTCTTACATTTGTCCACCCCAGTCCAACACCGGCATCTCCACACCATGGCTACTATTGACACCACAAACTGCCAGCTCAAAGTGGAGAGGATCTCCAAGAAGATCGCGCATATTGACACAGACATCAAGTTTCTACCGAGATGCAAGAAAGCAGACAAGATCCCGAAAGGATTACAGATCACGAACCCACTCAAGTTGACCTACAACACAGACTACGCTGAGAGACTCTGCCGTCGTACCTCTTGCACACTCCTCAACCATCTCGTACACCAGCTTTACAGCAGACGCCACAACCTCGAAACCGAGATGGAGCCCATGTTCTCAGCCTGTGCTCAGGACACAGCAGACCAGCTACGAGATACCACCAAACAGATGAGGCAACGGAACTACGCTGCCTACATGCACACCAAGAACAGGAAGCTTGAGAAACTCGGCATCACCAGCAGCAGCAACCAACCCTCTCCCGGTACCACGGTTGAAACCATAGGGAAGTCCATCATCAACCAGTCCGACCACACCCTTCAACCAGACGAAATTGAAGTTCTCAGCCGAGGGCTCAATTTCTGCCCCACCACCAAAATGGACCCCATCAGTCTCGCGGCAGACACAGAGGAATTCATCAGGAGAATGAGGCTCTGGGAATTCTTCCACAAATCCCAAGATGTCAGCAGCGAACCCAATGAGACAATCAGTGATCCGGACCAGCAGACAGAGGGATCCGCAGTGCAGCAACCGAAGAAGAAAGATTCAAATTGGACCCCTCCGGAGGGTCGCTGCCCTAAGCTTGACATGTATGCTCAAGCTGTCAGGAGATGCATCAACACCAGATTCATCAGCCGCACTCACAAGACAGTCCAGAATGTCACCCGAGCACAACGCAACGCCATCCACTCTCTCAAGACCAACCGCAACATCGTCATCAAAGGAGGAGCCATCGTCATACAGAACAGAACGGACTATTGCAAAGAAGCATACCGACAACTGGACAACCAGGAACACTACAGACAGTTACCCGCAGATCCGACCAAAGAACACACCCGCCAACTCAACAGACTGATCAAGACCTTCGATCCAGACCTTCAAAGCATCCTACGCGCTCTCATCCCACGTACTCCCCGCGTGGGAGACTTCTACTGCCTCCCAAAGATACACAAAGCCAACACACCCGGACGTCCTATCGTATCAGGCAACGGAACCCTGTGTGAGAACCTCTCTGGATACGTCGAGGGCATCCTGAAACCCATCGTACAGGGAACCCCCAGCTTCTGTCATGACACTACAGACTTCTTACAGAAACTCAGCACCCACGGACCAGTCAAACCAGGAACACTACTCGCCACGATGGACGTCTCGGCACTCTACACCAGTATCCCCCACGATGACGGCATCGCTGCGACAGCCTCAGTACTCAACACCAACAACAGCCAATCTCCAGACGCCATCCTACAACTCATCCGCTTCATCCTTGACCACAATGTCTTCACCTTCGACAACCAGTTCTTTACCCAAACACACGGAATAGCCATGGGGACCAAATTCGCCCACCAATACGCCAACATCTTCATGCACAAGTTCGAGCAAGACTTCTTCGCTGCACAGGAGCTCCAACCAACGCTATACACCAGATACATCGACAACATTTTCTTCCTATGGACCCACGGCGAAGAATCACTGAAAAGACTACACGATAACATCAACAAGCTCCATCCCACCATCAAACTCACCATGGACTACTCCTCAGAATCGGTTTCATTCTTGGACACACGAATCTCCATCAAAGACAGACACCTCAGCACTTCACTCTACCGCAAGCCCACGGACAACCTCATGATGCTCCACTTCTCCAGCTTCCACCCTAACCACGTTAAAGAAGCCATCCCCTATGGACAAGCCCTGCGAATACACAGGATCTGCTCAGACAAGGAGGAACGCGATGGACACCTACAGACACTTAAAGACGCCCTCATAAGAACGGGATATGACGCTCGACTCGTCGATCGACTGTTCCGACGGGCCACAGCGAAAAATCGCATAGACCTCCTCAGAAGACAAACACGGGACACAACCAACAGAGTACCCTTCGTTGTCCAGTACTTCCCCGGAGCGGAGAAACTACGCAATGTTCTTCGCAGCCTTCAACATGTCATTGATGATGATGAACACCTCACTAAGGCCATCCCCACGCCTTCACTACTCGGCTTCAGCCGCCTAACCTCAAACAGACCATCGTTCGCAGCAAATTACCAAGCTTTCAGGAGAACAACGACCACGACACCACACAACCCTGCCACAGCAACCTCTGCAAGACATGCCAGATCATCAACACAGATACCATCATCACACGTGAGGACACCACCCACCAGGTACATGGTACATACTCATGTGACTCGGCCAACGTTGTCTACCTCATACGTTGCAGGAAAGGATGCCCCAGAGCATGGTACATCGGCGAGACCATGCAGACACTGCGACAACGGATGAACGGACACAGCGCAACAATCGCCAGGCAGGAGTGTCCCCTTCCAGTCGGGGAACACTTCAGCAGTCAAGGACATTCAGCCTCCAATCTTCGGGTAAGCATTCTCCAAGGCGGCCTTCGAGACACACGACAACGCAAAATCATCAAGCAGAAACAGATAGCCAAGTTCCGCACCCATGAGGACGGCCTGAACCGGGATCTTGGGTTCCTGTCACGTTACATGTAACCCCACCTGATGTAGGGTCATCCAGACTCGAATCGTCGTTGGCTTGTTCTCTCCACACAGATGCGGCCGGACCTGCTGTGATTTCCAGCAAAAAAAAATGTTTTTTGTCTGTTTTTATGTTTTTCATACAGACACCAACATCTGCAACATTTGACCCCTTGTGAACCCACCTCATTGCTCTTTGATGTAATGTTTTCCTGACTGACCTGTTTGGACACCATTTATACCTTTGATTGCTGTGATTATCTCTCTGCCGAGGTGTGATAAATGGCAGTTAGAAAGATTACCTGTAAACATCTGACATTGTTCTCTGACTATATAAGCTGTGTTTTTATGCATCTCTCCACTTCACCTGATGAAGGAGCAGCGCTCCGAAAGCTTGTGATTTCAAAAAAAGCTGTTTGACTATAACCTGGTGTTGTGTGATTTCTTACATTCTTTCACAGAGAGGGCTGCTGTGCCATAAGGGCCCTCTACCCTTTTCCCCTCAATCACTGCACTGAGGACTGCCTTGAGGCTGGGGTCTTGGGCTTGGACCGTCTTGAGGTCTGGGGCTAAAGCTACCCCTGCACTCCCTTGCGTCTCATCCCTACTCCTGACTGCTGCTAAGAGTCTGGACCCATATGGGTCCCAGAAAGTGCCTGTGAGGGCACCCTCCTTAGCTAGCATGTCAGACTGCTGGTTGCCTTGACTACGGGGTTCTGTGGAGGAATGGGCCTTCACCTTATGGATGAAAACCTCCCCGTCCTCCCCCACTGCTGCTAAGATTTTCTCCCACAGGGGTTTCACTGTGGGGGTTCTCCCGTTGGCGGAGGTGTACCCACGGCAGGACCAGATGGCCAGGTACTCCGTACATGAATTGCATGTGAACATGCTGTCCGAGCAAATCGTGTATGGGGTGGGGAAAATTTTGGTGTGTGTAACAACGTACACCACCGCGGACAGTTCAGCCTGCTGGGCGCTCATGGTGCTGGGGAGCTTAATTGCCAGGGCAATGTTCACCGCGGGGCCATAAACTCCACATCCTGTGAGTCGCTCACCAGCAGATACCGTGCTGGAGCCATCCACATGGATATCGCAGCCTGTGGGGTGTATCCCGGCCCATAAATCTATGTCCACTTCCCAAACCCCTTCTATGGAATACTGATGGGCTGTTCCAGGATATACCAGGTTGGCTGCGAGCTTTGGCTCGCAGAGACCCTGCACCTTTAGGTCCATCTGTGAGAGGAGCAGGGTCCAGCGAGCAATGCAGGCGCTGCTCACTGTCCCATCTGTAAGGGGTTTTCCTTGAGAGATGTCCCTGAGGTTTCTCTCTCTAGAGGCCTCTCTCTCTTGCACAGTAAAACCTTGAGTGGTTCGACCCACTCGCCCCTTAGATTCTATACTCTGGACTTTGGGGCAGGAACTACAATGTAGAGAAAACTCTTGTAGACCAAGTTTGATGAAACAAAATGAAATTTTATTGCATAAGGAAAAATATCAAATCAAATGCAAGCAGATAAGAGAGTGCATAGGAGGGAAAAACACAAATAAATCATAACGACACAGTACTAACTAAGGCAAATACAGGCATCTTATACTCTACAAAGATCATCATGAAATAAGGAAACACATGGAACATCGAGGGACAACAACTCATGTTAATTGTACCCTTAAATCCACCCCCTTGTTAAACCTATCTAGATCTGATTGTAAAGGGCCAGAAATATGCTCACCAATCCCACTAGGAAGTGCAATGTTTTGAACTCAAGTCTGTGCTTTGGTCCGTTCAGGCGCTCCGTCTCCTCGTGGATCGTGGAACCCCTGCGAGCTGCGCCACACCACTCTCCTGAGGTGGGGGTCGGGGCGGCTGGAGACCGGCGGGCCTGGATGTCGGCGGGGTCGAGGATCGTCAGCTCGACCCTGGTCAGAGGAGCCTTGGGCTGGCTCCCATCGCTTCTTCAGTTTTTTATCTCTTCTCCCGAGCCGGGGTGGCTGGAAGGTTTCTTTTCTTGGGACCTTTATTTTTTTGTTTCTTCTCCCAAGTTGGGTCGATGGCCTCTCGTTCCGGCAATGGCCCGGGGATGGTCGATGATCTCCCGATGTGTTTCCCCGGGGCGGGATGTCGGCTTCGAGACGGCCTTCTCGATGATGGCTTTCTTCTTCCTCCTCCGAGTGCCTGCTTCTTCTTCTGGGTGTCCGGATTCAAACTCGACAACCAACTGCCGAAAAGTCTTCCAGATGTACCTTTCTTCCAGAAACTTCCATCTCCCACCCAAAATCAGGTTAGTCTTTGTTTTATTTTTGGCGGGCTGGGAGCACAGCGGGGTAGTTATTATATTTTAAAATGTTTTAAACGGCCGGTAAAGGCCCATCTCTGGTCTGGAATTACCTTTATTGTTTTTAATGTCCTGCTGATCTCGTTATCTAGTCCTGGGTGCTGTTCTCATGAATATGAAATTGTCCCCTTTTGTCTGGGTCAACATTTTGATGGCCTCTGTCTCCAGGCCGATCTTGACTGGATCTGCATCTAATCCATATGCATACGTGTGGGTCTGGTTTCGTTCTCTCAAAAACGGCTTCCAGAACTTGCTGTAAGTTGAATCCACAAAGCTGTCTGAGGTTGCGCAGGAACCATTTTAAAGTGTCCCAATAAGCTGGTCACATGGTATGGTGGCCATTTTGTATGCCCCTTTTACTGGGCTTCTTTTAAAACAGTCTTTAAAATCATGACCTCTTCTGCCATTTGACCCTTATTTTGCGAATCCTACACTCCCCCCTGATGATACTGTAACTTGCTTGAAGTATCATAATTCTGGGTGAGCAAAATTTTCTGACTTTCCACAATGTAACCATCCCCAGTATTTACCTGTCTATGACCCCACGACACATGCATTTCCCATTTCAGAAAAATCTAGTGTACATTAAGCATCTATAGATGTCAATACCTTGGAGTTAAAAATCTAACAACTTACTTCCAGGCATGGAGGGGGTCCTTATACCCCTACACCACCTAGTGCATACACATTACCTTCTAATAATAACATCACATCTAATTCAAATGCAATAATAAAATAAAGTACACACACAAAAAATTCAAAATGCACATGAATACATATCAAAATAATACAGAGGAAGGAGGGAAAACTTTAACTTTATACAAAGCAGCAAAATCTAAACGGGTGTCTCTTCTTCTACCCGCACATAATGCTCCCTCCATTCCCCTCTATTCTCATACTTTTGCGAATGCTTGACCTTCTTACAGTGTACAAACAGTAAATAAACTACAATTCCAACCTGGCACACTACAAGAATGTGGGAGGCTATCCTAATCCAGGAAGGGACTTCTATATTAGTGAACAGGTCCCACCACGGTGGGGTCACTATGTCCAATATGTCTGCCCCATCTCTAAAGTCTTCTGCTCCAGTGTGTAGAAGTGTTTCTGTGAAAGAACAACGGCTTTTAATAGCTTGGTGAGGTGTCCAGGGAGAGGGGGAATGATAACCCAAAATGTGCAACGAATCACTGAAAATCAGTGAAATTCTCTTTCACAGTGATGTGAACAGTGGAAGGTTCAGGAATGGGGACAATTCGCTCTTGGGCCACTTGAACTTCTGCCCTGGGCTTGAAACAGAAGCTGCTGTCACTAACCGGACACCAACCGTGCTGTCCATGCTGGTAGTGGGGCGCTGCAGTGGTGACACAGTATGTCCCACCTCCTATATATGCCACCTGCGGGGGCACATGGCCTTGTGCCATTGCCTCCATGGTGCAATTTATAAGCTTCACGCCAGCAGTTCTGAACCCGCACTGTGGTTTTGAATGGGCATTCAAGTGCTGGGGACACAGGATGATGTGTGCTCCCCGGCTCCGGCACGCCGAGAGGTCGGTACCCGTCATTGCATGCTCCCATCAAATGACGTAAGTTGGGACCCCTGTGTAGCGAATGTGCGCACCCCCCTGAATGACTCCAATATTCTCCACCCTGTATACCGGGGCGGGTTTTGCTGTCTTTCCCATCACCGGCATTCTTACCACGATACCCATAATGGTGTGATTAGACCGTCCACAGTCCACTGGGACTGGGTAAGCCTCTGAAGCTAGTCTGAGCTGGCATGGACTCAATGTATTCTCAAAAGGGTGGAGGGCTGCGAGCTGCTTGTTGCTGATCCCGGAGGGGACTAAACCTTGCTTTAAATCCTCCAGATTACTGCGGCCCTCACCCAGTAACCACTCCCCGTATAGCACACAAGCTTCGTTCTGCGCAGCCTGATCGGACGCATTCCAATCCTCCCTAATGAGGGCATTTACCATTCTGGCATGTTTCTCCAGCTCAGCTATTATCTCTTTTAAGTGTAGTGTCATGGCCTGGTCCTCATGTAACTCAGAACCCACTACTTTATTCTCATCTGTCAGTATCTTTCTTAACTGTGTTTTCAAACCATTGATCTGGGTTTGCAGCTTCACGTCATCCAGTGTGTTGATGATGGAAGTTCCTGTGTTAAAAGCTGTGAAAATATCATTTACTGCACCCCTTCTTTGTCTCCCTATTCTGTCCAAGACCTCATGTGGTGTGGTGTACAATTCGGCTCTGTCGACATCGGCAAAGTCGAATTCATAAAACTGTTTAAACATGTTTATTAACAGGACCTGGCATAATTGCTCCGTTTCCCTGGGGCACCACGCTGGCAATTGTACCTCGGTGAGGTTTAAAATCACCAAAGCCTCCGCATAGTGGACCCCTCAGTACAGTACCTGACCTGTGGGTACCAATACCAATCTGTTCCCGGGTCCCTTTGTCATGGTGGGGCACCCTTCCTTGAGGGCTTTAGCTACTGGAATTGTGGGCAGGGGCTTGCAGGGTCGGGTGATGAGCTCAGTGGCATTTACTGGGATCTGAGAGTATGGGACTCCGCACGCCCGTGTGCTGACGTCCCACCTCATTCCTTGTCCAGCATCCTGCCACTGTCTTTGGAAAAAGATGGAGACGCCTGTGGGGCAAGCGCGTTGTGAACCCCACATACAGATGTAGATCCCCTCATCTGGTTACCACCATTTGTCCCAACAGACACTCAACCCCCCATGAGTTCCCGTTATTGTCCGATGGGTGTTATTACCCAATCTCTCCCATTCCACCGTGGAATTCTTCATGGTGCTGCTCAACTTGCGCAGCCACCACCAGCGGTCGAAACGTACATGTCCCAAACAGTTCAAGCAAATCTTCTTGCCCACGGTGACGCTGATCCTGGGTGCAATGATCCGCACCCTGGGGCACATCAGAGATGTTTCTCTGTACGCAAACCCCATCTGGCTGGAGTATTCAGAGGAGTTCGACCCCAGCCAGCCTGGCCATCTCCCTTCATGGAAGTAGGCAGCAGTCTCTTCAGCGTCCCATGAGCCGGTTCCGTCAGTCGCGATGGGGCCTCTATTTCCAGATCACCCATAGATCGTGGAGTCCTTGGTGCGGCCCCGATAGGCCCAGCTCCATCCGATTATCATGAACGCGATGAGGATCCTTCTCATATTTCTCCTGGTTCCTGCAATAAATCAAACAATATAGCCAGGCTCCTGAGAGATTCTGGCTTAGGTGACGGCATGATCGGGACTTTCGACCTCGATCCAAAAACACACACACATACTGGGCAGATTTAAAACTACTTAAACTCTAATCACTTAATATTTACACACCTTAAACTTAAACCTAAACTTATGTACAGCGCCGCCCGTCCCCGGGCGGCTTGCCTAATCCCTGATTGGACTGCAGCTCGCCGCTCCCTGTGGCGGGGCTGCAGTGACCTGTGGATCGGGTTCCCCGCAGCCTTTTGCTGTTAATCGGGGACTGTGTTTTTTCATGGATTTCTGAAGTCAGCGTTTACTGAGAACAGGGGACTCGGGCCAAGGTTTTACAGGCTGAGGCGTTCGAGTCGACATGCGAAAAGGTACTTTGGGCATGGCTCCCTTAGCGAGTGGACCTTCATGTGGGACCTTAGCTCTCACAGCCCGTGGCTCTTCCACGACTGTAGGCTTCGGCTCCCTTCCCTCAGGCTCCGCCCCTTTTGGGATTTGGGCAGGCTCCCTTGGCGAGTGGACCTTCGGGTGGGACTTCAACTCTCACAGCCCGTGGCTCTTCCATGACTGTAGGCTTCGGCTCCCTCCCCTCAGGCTCTGCCCCTTCGGGAATTGGGCCTGTGGCAGACGGCTCATCCTCCCCTGTCCCTACAGGTGGAGAATCTCTGCCCCCAATTTCTACCTCCCCCACGCTCGAGTCGAGGGCGGGATCTCCGTCCTCCGACTCCAGCTCCTTAGAATCGTGTCGAGGGCGGGACCTTGTTGTTCGGGCCCCTCCTCGTCCGAGTCCCAGGCCATCGGAGAAACCTCCCCCCAGGTGGGCGGGACAGCTTCTCCTTCCAAGCAGGCTACAACGCCAGCTTGTGTGGTCTGTGACTCATCGCGCGCCTCAGGCTGAGGATCTTTATCCTCAGACCTGGCTTCGGTTGCTGATGTGCTTGCACCCGGTTTAAGCAGTTTGCACCGCTTCATGCGAAACTGCTTGTTGCGTCGGGACACCTCCACTGTGCGAGTGGCGTAGACCGGCAGATTTTGCACCGATTCCGGCTCATCCTCCTGGTCTACGGTTCTCTCGCCAGTGCATAGCGTTAGACCCAAGAATTTTACTTCTCGCCGGCCTTTGTAGGGGTTTTCTTAACACTCTATCTCCTTCACACTCACACCCTCTCCCCAGAGACAATGATTTCTCAGGTCCACGTGGATCCCGTGGGCTACCAAGAAATCAGACCCCAGGGCGCCCGTTCCACCTCCCACCTCCCACTTCATTAGGGTACACTTCCACGTGGTGTGGAGTGGTCCTAAACGAATGGAGAGGGGAAGGGAATGTGCGCCAGCCTGTTCTTCGCTCGTGAAGCCCGACAGTAGGTATGGGACCCCGGTGGACAGAGACGAGGCGGTGGGGTTATCTGCGTGGATTAGGTGCATGATGCTCCCGTGTCCAACAGATAGGTTCCCTTCACCTCCTCCACCTCCATCTCCATGAGGGGTCGTCTCCATACATCATATCACAGCGCACACAGGTAAACGGGCTGCGCCGACTCTAGTCACTTAGGTACAGCGATCGGGGTTTTGGGAGCGACAAGGCCGGTGGTGACAGCTATTTTCCCCTGCGAGGTCATCAGAGATCACATTGTCTTTATGATTGACTCAATCGCAGCAGGATTCATAACTGCACCAGCTCCTTGCGCTGGGGCAGGAGCTACAGCTTGGGTTTGGGCTGGTGCTGGGGCGGCGGTCTGGGCTTTGGCTTGGGCTGTGGGAAATCTCCCTTTATTCTCCCTCCACGGATTTCTACAGTCCTTGCGCCAATGTCCATCCTTCCCACACCCGTAGCAATTGAGCTTGGCTTGGACAGGGCAATTCCCCTCCTGACGCCACTCCTTCTGGCTTGGGGCTGCGGGTTTTGCCTCATGAACCTTTCCTTTCTGGGGAGGTGTTTCCTGACCTCTGCAATTCTTGTATGCCACATTAAGCTGACGGAGTACCGTCTCCTCCGTGACACCGGGGCCTTGGGGATCGAACCAAGATCTGGCTAGGGCCCGTATCTCTGGCAAGCTGTTGGTAACCAAACAACGGAGCCAATGAACCCGCTGTTCCTTGCTCATTAAAGCCCATTCAGGCATACCCGGACAGCTGCGTCGATATACTGGCCACAGCCTTTCTGCGAAAACCCGTGGGGGTTCTCCAGATAGCTGCACGGTCCCTTCTACACGGTCGAACGGACTACGGTCATCCACTCCCATTACTTCTAAAACTTCCTCCCTGAGATCCGCATACCCTTTCCGTCCCCTCTTACCATTCTCTGAGAGGCACTGAAGGATTGTGGAATCCAGGGAGAAAAGCAACAGTTTCACCTGTTCCTGATCATCACAGTCATTAATGGCTGCTGTTTCCTCTATCTCACTGAAATGAAGCGAGGGATCTCCCTTTACTGTGAGTCATGTGAGGTGGCTCACCATGGACCTTAATTGCGGGCCAGCGTAGGGCACCACGAGCTGGTTTTGGTGGCGTCCGATACTGCCGTCGGCAGCGTTGGGACCGAAACTCTGGTGCCAAGCCGGACAAATCGGTGCCGGTCCCGTCTTTGCTACCAGTGGTTCTTCCTCACACACCACCTCGGCAACATCCTCTTTTTCCTACCAAGTCTCACTATTGTAAAGTCCGCCCCTCAATAATACACGGACTTCGGGAGAACAGTTTAACAGGTACTTTACTGAACAGGAGGGCACTCTTTTGTTTGGACCCAAAAAAACAAAAAAACAAATTGGACTGTAAATTAACAAAAGTTCAACTAAAACTTAACAAATCAAATTAAAATTTGGTTTTCCGGGTTGATGATGCACTCCAGTCCCCGCGGCGCCCACCGGTCGCGGAAATACTCAAGCGTGCCGGCGGACACCGCGTGCTCCAGGGCCACCCGGGCGTGAACATGGCCGCGGAAGAGAGGCAGGCAATCCGGCCGGACGACTCCCTCGACCGCCCGCTGCCTGGACCAATTGATGGCTCTTTTAGCCAGGCCCAGGAGCAGGCCTACAAGGAGGTCCTCCAAACTGCCCGCTCCCCTCCACACCAGGTGACCGTAGATCAAGAGCGTGGGACTGAAGTGCAACCAAAAATCGAGGAGCAGCCCCTTCAAGTAGTGAAAGAGGGGCTGCAACCTCTCACACTCGACATAAATGTGAAACACGGACTCCTCCAGGCCGCAAAAAATGCAGGCGGCCTGGGGGTCCGTGAACCTACTTAAAACCATATTGCACGGGACCGCTCTGTGCAACACCCTCCAGGCCAAGCCCCCGATGGAACAAGGGAGGACTCCCGCGTAGAGAGCGCTCCACTGGGGAACTCCGCCTCCGCCGGTCGGCAAGACGCCACGCCAAGGCGTGTCCAGACGGCAGACGAAGATGGCAAAGTGGAGAGTGTGCAGGAGCAGCCCGTACAGGAAACCCCTCCGCGCTGCATGAAAAGGCACGGAGGCTATTTCCTCGAGACGGCTCAAGTTGTGAGGCGCCGGTTCCCGAGGGGAGTTTCGGGGCCGGGCGCCGATGAGGAATTCCGTCTGAACGGGGGTAAGCTCGGACGGGATCGCCCCACGTGCTTGAGCCAACTCGATACACCTAGTGGAGTCGGGGCCCAGTGCCACTTTCACCGACTCGATGGCTTCGACTGCGAGCCGGACGTTAGCCTAGGACAGGCGCCGCGCCAGCTCCTCCGGCGCTATCCAGCCCGCTCCTCCGCCATCGAGCAGGCCCCTGACTCTGGTCACCTTGCCAGGCACAGCCCTGCCCTCCGCCAGCCGCCTGAACCCGCGGTCGTGGAGGTGCGGATTCCTGAGCAGCGGCTCCCGAAGGAGAGCCGCCGCTCCTGACGGGGGAGAGCTCCACCTGGAAGCGATGCAGTTCCAAACCCATAGCAGTTCCTGGTAGAAGACAGGCAGCTCCCGCAGGCCGGCATGCCTGCAGCCCACTTTCACAAGCAGGAGCTGCGTGTCGTAATTGAGGCCGTGCAGCTGGCGGAAGAAATACGTCGCCAGCGCACACCATCTCGGAGGATTCTCGACGTACAGGTATCTCTGCAGCGTCTGAAGACGGAAAGTCGCAGCCTGGGTGCGAAGGCACACCAGCGCCTGACCGCCCTCCCTAAGCGGGAGACTCAGAACTGTGGCAGAGACCCAGTGCTTCCTTTTGTCCCAGAAGAAGTCGATGAGCTTCTTCTGCATCTTGGCGACAAACGCAGGGGAAGGGATCGAATTGACCAACCGGTACCACAACATGGCGGCCACCAGCTCGTTTATGACCAGCACTTGACCCCTGTAGGACAACACTCAGAGCAGTCCTGTACAGCGTCCTAGGCGAGCGGTGACTTTGGCCTATAGCTCTTGGCAGTTCGCCGGCCAGGCGTCCTCGGCAGGGCTAAGGTAACTCCCAAATAGAGGAGGTCCGTGGTGCTCCAGGCGAAAGGCCTGAACTCCTCCAGCAGGGAGTGCACCCGCCACAGACCCAACAGGTGTCCGGAACATTTCTCCCAGTTGATCTTGGCGGAGGATGCGTCCGAGTAAACCTGCTGGCATTCCCGCATCCTCCGCAACTCAGCGGGATCCGTGACCGTGAGGAGCACATCATCGGCGTAAGCCGAGAGGACCACCTCCATGCCCGGCCCTTGCAGAGCCAGTCCCGTCAACCTCTTCCGCAAGAGGTGCAGGAAAGGTTCCATGCAAATGGCGTATAACGGACATGGGGCATCCCTGACGCACCCCCCTCCCGAAGCGAAGGGGCGCCGTCAAGGAGCCGTTAACTTTAATCAGACACTCCGCGGTGGCGTGCAGAAGTCGGATCCGGGCGACAAAATGCGTCCCGAACCCGAATGCGTGCAGAGTCCCGAAGAGATACTCGTGATCCACCCTGTCGAACGCCTTCTCCTGATCCAGGGAAAGGAAGGCGACCGACAGACCAGCCCTCTGGGAGTGGTGGACCAGGTCCCGGACCAGATGGATGTTATCGTGGATGGACCGGCCCGGGACCATGCAGGACTGGTCGGGGTGGATCATGTGGGCCAGCACGGTGCCAAGGCGAGCAGGTATGGCCGGGCGTGGAGGTGGTCCTCTCGGCTTACGCCGATGACGTGCTCCTCATGGTCACGGATCCCGCTGACTTGCGGAGGATGCGGGAATGCCAGCAGATTTACTTGGACGCATCTTCCGCCAAGATCAACTGGGAGAAATGTTCCGGACACCTGTTGGGTCTGTGGCGGGTGGACTCCCCGGTCGCCAAACTTTCCGCCAGGACCCGCACGTAGTTGCCCCCCAAGACGTCCCAGAACGCCCTGTGGAACTCCACGGTCAGCCTGTCCAGCCCCAGGGACTTTCCCCTGGGGAGCTGGCGGAGGGCGCCGGTCAGCTCCGCCAGGCTTAGCGGAGCGTCCAATTTTTCGGCGCCCTCCGGGCTGACCTTCGGCAGGTCCTCCCACAAAACTCTGCGGGCATCCTCGCTGGACGGATCCGGAGAGAACAGAGCCCCGTAATAGGCGCGGGTCTCTGCGCTGATTCCCTCTGGATCCGAGACCAGAGATCTGTCGTCGGCCAGCAGCCCCAAGAGCTGCTTACGGACCCCCCGTCTTTTTTCCAGCGAGTAGAAGAAGGGGGAGCCGCGGTCCAGGTCCCGCAGGAGCTGGATCCGTGACCTCACGTATGCGCCTCGGGGCCCGACGAGCTGCAGGTCCTTCAGCGCGCCCTTCTTCTCTTCGTACACCTTCCGCAGGGCCAGGTACTCGACGACCTGACCGAGACGGGACTCCAGGTCGAGCACCTCCTTCTCCAACCGCCCAACCCGGGCCTCCCGCCTCTTGGTCGACCCCTTCGCGTACTCCTGACAGAAGAGACAGACGTGAGCCTTGCCCACGTCCCACCATAGCCTCAAGGAGGGGAAGCCCCCCCGCTTCCTTCTCCAGTCGGCCCAGAACCGACGAAACGAATCCCGGAACCGCGCGTCCTCCAGCAGCAGGTTGTTAAATTGCCAGTACGCAGACACCACCCGCGCGCACAGCGGAGCGAGCTCCGCCCACACCAGGTGGTGGTCCGTGCACGGCACCGGCCGCATGGAAGCCGCCATAACGCAGGAGACGTACGCCCGGGAAATGTAGAGGCGGTCGATTCTGGACCTTCCTCCCCCAGACCTCACACGAGTGAAGGTGCTGGAGTCGGGGTGGAGATTTCGCCAGACGTCCACCAAGTCGAATTACCCGACCAGGTCCCTCAACTTCTCCATCGCCGCCGGGCTTCGCGGGGGACCTGAACGGTCCCTCGCCTCGAGGGTGCAGTTAAAATCCCCCCCGAGGATGTCGCACTCGCCCGCATCGACGGAGCCCAAAAGAGCGGACACTTCTTCGAAGAAGCGCACTCGCTGCGCACCGGTCTGAAGGGCGTACACGTTCACTAGATGGAGCGGCACGCCCCCCAGGCGAACAGTGACCAGGAGCAAGCGGCCCGGCACGTGCTCCTTGACCCTCAAGATCTCCGGCTGAAAATGCGGGGCCAGCAAGATAGCCACCCCGCTGGAATTGTTGGAGAGGTGACTCATGCTGACCCCTCCTTGCCACTCCAGGAGCCATGTGACTTCGTCTCCCAGAACAGTGTGGGTTTCTTGCAGGAAGCACACCGCTTACTTCCCGTCCCGAAGGACCGAGAAGTTATTGAATCTGCGGCGCGCCTCCCTGCTGCCGTTGATGTTGAGGCTGGCTATGGTTATCTTCATGTCAGAAGCATAGTGCAACCTCTACCTACACCTAACGGGGGGAGGGACCGCAGCCACTGGTCAGCCGCCACTTCCTCAGCAGCCCAGTGAGAAACGTTCTGAGCCGACACAGCTCGAGCGGGTCCACGCCCTCGTCCGCGCCCATGATTTTAATGGTGGCAAGGACGGACACGATGAGCAGCGCCAGCTCCGACCACCTGTCGAGGGCCAGCCGGATCTTATTGTGCCGACCCTGGCACATGGCCATAAAGTCCCGGAGTTCCCTTACGGGAATGAGGAGAGACTCGGCGAGGGGCACGAGGTCATCCAGCGCCTCGTCGATGATGGAGTCGAAATCGTCCTCCGTGCCCATTACCGAGTCCCCATCCTCCTCCAGGGGGTCGTCACCAGCGGCCGACCCGTCCATCGCGCAGTGCGCAGTGAACAGCTCGGCCGCACCAGCCGGCCCTGCCTCTGCCCGGATCCCACCCCCAGGATCGGCGGCAGAGGATTCCTCCCTGGGCTCCTCTAGGGGTGCTGGGCCAGAAGACGGCGGCGGTTCGGAGTCCCCCCCCGCCTCAGACGCCAGAACGACCGGAGAAACCGGGGAGAGAACAATTCCCAGCTCCTCCAGTACGTCCGGCACCAGAGACGCAGCCAGGGGGTCATCCTCCTCCACGCCACCAACCTCCAACCCAGCGGATGGGGTGTTTTCAATTAAAACCTCCACCGGAACGAGCAGCCCCTGGGAGATGTCCGGGTCGCATTGGGCGAGCTCATTTTCCTCGAGCTCGTCCGACCCAGACCCCAGGTCGCCCGACCCGGCGAGGGTTAACGGCACCGATAAAATGTCAATCACCGCCACGGGTTGTCCCGCGCCCACCCCCATGGGCAGGGTCTCGTCCCCATCCCCGGGAGGCACGTGCCGGACAGACACATCTGCCTCAGCCTCCCGAGGGACGGGCGACCCCTGCCGATCGCCGGTGGTAATGACAGGGGGGGGCGCAGTACCCGCGGCGGGCGACGACTCCCCCTCCTCGGAGGGACCTTCCTCCTCCCGGTCCTCCTCCTCTTCCAGGGGGTCACACCTTCTTTTCAGCGCGGAGGGAGACCTCCATGTCTGCAGGAGCCTCCTCATCTGCTCCCTCCGGCGGAGCTGGTTTGTCGGGTTCCTCAGGCCCGAGCCCGGCCGCAGGTTTTGGCGTTTCCGCTACGGCGGTTGCGGCCACAGGCTCGGGCACGAGGCCCCTCCCACTCCCATCCGCCCCGATTAACTCCGCGGGGGGACCCGCCCTAAGGTGTTTGGATTTTTGCTGCGCCTTCCTTCCGGCCGGACGCGCTCCCTCCCCCCCGCCGGAGGCCTTGGTGGCATCAGCCTCCGACGTCGACCGCGCATCAGCGGTTCCCGATGCGTGGGCAGATCCGGGGGGAGAAGCAGCGGTGGCGCCAGCCTCAGCCGCACTAGATGACCTGGCGGCCTTGGAGGCGAGGCAGTTTTTCTGAATGTGTCCCACCTCCTTGCAGGCGTGGCACCGCACACCGTCCGACATCCAGAAGACGCGATAGGCGGTCCCCTCATGGTGGACGATGAACGCCCCGTCGGTGTCCTCCTCCCGCGTCAGCTGGATAAACAGCTGGCGCCAGAAGGAGAAGACGTGGCGAAGGCTGGCTTCCCGGAAGCCGAGCAGGATGGGCGTGATCCCCAACCTAACCTCCCCAAGTTGGCATAAATGGGGGAGGAGGAGCTCAACAGGAACATAGGGTGGGACGTTCGAGATGACGATCCTCTGTGCGGTGCCCTCGAGAGGATCCACTGGCAGGAAGGTCCCGCCCACGGTGAGCCTCTTGGCGACGGCCAGGGGCACTGCCCGCTCCGACCCCAGGAAGAACACAGCCTTCCTGTACATTTTTGAGACCGCGATGATGGCTGCGGGGCCGACAACCCCAGCCATGGCTTTAACGCAGGCCTCAATGGTCATAGAGGGGTGAGTGTTGCTCTTCACCCCAAGATTTTTTGTCATAGGTTTAAAAGGTGATGGGGCAGCGGGAGCAGCTGTGGCTGTGGCTGCCACTCCTGCATAAGTCCTGGCTGGCCCCGCCACCGGCGAAGCTGCAGTCGCCATTATGGGGTGTTTTTATAAGGGCTACACTCACCCCAAGTCACAGGCCTGAAGGTGTTAATGGCCTCAGGTATTTTTTGGTCCTCTATTGAGCAGAGGGAGCTGTTTAAAATGAAGACACACCTCTCCCCTTATTGATTGAAATTGGGAGAGGGGCCTTCTCCCCTCTGCTCAATAGGCAATTAATAAAAAGAGATGAAATTGAGGTGCCTCAGAGAAATAGGCAGAGAGAGACAAAAAGAGAGAGGGGGGGGTGGGAAGGAGGGAGGCTGCAAGGGCAGGGTTGCCACTCAGGATGGTGGGTGGGTGGGTGTTGGCAGGGGTGCACTCTCCAATGGGAATTTAAAGTCTTTGATGGTGGTGGTCTTCTGGCAGGGGGAGAAGATGTCTTCGCCTGGGAAAGCTGGAGATGCCCCAGGCTCAGTCCCACACCAGGTCTCAACGATGTAATTGGACTTCACCTAGGCAGCTCCAGCTGTCCCAGGTCAGGCAATAGAAGGTGGCCTAGTTTTTAACAAGAGCCACACACACACACAGACACCCTTGATGATCCGGCCTTGTTTCTTCTTTTCTCCCCCCACCTAAAATACAAAGTCTTTGGGAGAGTGCCCCAAATAACACCCACCTGTAGATGTTCAGAAAGATGTTCTCCTTCCTTCCTTCCAAACAGTTGGTTGTTTTCTGTTGATGGTGGTTTCTCACCCCTCTCTCCCTCTCCTGAATTGGAAGCCAATTTGGGGAGGCAGTGATAGGAAAGGCCTCTCCCCTGGTTGATGATGTTGCTGGCCTCCTTTCTCCTTCTCCTCCTCTGTCCTCTCTCTCCAGGCACCTCTGTTGTTGTGATGATGATGTTGGAGGTGGTGGGGGTGACCTATCGTTATCCTCCTCTTCCTGGTCAGGAGACCACCACTTTCCACTCCCCACTCTCCTGGTTTGGCTGCTCCTTCTCCTCCTGCTGACTGAGGCAGCTGCACAGCCAGCAATGCCGAGAATGAGGTACTGAACAGGAGGGCACACTTTTGTTTGGACCCAAAAAAAAACCAAAAAAACAAATTGGGCTGTAAATAAACAAAAGTTCAACTAAAACTTAACAAATCAAATTAAAATTTGGTTTTCCGGGTTGATGATGCACTCCAGTCCCCGCGGCGCCCACCGGTCGCGGAAATACTCAAGCGTGCCGCCGGTCACCGCGTACTCCATCTCCAGGGCCACCCGGGCGCGAACATGGCCGCGGAAGAGAGGCAAGCAATCCGGCTGGACGACCCCCTCGACCACCCGCTGCCCGGACCAATTGATGGCTCGTTTAGCCAGGCCCAGGAGCAGGCCTACAAGGAGGTCCTCCAGCCTGCCCGCTCCACTCCGCACCGGGTGACGGTAGGCCAAGAACATGGGAATGAAGTGCAACCACAAATCGAGGAGCAGCCCCTTCAAGTAGTGAAAGTGGGGCTGCAACCTCTCACACTCGACATAAACGTGAAACACGGACTCCTCCAGGCCGCAAAAAATGCAGGCGGCCTGGGAGTCCGTGAACCTACTTAAAACCATATTGCACGGGACCGCTCTGTGCAACACCCTCCAGGCCAAGTCCCCGATGGAACAAGGGAGGACTCCCGCGTAGAGAGCCCTCCATTGGGGACCTCCGCCTCTGCCGGTCGGCAGGAAGCCACGCCAAGGCGTGTCCAGACGGCAAATGAAGATGGCAAAGTGGAGAGTGTGCAGGAGCAGCCCGTACAGGAAACCCTTCCGTGCGGAATGAAAAGGCACGGAGGGTATTTCCTCGAGATGGCTCAAGTTGTGAGGCGCCGGTTCCCGAGGGGAGTTTCGGGGCCGGGCACCGATGAGGAATCCGTCCGAACGGGGGTAAGCTCGGACGGGATCGCCCCACGTGCTTGAGCCGCCTCGATACACCTAGTGGAGTTGGGGCCCAGTGCCACTTTCACCGACTCGATGGCTTCGACCGCGAGCCGGACGTTAGGCCAGGGCAGGCGCCGCACCATCTCCTCCGGCGCCATCCAGCCCGCTCCTCCGCCATCGAGCAGGTCCCTGACTCTGGTCACCTTGCCAGGCACAGCCCTGCCCTCCGCCAGCCGCCTGAACCCGCGGTCGTGGATTCCTGAGCAGCGGCTCCCGAAGGAGAGCCGCCGCTCCTGACGGGGGAGAGCTCCGCCTGGAAGCGACGTAATTCCAAACCCATAGAAGTTCCTGGTAGAAGACAGGCAGCTCCCGCAGGCTGGCACGCCTGCAGCCCTCTTTCACAAACAGGAGCTGCGTGTCGTAATTGAGGATGTGCAGCTGGCGGAAGAAATACGTCGCCAGCGCACACCATCTCGGAGGATTCTCGACGTACAGGTATCTCTGCAGCGTCTGAAGACGGAAAGTCGCAGCCTGGATGCGAAGGCACACCAGCGCCTGACCGCCCTCCCTAAGCGGATGACTCAGAACCGCGGCAGAGACCCAGTGCTTCCTTTTGTCCCAGAAGAAGTCGATGAGCTTCTTCTGCATCTTGGTGACAAACGCAGGGGGAGGGATCGAAGTGACCAACTGGTACCACAACATGGCGGCCACCAGCTGGTTTATGACCAGCGCTCGACCACTGTAGGACAACACTCGGAGCAGTCCTGTCCAGCGTCCTAGGCGAGCGGTGATTTTGGCCTCCAGCTCTTGCCAGTTCGCCGGCCAGGCATCCTCGGCAGGGCTAAGGTAGACACCCAAAGAGAGGAGGTGCGTGGTACTCCAGGCGAAAGGCCTGAACACCTCCGGCAGGGAGTCCACCCGCCACTGACCCACCAGGAGTCCGGAACATTTCTCCCAGTTGATCTTTGCGGAGGATGCGTCCGAGTAAATCTGCTGGCATTCCCGCATCCTCCGCAAGTCAGCGGGATCCGTGACCGTGAGGAGCACGTCATCGGCGTAAGCCGAGAGGACAACCTCCACGCCCGGCCATTGCAGAGCCAGTCCCGTCAACCTCTTCTGCAAGAGGCGCAGGAAAGGCTCCACGCAAACGGCATATAATTGACCGGATATGGGGCATCCCTGACGCACCCCCCTCCCGAAGTGAAGCGGCGCCATCAAGGACCCGTTACCTTTAATCAGACACTCCGCGGCGGTGTACAGAAGTCGGATCCCGGCGACGAAATGCGTCCCGAACCCGAATGCGCACAGAGTCCCGAAGAGATACTCGTGATCCACCCTGTTGAACGCCTTCTCCTGATCCAGGGAAAGGAAGGCGACCGACAGACCAGCCCTCTGGGAGTGGTGGACCAGGTCCCGGACCAGGTGGATGTTATCGTGGATGGTCCGGCCTGGGACCATGTAGGACTGGTCGGGGTGGATCATGTGGGCCAGCACGGTGCCAAGGCGAGCAGACATGGCCCTGGCAAATTTTATAGTCCATGCTGAGGAGGGAGACCGGGCGACAGTTCTTAAGGAGGCGGAGATCGCCCTTCTTAAGCAGCAGGACAATGAATGCCCTGCGCCAAGAGAGGGGCATCTCCCCGGTCGCCAAACTTTCCTCCAGGACCCGCGCGTAGTCGCCCCCCAAGACGTCCCAGAACACCCTGTGGAACTCCACGGTCAGCCCGTCCAGCCCCGGGGACTTTCCCCTGGAGAGCTGGCGGAGGGCGCCGGTCAGCTCCGCCAGACTTAGCGGAGCGTCCAGTTTTTCGGCGCCCTCCGGGCTGACCTTCGGCAGGTCCTCCCACAAAACTCTGCACGCATCCTCGCTGGACGGATCCGGAGAGAACAGAGCCCTGTAATAGGCGTGGGTCTCCGCACTGATTCCCTCCGGATCCGAGACCAGAGATCTGTCGTCGGCCAGCTGCCCCAAGAGCTGCTTACGGACCCCCCGTCTTTTTTCCTGCGAGTAGAAGAAGGGGGAGCCGCGGTCCAGGTCCCGCAGGAGCTGGATCCGCGACCTCATTTATGCGCCTCGGGACCCGACGAGCTGCAGGTCCTTCAGCGCGCCCTTCTTCTCTTCATACACCTTCCGCAGGGCTGGGTCCTCGACGACCTGACCGAGACGGGACTCCAGGTCGAGCACCCCCTTCTCCAACAGCCCGACCCGGGCTTCCCGCCTCTTGGTCGACCCCTTCGCGAACTCCTGACAGTAGAGACGGACGTGAGCCTTGCCCAAGTCCCACCATAGCCTCAAGGAGGGGAAGCCCCCCCGCTTCTTCCTCCAGTCAGCCCAGAACCGAAGAAATGAATCCCGGAACCGCGCGTCCTCCAGCAGCAGGTTGTTAAAATGCCAGTACACGGACCACCCCCGTGCGCGCAGCGGAGCGAGCTCCGCCCACACCATGTGGTGGTACGTGCATGGCACCGGCCGCGTGGAAGCCGTCGGAATGCAGGAGACGTACGCCCGGGAAATGTAGAGGCGGTCGATTCTGGACCTTCCTCCCCCAGACCTCACGCTAGTGAAGGCGCTGGAGTCGGGGTGGAGATTTCGCCAGATGGCCACCAAGTTGAAGGACCCGACCAGGTCCCTCAACTTCTCCATCGCCGCCGGGCTTCGCGGGGGACCCGAACGGTCCCTCGCCTCGAGGGTGCAGTTAAAATCCCCCCCAAGGATGACGCGCTCGCCCGAGTCGACGCAGCCCAAATGAGCAGACACTTCTTCGAAGAAGCGCACCTGCTGCACACCGGTCTGAGGGGCGTACACGTTCACTAGATGGAGTGGCACACCCCCCAGGCGAACAGTGACCTGGAGCAAGCGGCCCGGCATGTGCTCCTTGACCCCCAAGATCTCCGGCTGAATATTCGGGGCCAACAAGATAGCCAACCCGCTGGAATTGTTGGAGAAGTCTCATGCTGACCCCTCCTTGCCACTCCAGGAGCCACGTGGCTTCGTCTCCCGGAACGGTGTGGGTTTCTTGCAAGAAGCACACCGCATACTTCCCGTCCCGAAGGACCAAGAAGTTATTGAATCTGCGGCGCGCCTCCCTGCTACCATTGATGTTGAGGCTGGCTATGGTTATCTTCATGTCAGAAGCATAGTGCAACCTTTACCTACACCTAACGGGGGGAGGGAGCGCAGCAGCTGGTCAGCCGCCACTTCCTCAGCAGCCCAGTGAGAAACGTTCTGTGCCGACGCAGCTCGAGCTGGTCCACGCTCTCATCCGCGCCCATGATTTTAACGGCGGCGCGGATGGACACGATGAGCAGCGCCAGCTCCGACCACCTGTCGAGGGCCAGCTGGATCTTATTGTGCCGACCCTGGCACGTGGCCATAAAGTCCCGGAGTTCCCTTACAAGAATGAGGAGAGACTCGGCGAGGGGCACGAGTTCATCCAGCGCCTCGTCGACGGTGGAGTCCAAATCGTCCTCCGTGCCCATCACCGAGTCCCCATCCTCCTCCAGGGGGTCGTCACCAGCGGCCGACCCATCCGTCGCGCAGTGCACAGCGAACGGCTCAGCCGCACCAGCCGGCCCCACCTCCGCCCGGATCCCACCCCCAGGATCGGCGGCAGAGGATTCCTCCCTGGGCTCCTCTAGGGGCGCCGGGCCAGAAGACGGTGGCGGTTCAGAGCTCCCCTCCGCCCCAGATGCCGGAACGACCGGAGAAACCAGGGAGAGAACAATTCCCAGCTCCTTCAGTACGTCCGGCACCAGAGACGCAGCCAGGGGGCCATCCTCCTCCCTGCCACCAACCTCCGACACAGCGGGTGGGGTGTCTTGAATTAAAACCTCGGCCAGGTCGAGCAGCCCCTGGGAGATTTCCGGGTCGCATTGGGTGAGCTCATTTTCTTCAAACTCGCCCGACCTGGCGAGGGGTAACGGCACAGATAAAATGTCAATTTCCGCGGGTTGATCCGCGACCCCCCCCATGGGCAGGGTCTCATCCCCATCCCCGGGAGGCACGTGCCGGACGGACACATCCCGAGGGACAGGCGACCCCTGCCGATCGCTGGTGATGATGACAGCGGGGGGGGGCGGCGCAGTACCTGCGGCGGGCGATGGCTCCCCCTGCTCGGAGAGACCTTCCTCCCCCCGGTCCTCCTCCTCTTCCAGGGGGTCACGCCTTCTTTTTAGCACGGAGGGAGCAAGGGAGACCTCCATGTCTGCAGAGGCCTCCTCCTCTGCTCCCTCCGGAGGAGCAGGTTTGTCGGGTTCCTTGGGCCCGATCCCGGCCGCAGGTATTGGCGTTACCGCTACGGCGGTTGTGGCCACAGGCTCGGGAACGAGGCCCCTCCCACTCGCGTCTGCCCCGATCAACTCCGCGAGGAGTGCGGGTGTCAGGGGCTCTAAGTTTAAAGGCCAGCCCTCCACGGGGGGACCCGCCCTGAGGTGTTTCAATTTTCGCCGCGCCTTCCTTCTGCCCGGACGCACTCCCTCCCCCCTGCCGGAGGCCTTGGTGGCATCGGTCTCCGACCGCGCATCGGTTGCTCGGGATGCGCCGACAGACCCAGGGGGAGGAGCGGCGGCGGATCCAGCCTCGGCCGCACTAGATGACCTGGCAGCCTTGGAGGCGGGGCAGTTTTTTCTGATGTGCCCCACCTCCTTGCAGGCGTGGCACCGCACACCGTCCGACGTCCAGAAGACGCGATAGGCGGTCCCCTCGTGGAGGACGACAAAAGCCCCGTCGGTGTCCTCCTCCCACACCAGCTGAATAAAGAGCTGGCGCCGGAAAGAGAAGACGTGGCGAAGGCTGGCTTCCCGGAAGCCGAGCGGGATGGGTGTGATCCCCAACCTCACCTCCCCGAGTTGGCGTAAGTGGGGGAGGAGGAGCTCACCAGGAACAAAGGGCGGGACGTTAGAAATAACCACCGTCTGCGCGGTGGCCTCAAGGGGGTCCACCGGCAGGAAGGTCCCGCCCACGGTGAGACCCTCGGCGACAGCCAGCGACACCGCCCGCTCCGACCCCAGGAAGAACACAGCCTTCCCGTACAATTTTGAGGCGGCGAGGATGGCTGAAGGGCCGACAACCCCAGCCATAGCCTTTACACACGCCTCAATTGTCATTGTGGGGTGGGTGTAGCTCTTCACCCCAAGCTTTTTGGTTATTAGTGAGAAAGGTGACGGGGCGGCAGAAGCAGTGGGAGCAGCCGTGGCTGTGGCTGCCACCGCTTCATATGACCTAGCTGGCCCCGCCACTGGCGATGAAGCAGACGCCATTATGGGGTGGTTTTAAAATCAGAGCTACTCTCACCCCAATCACAGGCCTGAAGGTGATAATGGCCTCGGGTTATTTTAAAGTCCTCCCTTGAGCAGAGGGAGCTGTTAATTTGAAGGCACACCTCTCCCCCTTTTTGATTGGAATTGGGAGAGGGGCCTTCTCCCCTCTGCTCAAGTGGCAATCAATAAAAAGATTAATAGAGGTGCCTCTTGAGAGAGAGAGCAGAGAGAGACAAAGAGAGAGAGAGAGGGTGTGGGAAGGAGGGAGGCCGCAAGGGCAGGGTTGCCACTCAGGATGGTGGGTGGGTGGGTGTCGGCAGGGGTGCACTCTCCGATGGAATAAACAAAGTCTCTGTTGGTGGTCTTCTGGCAGGGGGAGAAGATGTCTTCGCCTGGGAAAGCTGGAGATGCCCAGACTCAGTCCTGCACCAGGTCTTAACGATGTTTAATGGAAATTAACCACTTCACCTAGGCAGCTCCAGCTGTCCCAGGCCAGGCAATAGAAGGGGGTGTTTAGTGGTGTGTGTGGCCTAGTGTTCTACAAGAGCCACACACACACACAGACACCCCTTGGTGTTCCGGTCTTCTTTCCTCCCCCAACCTACAGTACAAGGTCTTTTGGAGAGTGCACCAAATAACACCCACCTGCAGATGTTCAGTGAAGATGTTATCCTTCCCTCCTTCCAAGCAGTTGATGGTGGGTGTTGGTTGTTGCTTCTCTCCCCTCTCTCCCTCTCCTGGAATGGAGGCCAATTTGGGGAGGCAGTGGTGGCAAGGCCTCTCCTCTGGTCGGTGTTGGCCTCCTTTTTCCCTCTCCTCTCCTCTGTCCTCTCTCCCCAGGCACCTCAGTAGTTGTTGTTGTAGCTCTTGTTGTGGTAGTGGTGGTCTGTGGTTTCTCCTTCTCCTCCTCTCCCTGGTCAGGAGACCACCACTTTCCACTCTCCTGGTTTGGCTGCTCCTTCTCCTCCTGCTGACTGAGGCAGCTGCACAGCCAGCAATGCTAAGAATGAGGTACTGAACAGGAGGGCAAAGTCAGACTGAAATACAGAAGCCTGCTAGGACCTTTTATACAGGGGTGGTCACTGCCGGTACTGCAGCTTAAAACCAGTTCTTGCCTTAAAGGTACATACACAACAACTATAGCTCGGCGGTGCTGAGGGCTCGGTGGCTGGTACCACAATTACCTCAGCTGGAATCGGCTGTTTTGATTCCTTTAAAAAGTCCATGTGACTAGCTTTCGGGCTGACGAGACACACCATGCCTCTTGCTTTAACCAGGGCAGTTCTTAGGTCCTCTATGGTCTTTTGGCAGGGTCCGTGGTCTGTGCTCTCAAACCCGTGCTCGAGGGCCAGCTTGTAAGCTGCCTTAACCTCCACTACTCTCTCCTCCTGCGCTCTTAGCTGTTGTGCGAGGCGGGCGTTTTTCTCCCATATCCTCATTTCATTGATCTTTGCCTCAGTAACCTGGCACTCCAGGTACTCTATCCTGTCCTGATGTTGACTAGCCACCACTTGGCATTCCTGATTCAGCGCGTGAAGCGCTGTGATGAGTTTTCCCCCACCCATGGCCTTTTCCTCTATCTCTGCTGCCTGGGTTGTGATCTTGGCTGCCTGTGCTGCAACGACCCAGTCCAAGATCTGGACCTGCTTCTTGTAACACATCAGCCACACTGCCTTCTCCACGGACTTCTTATGCTCTTTGCTCTCTGTCCACCTGATGGCTGCATCCACCGGACGCCCATCCAGCAAGAGATCGGAAATCCACTGTTTAGTGAGATTTACCTTGCCAAAGACATAATCCGCTATCCTCTCATCCATTGCATTTCTAACCATTCAACCTTGGATCTACTACATTGCAATCCTGCTGCCAGCGTCCTGCTGCGGTCGCCATTTTCTGTAAGGGGTTTTCCTTGAGAGATGCCCCTGAGATTTCTCTCTCTAGAGGCCTCTCTCTCTTGCACAGTAAAACCTTGAGTGGTTCGACCCACTCGCCCCTTAGATTCTATACTCTGGACTTTGAGGCAGGAACTACAATGTAGAGAAAACTCTTGTAGACCAAGTTTGATGAAACAAAATGAAATTTTATTGCATAAGGAAAAATATCAAATCAAATGCAAGCAGATAAGAGATAACATGGGAGGGAAAAACACAAACAAATCATAATGACACAGTACTAACTAAGACAAATACAGGCATCTTATACTCTACAAAGATCATCATGAAATAAGGAAACACACGGAACATCGAGGGACAACAACTCATGTTAATTGTACCCTTAAATCCACCCCCTTATTAAACCTATCTAGATCTGATTGTGAAGGGCCTGAAATATGCTCACCAATCCCACTAGGAAGTGCAAGGTTTTGAACTCAAGTCTGTGCTTTGGTCCCTTCAGGTGCTCCATCTCCTCGTGGATCATGGAACCCCTGCGAGTTGCGCCACACCTCTCTCCTGAGGTGGGGTTCGGGGCGGCTGGACACCGGTGGGCCTGGATGTCGGCGGGGTCGAGGATCGTCAGCTCGACCCTGGTCAGAGGAGCCTTGGGCTGGCTCCCATCGCTTCTTCAGTTTTTTATCTCTTCTCCCGAGCCGGGGTGGCTAGAAGGTTTCTTCTTTTGGGACCTTTATTTTTTTGTTTCTTCTCCCAAGTTGGGTCGATGGCCTCTCGTTCCGGCAACGGCCCGGGGATGGTCGATGATCTCCCGATGTGTTTCCCCGGGGCGGGACGCCGGCTTCGAGACGGCCTTCTCGATGATGGCTTTCTTCTTCCTCCTCCGAGTGCCTGCTTCTTCTTCTGGGTGCCGTGATTCAAACTCGACAACCAACTGCCGAAAAGTCTTCCAGATGTACCTTTCTTCCAGAAAATTCCGTCTCCCGCCCAAAATCAGGTTAGTCTTTGTTTTATTTTTGGTGGGCTGGGAGCACAGCGGGGTAGTTATTATATTTTAAAATGTTTTAAACGGCCGAGAAAGGCCCATCTCTGGTCTGGAATTACCTTCATTGTTTTTAATGTCCTGCTGATCTTGTTATCTAGTCCTGGGTACTGTTCTCATGAATATGAAATTGTCCCCTTTTGTCTGGGTCAACATTTTGATGGCCTCTGTCTCCAGGCCGATCTTGACTGGATCTGCATCTGATCCATATGCATACGTGTGGGTCTGGTTTCGTTCTCTCAAAAACGGCTTCCAGAACTTGCTGTAAGTTGAATCCACAAAGCTGTCTGAGGTTGCGCAGGAACCATTTTAAAGTGTCCCAATAAGCTGGTCACATGGTATGGTGGCCATTTTGTATGCCCCTTTTTCTGGGCTTCTTTTAAATCAGTCTTTAAAATCATGACCTCTTCTGCCATTTGATCCTTATTAATATAAAGTCCAATTTTGCGAATCCTACACATCCTTAATCCTCCCATCCAGGAGCATCTGGGTGGGTGGGTGATGGGTGAGGAGGGTGATGGGAGAGGTGCCTGTGAAGATCAGTGATCTTTTCACAGCCCAATGTGTGGCCAAGAGGTGCCTCTCACAGTTGGATTAGCTCTTCTCCACATCCGTGTGTATCCTGGAGGAATAGACCACCGGCCTCAGCCTGACATGCTGCTCTTGGAGCAGCACATCACTCAGGCTGTCCCCGCTGGCTACTACCTCCAGGAAAAACTCTTTTCCCCCATCTATGGCCCCTAGAGCTGGTGCAGTCTGCATGTCTTTCTTGAGCCTGACAAATGCTGCCTGGCAATCCTCATCCCATGCCCACTCCACTCCCTTGTGTAGGAGTCAGAGCAGAGGGGCTGCTGTGGCTGCATCGTCCTCAATAATGTCTCTGCAGTACCCGGTTAGCACTAGAAACGACCTCACACCCGTGACTGTGTTGGGGACTGGTAACTCCTGTACCGCTTCCCTCCTAGCCTTGTCTATGGCCCTTTCCCCAGCGTGTACGGTCAGGCCCAGGAATTTCACCTCCTGCTGACCGATCTGCGCTTTCTTCGGGTTTACTTTAAAACCCTCCTGCCTGAGCTACTCCAGCAGTTCGGCCAGTAGTGGGCCATGCTCCTCTCTCGAATCCATGAACAGGAGCAGGTCATCCACATACTGTACCAACTGTCTGGGCTGGCTGAAATCCTTTAAACTGGTTGCCATGCACTGATGAAAAATGCTGGGGCTGTTTTGGAAGCCCTGAGGCAAACAGTTCCAGGTGTACTGTTGCCCTTTAAAGTAGAGGCCAACTTGTACTGATCCTCCCTCCTTAAAGGAATGGACCAAAACCCGTTGAAAATATCCAGCACCGTGAAAGTGGTCGCGGATGCTGGGATACTTCCTATCAGGTTGGCAACTGCTGCTTCCGTGGGTGCACAGGATGGGATGTTGCTGTTGAGCACCCGATCGTCCACCGTGGCCCTCCAGGAATTGTCCGGCTTTCTAACCAGCCACAGTGGAGAGTTTACGTGGGTGGCTATCGGTCTCAGGACTCCCTGCTGCACTAAGGAGGACATGGCTGCTTCCATGTCTGGCTCCGCTTCCCTGGGGAAGTTGAACTGTTTTTGTGGTTGGGCCATGGGGTCCCCGTCTACGCTGACACCAAACCTGTTGACCCTCCCACAGTCGTGCTTATGTGTGGGCAAATGTGGCTAGGTGGGCTTGCACAAATGCCTGGAACTCCTTTGGGGATTACTGGCCATGAGCTCGAGGTTACAACCCTCTTTAGGCTTCATGGTGCACAGGGTCCCCTTCACTTCTTTCCCTGGGATGACTACTACTCCGGCTTCCTTTCCTGTACTTGCCCCCCATAGGCAATGGTTTCTTAAATCCACCAGGATCCCGTGGCCTACAATAAAGTCGGCTCCCAGGATCCCTTTTCCACCCTCCTGTTCCCACTTCATTAGGATACAGGTCCACTTTGAGCGGAGCGTACCTAATCGAATGGAGAACGGGATGGAAAATGAGCCGGCCTGTTCTCTGCCTGTGCATCCCGACAGGCTGTATGGGACCCTGCTAGATAAAGGTGAGGTGGAGGGGTTAACTGAATGGACCACGGTGCATGATGCCCCCGTGTCCAACAGATAGGTCCCCTTCACCTTTCCTACTTCCATCTCCATGAGGGTTCTCTTCCATACATCGTACCGAAGGAAACACAGGTAAACAGGCTGCGCTGGCTCTAGTCAGGGCTGTGGGTTGGATGGGGCTGATGGGGTCAGAGCAACGGTAGCGGCTGCTACTCTCCCCTGGCCAGTCAATAAGGAGCTCATGGTGTCCAAAAATGACTCGACCGCGGCGGGAGGGATTCCTGCCTCTGTCTTTTGGGCTGGGGCTGTGGAATTCTTTCCCTTGTTATCTTTCTGAGGGTTTTTGCACTCCTTCCTCCAGTGTCTGTCCTTCCCACACCCATAGCAGTTAAGCTTAGTGCTAGAAGGGTTATTCCCTTCCTGATGCCACTCCTTCTTACCCTGTCCAGGTTTTACCTCATGCACCTTCCCTTTAGCTGGGTGTGCATCGGTTCCCCTACCGTTCTTATAGGCTAGGGTCAACTGTCTGATCAACGTAAGTTCGGTGGTCAGGGGATTCCTGGGGTCGAACCAGACTTCCGCCTTGGCCCGGACCTGTGACAAGCTGTTTTCCACCAGGCAACGGAGCCAGTGGGCCAGCTGATCCCGGTTCAGGAATGCCTGGTTAGGTGCCCCAGGACAGGGCCATAACCTGTCCGCGAAAGCCTGCGGGGTTTCCCCTGCGAGCTGCACTGTCTTCTCCACATGGGAGAAAGGACTTCCCTCATTCATTCCCATGGCCTCCAGAACTTCATCCCTGAGCTCCTCATACCCGCTCTGCCCCCTCCTACACTCATCAGAGAGGGACTGGAGGAGCTTACTCTCCAAAGAGAACAGCAGCATTTTGGCCTGCTCAGCATCATCGCACTCGTTGACACTGGTTGCCTGTTCCACTTCCCTGAAGTGGACCGAGGGGTCCCCTTTTTTAGTGAGCTTTTGGATATGGCTCACCGTAGCCCTAAGCTGTTGGGTGCCGTAGGGTAATACAAATTGGTTTTGGAGGGGTCCCTCGTCCTCACCATTAATGGTGGGCTGAACCTCCGATGCCGGGCTGGGCACACCGGTCCCGGTTCTGGCCTCTCTTGCGGGGGTTGTTCCACCTCCGCGTCTACCCCTAACCTCACCCCCCCTTGCTGCCAGACCTTGCTAAAACCTGGCGCTATGTGTGGTGGTCGTGGGACTTCCTGTTCCTCAACCGGGTCGTCCTTTGGCACAACCTGTGATGTCTGAACCGTTCTCCCTTCGTTCCCTGCAAAATCCGCGTGGGCTGCCTTCGGGCTTATGAGGCACACCATGCCCTTTGCCTTCCTTAAAGCCAGGCTCAGATTCTCTATTTGTTCCTTGCAGGGGCCATGATCTGCATCTTCAAACCCCTGTTCGCTCGCTAACTTGTAAGTTGCCTTTACTTCTTTTACTTTCTCTTCTTGCTCTCTTACTTGTCTTACTTGTCTTACTTGTCTCGTTAGGCGGGCATTCTTTTCCCGCAGCCATTACCCTTGGCTTCGGTGACCTGGCACTGTAGGTATTCCAACCTGGCCTTATGTTCTCCCATTAATTGTACCCTTTCCTGATTCAGAGCCTGCAATGCTACCAGTAACTTCTCCCCTGCTACAGCCTTGTCCTGGACCTCCAGGGCTGACTCCCTTATCTCGGCTGCCTGTGCTGCAACGAGCCTGTCCAAAAGCTGGACCTGCTTCTTGAAGCACATCAGCCAGACTGCCTTCTCTAGGGATTTCTTGTGCTCCTTCCCTTCTGTCCACTTAGCTGCGGCATCTACCGGATGCTCAGCCTTTAACAGATTGGTGATCCACTTCTTTGTGATATTCACCTTACTGAACACATAATCAGAAATCCTTTCCTCCATCATGGTTTGCTCTTCCGAACCATTGTCTACTGTATCGCACCCCTGTTGCCGGTGTCCTGCTGCGGTTGCCATTTCTGTAGGGGGTGGCGTGTGCCCAGTCAGCTCTGCCCCTGACTGTCTCCGAGCGGTTTGAATCGCTCCCACACCCCTGGGTTCTCGACACCAGACTTAGGTACAGGCGGTGATACAGAAAATAGTGTAGACAAGTGGTTTGGTGCAAAAAAACCGCAATTTTTATTAAAGGCACAATAAAATCACAACACTGAGAATTACTGAAATAATTACAGGCATATAAAATTACACTTATTTGGGAATGGGGAACACACGGCACATCGAGGGAAACAAACACATTAAGAATCCCCTTACCCTTATCCCACCCCCAATACCTAACTAGATTAAGCTACGAGGGGCCAGGAATTCATGCTCACCAATGGGGTTTCCTTGACAGTTCAAAACCTGTCGATTAAGCTGGTTGTGGTTTTGGGGTTTGCTCCTGTTGTTTATTGGGGCCTGCCGTCATCACGTGGTCACAGGGCGCGGCGATGGAGTCGTCTGTGTGAAGTACCCTCCTTTTCCTTCGTTAGAGTAAAGTCTTTTGTTGGGTACTTCACCTTGCAGGAATGATTGTTCTTCTGGTGGTGGTTTGGTCACCGACGGTTTTGTTGCGGTTGGGGCTCGGTTGGCGGTTTATATTGTCATTCTGATTTTTCTACCCATGTTTCAAATGCCAGCTTATAACTAGGCCGGGTGTATGCCCGCTCGTCCCCAACGCTTCCTTTTTGCTGCCCTTCTCTGCCTATCGGTTTTGCCGTTCATCTCGTCTCATCTCGTCTGTTTGTGGCCCCGTGTGTCTTGTGCTTGTTTGAATCGGGTTCCGCTCTCCTCCTGCGTTTGGCCCCCGGTGTTGTAATGGGCGTCCTTGGTGTCGGGAGAGGCAAGAGCAAGAGGCAAGAGAGAGAGAGCTACCAGTGGGCCTACAATTATATCTGGTTCTTCACCCCTTATCTGCGCGCCAAATCAGGTCAGTTCTTTGTTTAATTTGGCGGGCTCAGCTAAAATGATTACAGTCATTCACTTTAACGGCTTTTGGGGTGGTTGTCTCCTTGTTTAATGGCTTTGATAACCTGGCTGTTTGTTATTTATGAAATGTAATCGTCTTTCCTGACTTGGTAGCTACCTGTGAGCTGTTACCGATTATTTATGCAAAAAGTTAATGGTCTCAAGATTAGGTCCATCCTGACTTGATCTGTTCCAAGGTGAAGAATGCATATTCTGTGTTTACCTAGCTTTCTGGCTTTAGAAAATGGCAAAGCCTTTCACAGACCCATGCATGTTAGGTTTCGTTTCAGGATTTGAATGGGCCTGCCTTCTGCAAGGCCTTGCTTTTAAAATCCTGCAAGCCTTGGTCACAAGGTTTCAGAAGCCATTTTCTTATGGGTACCCCTTTTAATAATTTACCCATACAGGGTCCCTTTATCCATAACTTTCGGGGAATGTGGGAATTTTGAGAACCCTACATCCTTGTGCAATCCCCTCGTGCCAGTCGTTTGTGTGCCTTTTCCTACTCTAGTGCTCCTATGCAGTGCGCCCCCAGTTGCTGCAGCATGGCTGGTGGAAGGCTGCTGAGTTTTCATGTGGGACACTTCAGATGGCCTTGCAGGATGACCTTGACCAGCTGTGGCCCTGGAAGGCCTGGCTGTAGACTGCACCACCTCAGCATGGGCGGCAGCAGTCTGGGCTGGCTGGCTGACAGGCAGCTGCAAGGGCAATATTTATGTGGCTGGTCCAATTAAGTTTCTGGTCAATGGTGACCCCCAGGATGTTGATGGTGGGGGATTCAGTGATGGTAATGCCGTTGAATGTCAAGGGGCAGTGGTTAGACTCTCACTTGTTGGTGATAATCATTGCCTGGCACTTCTGTGGCGCGAAGGTTACCTGCCACTTATCAGGCCAAGCCTGAAAGTCATCCAGGTCTTGTTGCATGCGGGCATGGACTGCTTCATTATCTGAGGAGTTGTAAATTGCACTGAACACTGTGCAGTCATCAGCAAACATCCCCATTTCTGACCTTATGATGGAGGGAAGGTCATTGATGAAGTAGCTGAAGGTGGTTGGGCCTTTGACAGTGCCCTGAGGAACTCTTGCAGCGATGTCCTGGGGCTGTGATGATTGACCTCCAACCACCACAACCACCCCTGCTGGGATTCCCAAGGTAGCACTGGAACAACCATCTTCGGCACCCACCAAACTGCGGTCAAAATGTAGAGTGGCAGGCACAAGAACTCCACCAGTCTCCCCCTTCCTTGAAATTTGTTGTGGCTGAACTGTTGTGGCATTAACCCGGTAATTCAGGACCTGCCCCAAATTCCGGGGCTGTTGCCAAATCTACAGCCTGCTTCTGGTCCTAGAAGGAATGACATTTTTGAGCTATTATCTATATATTCCTTTAGCTTCAAGAATGGAGGTAGCATTTTCAACAATGTGCTGAAATTCTTTGCAGCACTTTGCATTTAAATCACTTAAAATCTCTGAAGCAGAACTTCCATCAGTTTTTGAAATAAATTGATGGAAAAAGAATTGAAACCAAAAGAATTTGTATTTTCTAAGATAGCAATTTAAATAACATTGCAGTGAGAAATATTTAAAATATAAGGCATCATGGGCTAGATTTTCAGTATAGGCAGTTTTGGGGCGCTAACCTTAGCGCCCGCCCGAAGTTAGCGCCCGCCCCAAAGTAGCGCCCCGTTGCCGGGAATTCAGTGGCTTCGCCCTAAGAGGTTGGTGGAGCGCTAAAAGAGGCGTTCCACTACTCTCTTTAGGCGCTAAGCCGGCGGTCCAGAGGGATAGCGCCCAGGCGGGGCGCAGCACGGGTGCGGTCATTTTTGCACTGACAGCAGACCCCGTGGTGCCGACCAGCTCTTAAAGGGGGAAGGGACGAATTGGTCTGCTGCCACGCCCTGCACACTGCAGCCTTGCAAAGAGGCCTCAACACTACTGCTCAGCCCCAGGGAGTCATGGCAACGCCAGAGAAGGCCCGTCAGCGTGCCCTGCGCTTCTCAGAGGGTGATCTGGACATAATGGTCACAGCTCTGGAGGTGAGGCGCAAGATCTTGTTTCCAGAGAGTGGGAGGAATCCAACCCACCACGACTACACCAAAGCCTGGAAGCAGATCGCCCAGAGGGTGACGTTCACCGGCGAGGCCCCCAGGACCCACACACAATGCCGTAAGAAATACAACGATCTGACCAGGATTGTGAGGGTGAATAGCCTTTCCAGTCTCCTCCTCATTCTTGCATGTACACCTGACATGATGGGCAAAGGGACCTGAAAGTCCTTTTGGCCAGCCCTCAGCCAGCAGCATTGGGACAGTCATGAGCATCAAATGGCCATTCGGCACTCTACACTTTGGCCAAGCTATTCCACCATGGGAGGCAGTGGACAGTACATCAGGGCTTCACTCTGTCCAAGCTATTCCACCATGGGAGGCAGTGCACACTACATCAGGGCTTCACTCTGTCCAAGCTATTCCACCATGGGAGGCAGTGGACAGTACATCAGGGCTTCACTCTGTCCAAGCTATTCCACCATGGGAGGCAGTGCACACTACATCAGGGCTTCACTCTGTCCAAGCTATTCCACCATGGGAGGCAGTGCACACTACATCAGGGCTTCACTCTGTCCAAGCTATTCCACCATGGGAGGCAGTGCACACTACATCAGGGCTTCACTCTGTCCAAGCTATTCCACCATGGGAGGCAGTGCACACTACATCAGGGCTTCACTCTGTCCAAGCTATTCTACCATGGGAGGCAGTGCACACTACATCAGGGCTTCACTCTGTCCAAGCTATTCCACCATGGGAGGCAGTGCACACTACATCAGGGCTTCACTCTGTCCAAGCTATTCCACCATGGGAGGCAGTGCACACTACATCAGGGCTTCACTCTGTCCAAGCTATTCCACCATGGGAGGCAGTGCACACTACATCAGGGCTTCACTGCGCACTTACAGCCCGTCCTTTCTCTTGCAGGCTAAAGTAGCGTTTAATCACCAGGCCCGTGCCAGGGGTGGCCGCGCCAAGCTGCAGAAGCTCACTCGGCTGGAGGAGCGCGTGTGTGTGCTCATGGGAGCACGTGTGATTGTCCCCACAGCGTGCGGTGTATCCGACCCTCCACTGCCCGGCAATGGTAAGGACCTCGCCTTTTGGCCCTCTCGCGTCGCACTGGCCCATCCGAGCTACCTCCTTTGCCACTGTCCCACCAATGCGCTGAATCCCACCAGTCCTAACTCCCTCGCTGACGCCGTCTCCTCACTCTGAAGCTACTCTTGTGCATTCCTGCTTTCAGCTGGTGACGACCAGGACCCTGAGGCTGCCAGTGACAGCACCTCCAACCAGGAGGAGGAGGAGGAGCAAGCCGGACCTTCGGGGGAACAGTCACGTCCCGCAGGAGAGGAGGAAATGCTCGACACCTCCTCACTGGACGAGTGCCTGGAGGAACTGTCGCAGGGCAATGCAGCTTCTGGGACCAGTGGCGTCCAGCCACCCAGCAGCCGTGCGCGTGGCCCGCGGCCTTCCCCCCAAAGGGGGGAAGGATCAGAGGGGAGTGCTGCTGCTCGGCACACTCGCCGTCACCAACGCGGCAAGGGTCCCCTAGTTCGGCCCCCTCCTCCCCAGCGGGAGAGTCGCGACTCCAGTCCGGACACCTTCACTTCGGAGGAGGTGCGGAAGCTCGATCAGATGGCCGACGACTCGGACCGGCGCCACACGGAGCTCATGAGCGTGGTGGGGCGCATGCCTGAGGCCATCGAGTCGCTGGCGACCAGTGTGCGCGAGTTCGGGGCAGCAACTGCCACGACTGGCCGCATGCTAACTGATGCCGTCAAGACCCTGGCGGATGTGATGCGCGCGCACACCAGGACCACAGGGCCACTCACTGCTGCCACACGCGCTGTCTCAGGCAGGCATCGCCAGGGCAGGCGCCGCGCTGGACCATCCCAGCAAGCCGGCCATCGGCTGATTGCTGCGGATCCTGCAGTGCGGGCCCGGCCGAGTGCCACCGCGCCACAGCACCAGCCAGCGCATCCCAGACGCCAGCTGGCCCACATTGCGCCATCCGTCGCCGCCATTCCCCCTCTGGGGCGTCAAGGGCAAGCGGCTGCAGCTGATGGTGGCCAGGCTCAGGTGCGCCACTCAGGAGACGGCCCCTCGAGGCCCAAACGCCGTGTAGGCCGCCCCCCAGCGGCATCTGGCGGAAGGGCATCTGAGCCTCAGGCGCCTTCCCCCAGCCTCGCAGCAGCCACTGGGCAGAGCTTGCGAAGGAGCAGCAGGCAGGGCAGGGGAGGCAAAATGCTGGCCAAGGTCTCGCCCTCGCGGGCCACTCAGTAGAGGGTGTGGCCAGCTTTCCTTTAATATGGCGGTGGCCATCTTTATTTTGCCCATGGTTGTGCTTTTGGAGGGCTTTTTTTTTGCGTTAGGCCGACGTTGAGGCCCGGTTTCAATAAAGGTGGAGTGGCTCCTCCCCAGTTTGTGGGAGTGAGTCGTTTGTTGGGCTTTTTGTGGGGCCCGTTTATTGTTTTTGGGGATTCATGTGGGAAGGGCTTTTCATTTTTGTTTAATAAAAAATTATCTTTATTCATGCAGTCTCCATGGTTGTTCTTCTTAGTGTTTGTTGGCTTCGCCGGCTGAGGGCTTGCGGAGCGGCTGCATTCATCTTCCCTCATGGCCCCTGGCCATTCCCTGACAGGGGGCTTAGAAGTACCGTGTAATAAGGTGGCGTCGTGCGGCCCTTGGCCCTGGTCGCTCCCTCCTGGGAACGTACTCCTGCTCCTCCTCCTCCTCCTCCTCCTCATGCTCCTCCTGCTCCTCCTCCTGAGGTGCTGGTCCAACGTCAGGTGGCAGTGCCTGAGTCCTGCGGATAGCCAGGTTGTGTAGCATGCAGCAAACCACCACAAATTGGGAGACCCGGTCCGGCGAATACTGGAGAGCTCCTCCGGAGCGATCAAGGCAGCGGAACCGCTGCTTGAGGACCCCAATAGTTAGCTCGATGATGTTGCGGGTGGTTTGATGGCTCTCGTTGTAGGCCTCTTCAGCAGCGGTCCTGGGCGCGCGGAGCGGGGTCATGAGCCAGGTGCACAAAGGATAGCCTTTGTCCCCGAGTAGCCATCCTCTTGGGGGAGGCTGTGCCTGGAACATGTCATGCACAGTACTCTGCCGCAGGATAAAGGCATCGTGGCTGCTGCCTGGGAAGCTGGCATTGACTGCCATGATGCGCTGCTTGTGGTCACAGACCAGCTGCACATTCAGAGAATGGTAGCCCTTCCTGTTGCGATACTGCTCGCCATGCTCCAGAGGGGCCCGCAAAGCCACATGCGTACAGTCAATGGCGCCCTGCACCAAGGGGAATTCCCCGAGTCTGGAAAATCCCAATGCGCGCTGATGCTGGCTCTCCAGGGCCATGGGGAAGGAGATGAATTGGCTTCTCCTTCTGAACAGTGCTTCGGTCACCTGGCGGATGCAGCGATGCGCGCCGTACTGGGAGATGTTTGCTATGTCCCCAGCAGCGTATTGGAAGGAGCCGGTGGCATAGAAGTTCAATGCCACCGTCACCTTCACTTCCACCGACAGAGACGTCCTGCACCTGAGCTTTGGCCGCAGATCTCGGCGAAGCAGGTGGCAGATCTCTGCAATCACCCCCTTTCGGAATCGGAGCCTTTTAACACATCGCGCGGCACTCATGTTTAGGTAGGAGCGCTGCTGGCGGTATAGCCTGACTGGGTAAGGCCTGCGTGGCCGACGCCTGTAGCCCCCTCTGCCTCTAGCCAGGGCTGCCCCTCTCACAATGCGTCTGCGAGCCCTACGGACATGGAGCTGCAGCTCCGCGTTGGCACCCCATGCAACCCCCATCAAATCCTGGCAAACACTCTAATTTCCAAATGGCCACTTGCAGCGCTGTTGCCTGAGTCCAAAAATACCTGGCTCTTGCTGCTTGAAACCAGTTAGCTATCCTCCTTGTTGTGTCTCCAGAAATGCGTTGCACAAGACTGTTTTCTGAAAAAAGGATGGCCTTTATACTGGAGAGGACGTTCCCTTTAATTAGCGCCCCCCGGGGCCCGCGCTGGTTGTGTTGCGTTCCTTTTTCCAAACGCTCCGGCCGCCCGCCGCACAATGGGGCGGTCCGACTGAAGTTTGCAATCGGGGCGGCCAAAGGGCGTTGCACGAGGATGTGACGTCATTTTCTGCGCGCGCATCCGGGCGGGCGCTAAACTTTGCGCGGGCGCTAACGGGCAACTTAATTTGGGGCGGGGCGCAAACTGCGCTGCGCCCGGGCGCTACACGCATAGCGCCCGGAAATCACTTCTCTTAAGGCGCTAACTGCTGGCGCAAGCAACTGAAAATCTAGCCCCATGAACCTTCCTCCATTAGAAATGTAACTCAGACTAATGTATTTTCTCTATTTGTTTCAAGGTGCCCTTCAGCACAAGCACCTTCTTAAAGAGCATGTTATCTTCATTGTTTGTTCCACTGCTCTTTGTGCTTGAGAAAGGAGTTTCTATTTTGGAATTAAGAAGTCTTATTAATGAGTTCAATTTCAATAATTGCCCTTAATGATTTTCACACTCAACATTTAGCCAGACTTCAGACAAAAAACATTATAAAACTCACTAAGGCATGGAAATGGATCTGTTTATAGCAATCCCTAATGTAATATTTATGGACAAATAGTTATCATAAAGTACATAATATTCTCACACATTATACTTTGTAGAATCATGCAAATTAATGCACTATATATGCTTAGTGGAGATGCGACATGTATTTAATATGATCTATTTTCACCCCTAATCTTCTCCCCATAGAGAACTTCCTTCCTTCCTTAAATAGCAGTACAGGATTTATGTCTCCTCAATTAACCCTTCTTCTGCTGTCTTGTTTTTATTTTATTTCTCAGATATATAAGAATGAAATGGATTCAACTTCCCTGAACCACTTGGAATATATTACAACTTGCACAAGCAAAGCAAAATTACAAATGCAATTGAACACTTGTCACATAAGTTCTCTTGGGTTTGAAAGTGAAAATCAGCCGTGCGTCCTGCTCTTGATCGCGATTCAGCAACTGTTGCTAACAATTTATCTGTGTGGACATTGGGGGTAATTTTGACTTTAGATGATAGTGTCAAACGTGCAATATTGGCTTGGCCATCCGTTAAACGGATTTCCCAATTTTCACTATCATTGACTTTGATGGAAATGAAAATCGGTAGAGGTGGTTCACGGGTGGCCGCGCTGATGTCGCACATTTTACCCTATCGCCTAAAGTCAAAATTACCCCCATTGAGTGAGGACAGAATTGGACTCTGCTGCAATGCCTCTGAGCTTTCATAACCTGTTGAACTCCATACAGGAAGAATGGCCTCTTGGGCAAGGTACTGAAGAACAACTAGCATACATTGAACTCTGTCCCAGTAACACACCAAGACATCCAGGAGAGGAGAGTGGGTGAGAGGAAATTAGCAAGGGGTGGAAAAACATAGAGAAAAAAAGCTACAAACTGGCCATTGTGAAGATAGTTAGCATCAATGAGGGAACAGGGTGATTATAATAAAATATATGAATTTTAGAAACAAACCTCAAATACCAGAATTCAGAAATAGAACTGAAATTAAATAGAAATAAATTCTTTTAAAAATGGATAACTGTGTGTATAGGTTTGAAGGCACATCTGAGGATGTGTTCCAAGAGCATAGCACAACTTTGGAACATAAATGACTTTATTAAGTGTTTATTATTTTTGAATTAAGTGTTTGTAAAGTGAGAGAGTCTGGGACCAAGCTGGATTGTCCCACCAGTAAGCAGGTGGCGACATGGAATAGTCAACATGAGAGATAAAAAGTACAACAGGGAGAATTCACAACTGAAGGAAAGGGGTAGGAGAAGCAGAGAATGTGTGAAGGCTGATGTGTGAATGACCAAAAAAATTTCTCTGGGAAGCATGATATCCCCAGCATGTGAAATGGCAATAGATTGGGAGAAGGGGAAGTGCAATGAGACCTGGGTGTCCTTGTGCACCAGTCGCTGAAGGTAAGCATGCAGGTGCAGCAGGCGGTTAAGAAGGCAAATGGTATGTTGGCCTTCGTAGCGAGAGGGCTCGAGTACAGGAGCAAGGATGTCTTGCTGCAGTTGTACAGGGCCTTGGTGAGACCACACCTTGAGTATTGTATGCAGTTTTGGTCGCCTTATCTGAGGAAGGATGTTTTTGCCATGGAGGGAGTGCAGCGAAGATTCACCAGACTGATACCTGGGATGGCAGGAATGACATATGAGGAGAGATTGGGTCGATTGGGCTTATATTCACTGGGGTTTAGAAGAATGAGAGGGGATCTCATTGAAACTTATAAAATTCAAACAGGACTAGACAGACTAGATGCAGGAAGGATGTTCCCGATGGTGGGGGAGTCCAGGACCAGGGGTCACAGTCTAAAGATAAGGGGTAAGCCATTTAGGACAGAGATGTGGAGGAATTTCTTCACCCAGAGAGTGGTGAATCTGTGGAATTCTCTACCACAAAAGGCAGTTGAGGCCAGTTCATTAAATATATTCAAGAAGGAGTTAGATATATTTCTTAAGATGAAAGGGATCAAGGGATATGGGGAGAAAGCAGGGACCGGGTACTGAATTTGGATGATCAGCCATGATCTCATTAAATGGCGGAGCAGGCTCGAGGGGCCGAATGGCCTACTCCTGCTCCTATGTTTCTATGTCTATGTTTCTATGTCTGGAAAACAGACTGCATGTACATACAAAAATATCTATTAAATTTTTAAAAAGCAGTAGTCATTTTGAAAGGATTTATTAAGCTTTGACAACAAAGGTGCTGAGTATAAGTATGCCCTAGGTTAATGAAAAAATAATGAATGGAAACCTTCAAAATGAATCCCTTTATAAATGATTCATTTTACCACTGTTACCATAATAGTAAATATCACAGCTGGAGATTTAACAATAGCTAAAGCTGGACTATTAACATCAAGCATGCACATTCATATAGCATCTTTAAAACAGAAAATTTCCAAGAAGCATTAGATATATGTGTGTGTGTACACTGTAACAGCACTGCTTACATTATCGTTGAGGTGAGAATGCTCTAACTGATTCAATGCCAATTATCATTTAGTTCACAAGTGGAATTTATTTTTTTCAGAAGCAGAAAGTCCTAATCATTAGAATTAATTTTAAAGAGACAAAATAATCAAAGGACCCTGGATTGGCAAAATCAAGAACATGCATCAAAGGAATTTCGGAGCACTAGCCATGGGAAGACTGGATGCCAAGTCACAAACAGAACTCATCTCATTATTTTAGATCAAAGCCAATTTGCAGAAATGAAGCAAAGTTCTTCTGGTCCCCTCTACCACCAGAAATATGGGGAGGAGAAGCCTTCTACACACCCACTAGTTACATCCCTGACCACATTCCACTCCTCAGGATCAAAAACACTTCGATATATTGGACCGGTTACCATGCCGTTTCTGGTGGGGTTCCTTCCTCAGAAGGGGGAAGGGAGAGGAAATTACTGCAGCACCCTGCCACAGAGTAGGTTGACTGGCTGTGCCAGATGAAAATTTTAATAAAATTGACAATGGTGCTAGATTTTGAATTTGGTGGGTTCCCCCTGCGATCAATTGCTGTAGAAAACCAAATATCCTGGCCTTAGCAATACTGGACACTAGGGAGGCATAGACATCCATTGTAGCCAGCATTCCTAGCAGGCAAATGCCAGGAAATACATTGGGCCAAAATTTGCTGAAAAATTCACTTTTTAAAACCTAAAAGTGCACGAACAAGTATAACTAACGAGATGTCGTGAGGTGCTCCGCTCTAGAAAAATCTGGCCCAATGTATGATATATCTTCCTCATTTGCATGATATTATAATATGCCCACTCATTTGTGGGAGGATTATGTGCCTGCCTCACTTCAATGAAAATTTTAGTGGGCGGAAAAAGAGGCAGGGACTGGCATAGCTGGATCCCACCCCAGAATCTGGACCCATCTACTGAGGTTAGCCTGGTTTCCTGGCTTAACCCGAGAGGAAATATGGCCCCCATGCAGACTGGACAATATACACTAAGGCAGATGCCACCAGCACATCTCCTGTCCTCAAGCAATATCTGACTATACACCTATACCCCTATGGACAGACACACACACAATAGATTTTTCACTACTTAAGTTAGGCTGCTACCTCTGTACTATCTGGTGAAATTTTATTTCCTTCCTGTTCATGAAGTCACTCCACATGAACTAGCAAGAAAATAAGTGCCAGCTTCATTTTATATTACCTACAAATGCAATGTCCAAATACCATAAGCAGAATTAGTGGGAACTGGATGATTTCTCCCCCCTCCCTTGACAGGATTGACAGGATAAATGCTGAGAGGTTGTTTCCCCTGACTGGAGAGTCTAGAACTAGTGGGTACAGTCACAGGATAAGGAGCTAACCTTTTAAGACTGAGATGAGGAGGAATTTCTTCACTCAGAGGGTTGTGAATCTTTGAAATTCTCTGCCCCAAAGTGCTGTGGATTCTGGATCGTTGAGTATATTCAAGGCTGAGATAGACAGACTTTTGGACTCTAGGGGAATCAAGGGATATGGGGATCGGGTGGGAAAGTGGAGTTGAGGTTGAAGATCAGCCATGATCTTATTGAATGGCGGAGCAGGCTCCAGGGGTCCTTTTGGCCTACTCCTGCTCCTAATTCTTATGTTCCTAAACTCCTCTCTCTCTCCAAATACCTAGTAAACTTCATCCATAACATATTGTGCACTCTGTGTGGACTTTAATATTCAGCTCACCTCAAGTCTAAACAGGGGGCTGTAATGAATTAAACTGAACTGAGCTTCACGGTGCAATAAAGACAAGAAGAGACGTGGAAAGAACATAAAAAAGTAATATAGAGAAAAAGAGTGCAAGCAGAAAAGTGGAAGATGAGAAGTGCTGTACTGTGATCACTATGCCTGATAAATACTTCACTCCTCTTAGAGTGTTTTCATTTCTTTTTGTTTCCACCCTCTGTTCTTAGCAGCTGACTATCTTCACTGTATTGTTCTTTGGCTGAGACAGCCTGGGTTGCAGCCTTTACCATATCCATTGTCAATGCTGCTTTCTGATTCATTTTCACAGGTCAGCAGTCCTGGGACCTGTAGGGGGGCATCTTTTAACTGGTTTACGGTAATTCACCTGGTCAGGCAGCCCTTTTGCTGCTACACTATAAACCAATTTTCAAACAACGGTTTTGAATCGCTCACCCCACCTTCCAGTTCGGACTGGAGGAATTTATAATTAATTATATTAAAACGGACAAATGGTCTGGATGAGAGAAAAATCAAGCTTTATTAACTAAATAAACTATACCACACGAACACAGTAATTACAGTAAATTGCTTGAATGGGGGAAGGCAGACGGCAAAAACAAGGGGTAAGTGGCTACAATGTTAATTAAACAATATTACCAATATTCCCTAAATTACCACCCTCTAACTCCTTACTAGGTTGCCTTGCTGAGGAGTCAGAAAACCTGCTCACCTGTGGTCCAGCGAAGTAAGAGAGAGATAGCTTCTCAGGAGCTATCTTTTATATCCTGCCAACTCCTGTTTGGTGCTGAAAAAGGTCTGTGTGCAAAACTTGCGGCCAAAAGTTCCAATACACAAAAGAAAGGCTGTGATTGGCTGATTCAAAGTGGTTGGAGTGATTTAATGTGTCTACACTCTGGGGCCGGTGTGTACCCGCCCACATCCGGAGTTCACCTGGGCTAAAAGAAAAGGGAATCCAACTGCCTTATTATTTATAATTGGGTGATTCAAAAACCTATTCATTCCTAAACTGTTGCATATCAAAAGTCCTTTTTCCGGAGTTTTGATGCATCCATTGTGTGTAAGTGCTTTGAATGGGTTTGGATTTCTGTGTAAATAGAAGCCGATTGTTCTGCAGTTTCAGCTCAAGTGGGCTAATCCCTTAAGTAAATAAACATCCTGCAGTTTTGTATAAACAAACTTTGCCTCTCCACAAAAGGGAAACTCCCTGGTTTGATTGACAAGTCTGGCTGCCACTGTATCCTCCCACTTTATACACAGACATCAGGGGCTGCTTATTCAAGCCCTATTGTTCTTGTCCAATGCTTTCTCTGACAGCCATTTTAAAATCTTTGTGATTGACCAAACTCCAGGGAACAATTTTATTAATAAAGGTACTGTCTTAAGGTGTGTGAATATTTTCCACAGAGATCCTCGATTCCAGTGTTGTCCACGTGCTGTCCATCTCAGAGCAGTCTTTCATGGCTTTGAGTATGCTTTAAAAACATTGACCCAACCCAGAGGCAATTCAAAACACATAATTCTTCATCCACGATGTGGAACAAAATTTCCCGATCTTCAGGGAAAATAGGGGAATTTTGTGAACCCCTACATTCCACCCTTTTGATACTCCCAACTTGATTGAAGTATTCACACAAAGGAGTGAGCAAAATTTTCTGACCCCCCCGACAAACAACCATCCCCTGTATTTACCTAACAGCTACCTACCACTGATCCCCGTCCCGTCCATTCCCCTCAAATTTGAGAAAAAACCATGGTATGGTAGGCATCTTACAGATACATCAATTTACAATAAGGGGTCTCATACCCCTGCGTCACTTGTTACATTATACAATGCATCAAAATTTACAATCACTTGTTACATTACAACTTATTACAAAATGTTGCAATCTTAGTTACACAATGTAATCAAAATGATCCCAATCACGGAGAGGGTCCTACACCTCTGCTCAACTTGGAGTTGTCACAAAATGATCCCAAGCACGGAGAGCATCCTACACCTCTGCTCAACTTGGGGCTGTAACACAAAATATAAAAAAACTTGAACAACATGCTTAAACAGACCTCGACCATTACATGCCGATGATGGGTCACGAAATTCGAGTGGGTATTGCTCCTCCCACCCAGGCAGTAAATGTACCTTCCACCCCCCTTTGATTGTCTTAAACTTTAAAACAGACAGAATGGATTTACAGACCAGCCTGCTCCACCAGCCCCGAGCCGTTCCCTTGTCCTTTGTGGAGGCGGGGTACCCCTCATGTTTAAGATTACCTTGGCACAGAGCGAGACCTGGGAGTCTGGGATCGCGACTCCCAGTCCCTCCCCCTCCTGTCTTCCCTCAACTGGCTGCAGAAAATGATGGGTGCCTGTGTGGCAGCTCTCCCTGGCCCCACACTCAAACTTGGATCCCAGATCCGGCCACTCATTCATCCTCCCCAGCCACACTTACAGTAACTTTACCCGTGGGCCCCCGGGTGAGTTCCTCCCTTCCCCAAATGCACCCATGTGACTTTTGGGCCTCCCCCTCCCCTTTACAACCTTTCCCGGGCCATCACCACCCACTCCCGGGGAACGCATCCCTATCTGACAAGGCGCCGGCGCTTCCCCGCCATGACTCTTCAACAGCGAGGTCTCCCACAAGTGAACTTCGGTCAGGATAGTGCTGGATTGGGGGCCATGCCCCACCCAGCTGGGGCCATCTCTTCCGCGTAGGAGGAGTAGGCAAGTTCCTCCGGACCCTGTCCGGTTTCTCCCGAAGGTCGCTGCGGGGTTTCCCGCTGGATTTGTCCAGTGGCGAGGTGATCCCCAACATTCTGTATCCATATCTTCATTCAATGCCCTGCTCGGGCCGGGCAAACAGGGCTGCTTCATCTTCCACTCTCCTGCAAAACTTAAAAGGACATGCAGCCAGGTCTCACTGACCTGCTGCCTTAGGTGGAGACATGGTCGGGACCCTTGACCTCGGACCAAAATACAAACATTTGACACGCATGTAAACTTAAACTTAAACTACAACAGTTAATTCTAAACTTAAAATACACCTTGAAAGCACGCTATAATCAAAACGATAATCAAAACAAAGCTATAATACAAATGCCGCCCGTCTCTGAGTGGCCAGGCTAATCTCTGGCACTGTCGCAGATTATTGCTGGTTGCAGCGAAGCTGGACTGCCTCCTGCCTCTGGTCCCTCACAGCTTATGGCTGTTGATTTGGGACCGCTCTGATCTGTTTCCTCCCGGGCTCGGGAGATTGCTCTTTGTGGCAGGTACCCTGGTGACCACCTTTTCTTGGGCTTGCGGGCCCACTGAGACCTTCTGAGGGGCGTCTCTGTGGGGGAAACTTTGGCTGGCGGACCCTGAGCCAGGGTCACAGCCCTAGCTGGCTGGGAACCTTCTCCCCCTGGTGCCAACAGCCTGCACTGTATAAGATACCTGGCAGCCTGCTGGTACAAATCTCCCTCTCTCGATCCAAAACCTGGTGTCAGCTCCCTCCCCATGTCTCCTGCAAGAGGGATTGCTATCCCTGCCTCCCCAGGGTCCCACATCATGGGGGGGACCACTCTGGAAGCGGGCTGGGAAGCTGGTCCTTTTAAACAGGCAACTGCACCTGCGCGGATCTCCTCCCTGGAGTCCCACGGCTGAGGCTGTCAAATCTTTGTCTTTAAACAAGCAGGTGCGCCTGCGTGAAAAAGCTGAGGAAGAGCCGCTGTGGTCCCGCAGGCAACTGCGCCTGCACAAACAATCACTTCACAGGGCTGGGGAACTGCTACACTCTCACAGGCAACCGCGCCTGCGCGTTTGATTTCTCTAAAAAGGGTTGGAAGAACCGTTGAGTCTTCCAAGCAGGCCGCTGTGTCTGCGCGTATTGTTTGGGAAGCGGGAATCTTTAAACGGCCGACTGCACCTGCGCGCTCGGCCTCAAACTGAGCAAGAGCCGCTGGGGGTTCCGGGGCCACGTCTGCGCCTGTGCGAACCCGGTGTTGGGGAACCTTTTCCATCAGGCGTGCGGCTGCGCCTGCGCGGGAAGACTGAAGATGGTCCGCTGGGGGTACCAAGCTCACGACTGCGCCTGTGCGAGCCCAGTGTTGGGAAACCTCTTCCCTCAGCCGCGCGGCTGCGCCTGCGTGAGCACAGTGTTGGGGAACCTATTCCCTCAGCCGCGTGGCTGTGCCTGTGCGGGAAAACTGAGGAAGAGCCGCTGGGGGTACAGGCTGGGGAACCGCACCTGTGCGAGCAGTTTCTGTGAATGGATGGGCAGCAGCCTGCTGATTTCTAATCCCAGGCTGCTGTTTCTCTGTTTCTGAGTCACCTAACTTTTTCAAATTTGAACTTTGGGCAAAACTAGGGTCCCACTGGGGCGGGGAAGTGTCCCAATTTGTGGGCTGGACAACTTTTCCCTGGGAACACGCAACAGTGCCTGTCTTTACAGGTGGTGAACTTGAACTTGTCTGTCAGCAAACACATGTTCTCTTACCCGGGTGGCTTTAAATGGAGAATTTTAGACTTGGACCTGCCTTTGGTCTGGGGCCAAAACTATCCTCAGTGTGCCTCCCTTGTCCTGGGTTTCTGCTACTGGACCTGCTCTACAGGGGTCCCAGAACTCTCCTTCCCTGTTCCCCTGCTTAAGCAGCTTAGTCATCCTTAACTCCATACCCAAGCTCTCTACCTTTCTGTTAAATGGGGTATGATCTGCTCCACTAAACCTTTGGACGCAGGCCAGCTTATAAGCTACCTTTACCTCCCTAACCTTCTCCTACTGCTCTGTTACTTCTGAGGTGAGGCGGTCATTCTCTTCCCGCAGTCTCATCTTGTTCCTCCTTGAACTGTAAAGTTGGCACTTTAGGAACTCTATCTTGTTCTTCGCGTGGCTTTTGCCCTCGCTAGCTTCTTGGGAGAGGTGTGCGTTTTCCTCCTGGAGCCTCAACTCACTGTCCCTCGCCTTTGTGACTTCCTGCACAAGGCGCTCTATAAATGCCTGGCATAGTGTGAGGCATGCATTCTCTTCCCGCACCCTCATTCCACTATCTCTGGCCTCGTTCACCTCTCTTATGAGGCAGTCTACCTCCGCCTGGCATTTTTCAAGCTGGGACTCCCGATTCTTGGCCTCTTTACCCTCCTCCTGCACCCTCATCTCACCCTCCTTAACCCAGCCACCTATACCATGATAGGTCAGCCTACATGCTGCCGCTAACATCCGCAGGGCTACCCACATACTGAAAATCAGAGAAACAAGAGCTGATGTTTTCTCCAGATCCAGACCAGTCATCATATCATGAACTGCCTCCAGTCCTGCCGCAGTCACCATTTTGTAGGGGGGCATCTTTTAACTGGTTTACAGTAATTCACCTGGTCAGGCAGCCCTTTTGTTGCTACACTATAAACCAATTTTCAAACAGCGGTTTCGAATCGCTCACCCCACCTTCCAGTTCTGACTGGAGGACTTATAATAAATGATATTAAAATGGACAAATGGTCTGGATGAGAGAAAAATCAAGCTTTATTAACTAAATAAACTATACCACACGAACACAGTAATTACAGTAAATTGCTTGAATGGGGGAAGGCAGGCGGCAAAAACAAGGGGTAAGTGGCTACAATGTTAATTTAACAATCTTAGCAATACCCCCTTAATTACCACCCTCTAACTCCTTACTAGGTTGCCTTGCTGAGGAGTCAGAAAACCTGCTCACCTGTGGTCCAGCGAAGTAAGAGAGAGATAGCTTCTCAGGAACTATCTTTTATATCCTGCCAACTCCTGTTTGGCGCTGAAAAAGGTCTGTGTGCAAAACTTGCGGCCAAAAGTTCCAATACACAAAAGAAAGGCTGTGATTGGCTGATTCAAAGTGGTTGGAGTGATTTAATGTGTCTACACTCTGGGGCCGGAGTGTACCCACCCACATCCGGAGTTCACCTGGGCTAAAAGAAAAGGGAATCCAACTGCCTTATTATTTAGAATTGGGTGATTCAAAAACCCATTCATTCCTAAACTGTTGCATATCAAAAGTCCTTTTTCCGGAGTTTAGATGTATCCATTGCGTGTAAGTGCTTTGAATGGGTTTGGATTTCTGTGTAAGTAGAAGCCGATTGTTCTGCGGTTTCGGGTCAAGTGGGCTAATCCCTTAAGTAAATAAACATCCTGCAGTTTTGTATAAACAAACTTTGCCTCTCCACAAAAGGGAAACTCCCTGGTTTGAGTGACAGGTCTGACTGCCACTGTATCCTCCCACTTTATACACAGGCATCACGGGCTGCTTATCCAAGCCCTATTGTTCTTGTCCAATGCTTTCTCTGACAGCCATTTTAAAATCTTTGTGATTGACCAAACTCCAGGGAACAATTTTATTAATAAAGGTACTGTCTTAAGGTGTGTGAATATTTTCCACAGAGCTCCTCGATTCCGGTGTTGTCCACGTGTAGTTCCATCTCAGAGCAGTCTTTCGTGGCTTTGAGTATGCTTTAAAAGCATTGATCCAACCCAGAGGCAATTCAAAACACATAATTCTTCATCCACGATGTGGACTAATATTTCCCGATCTTCAGGGAAAATAGGGGAATTTTGCGAACCCCTACACACCCTTGAGTTTCCAGAGGTACGACATCCTGCTGCCATGCAGTGCTCCATCTAATGCTTTGGCCATACCTTGGATAAACTGAGCAGAGTTTAAATGCCAACCAAGGAGGAAATTTAAAGTTGTTCCCTCTGGGCTTGGAATCTCTTGCTCTTTAACTTTAAAAAAAGTACGTGAGATGAGCACAAAATGCATTTCCTGAAATTCTGATAAAAAAAGATATGTTTCTACAATGGACTTGTCATCTCATCAAAGTCAGAAATAAAAGCAATGCTATGAGCCTTCAGCATCCATCAACAACACAAGCCGCTTACAGAAGTAATCGATTTTAAATATATTTCACAGCTTTCATTTGCCCTTCACGGGAATGAATTGTGCCCCAAGTAAGGATTATTTACAGCAGCCACTTTGAGGTTAACATATTCAGCACTAAATGCAATTTGTGCCTATCAGGAATGTTGAACCTCTTTTTGTCATTTGTGTGCCTCAGTTTCTCTGTGCTTAAACTTTCTAAAAAATATCCAATTATTGTTTGCCTCAATCTCTGAAGATCAGTCTCCATTTCTGAAACATACTGTTGAGCTGCTTGTAACAAGGTGATCTTACATTTCTGATTCCTGTGACAGATCAAATTAAATCTGGGTCAGTAAAGAATTTGTAAGGACTTCAGTTTCCATTCTTTTCTCTTGCTCTGTATTGTGTTATATTCCTTAAAACCTGTGCTTCATGAAGGATATTGAGCTTTTGCAGTGAAAAAGTGTGACATGGTTTAAATTCTAGGAACAACAAAATGAAACACGAACTAACCTTTTCATTTGTAAATTGCGTAAAGTTACCAGATGTGTAATGCCAATATCAAAATCTTACTTAAGAAGTATCAGCATGCTAGAGAAATGCCTTGAGTTTCTATTGACGTATCCATCTCTTAGGATAGATTGCTGACATTTATGCCCTAGATAGATAAATCTCCACTAGCTATGTAAAATTGATCAATAACTGAAATATATTACAGGTACACTCAAATCCTGCTTCTCAGGATTCAAAGAGACCTTAGTAATATAACATGGATGCTTCATAACTTTGGGATTAGAGCAGAGAAAGAAAATATCTGACTCTCTTTGTATTGTGGCTTGTGATTATAAGTAGCTTCTATTTTCTATGATATTTTCTACAACTGAAATTCCAATATCTATGTTCGCAGTAACATACATAGATTACATTTTTCTCTGTTCAGTAATTCTAACAAATAAATAGACATGAGTAAATAATAGTGCACTATTCTTCAGTCCGTTATGTCTGTACCCAGTCATGCACTGACTACTATCTCTCTAAAAGAAACATTAGCAAAAAGTTTGGAAAAAGGCAATTTCTACTTTTTGAAGATCTTGTTAGAGACTAATCATGAGAATTTTATGCAGAATAATACATTTGAGAGGGTAAATGTGAAGTATTTAACTCCAAACCAGACATGGTGTTAGTGAGTTTAACAAAGGAGAAGATTTCAAAATATTATAATAGCAGCTTTAGAACTGACTAATGCAGAGGTGTTTTCTACTTGAGAGCACAGATGTATTAGCCATTGTCCAGCAGGATAAGATGACTTAGAGAGCAAAGAGCATATAGGCATATGACTAATATTAGGAACTATCCCATTCAGCTAAGGCAATCAGCTATTTTTGCATGATTGGGAAGCAGTGCTTGTGTAGGCTCAGCATTAGCAGCAGCTGAAGTATGCCAGCTGGACCAACAAGACCTGAAGGAACCGTCAACCTGTTAAATGGCTTGGAGTTAAATACTTTGGCCTAGAAATTGAGTGGGCTTAGCGCCCATTTTGCGGCGCTAGAGGGCATTGCGCTGGACTTACAGCCGGTTTTGAAATTGACTAGGGCCCAACATCGGCGTTACACCGGTAGCGCTGCGCCGGCACCGATGACCTCATCGGTGTGCGCAGCATCCCGGTTGCCGTGGTGACGGGCCCCAGCGCCGAAATTCAGTTGCGGCCGCCTCGCCCGTGGCAGCCGCAACTAAGACTCTGGCAACAGAGTCTTACACGACTTTGCGCCGGCGCATAAAGGTGGAGCGGCGGCCGGCCGCTTTCCCGCCGGCCGCCTGCCCGCACCTCCCTCCCCGGACTCCCCCACCACCCCCCCCGCGGAACAGATGCTTCTCGGCTGCGAGCCCGGCACTTCCCCGAGGTGCCGGGCTCATTTTTGTGGCGATTTAACCGGCCAGCGGGCGGGTGCAGGCAGCTCCTCCTTAACTGAAGGAGGAGGCCTGCACTTCCCGATCCTGCCGCACCGCATCGGGCGCCGCAGCGCCGGAATAGCGCCGCAATGCGGCGCGTAGCGCCAGTTTTCAGGCGCAAACAGCCTTCAGTAGCGCCGGCAGCCGTTTGGGCGCGGCGCTACTGAATTTTTGGCGCGCACAGCGCGACTTAGCACCGGCGCTAAATTTCCGGCGTTAAGCCCCGGCGCAGCGCAAATTCAATTTCTAGGCCTTTATATTTACCCTCTGCACTGCAGCAGTGAATATTACCACTCCCTCAGCTTTTAGGCCACATGGTTGCAGGTAAGAGATAGGTGCAGGAGAGTCTCATTGTCCAGTTCTTCCAACTTGGCTCAACTGGAAGTACTGTCACTTCTGAATTAGAACGTTGTGGATTCAATCACCGTTTTAGGTGTTTACACATATAACCTAAGCTGATAGTGCAGTGCAGTAATGAGGGAAACTTTGTTGGAGGTGCTATCTTTCATTTGAAACTGTTTGTGAGACCTTACTGTACACAAAGGGGTTGGGGGTTGGAACACCCCCCCACCCTCAGAGATGGGGATCAGCCTCCCTCTAATGCTCCCACTAGCAGCTGAAAACTACCTGTATGTGGAGGGTCGTGACCCCGCTGCTGTTTCCATCCCACTCCACAAAACGACTTTACGGTAATAGGGCCTATTAAGCCCACTCAGCACGTTTCCCAGCCCAATTAGATGGAACGGATCTGGTGACATCATCGATGACGCGTTTTCAGCCTGGGATCTTTAAAGGGACCATGGCCACATTAGATTTGAAGGTTAATCTAACATAGTGCTGTCAGTGTATTACAATATTGAAGTGCTGCAAACACTGACAATGACTGCACAGAGGCAGAGGGTTGAACCCAGGTTCTCTGATGACTCCCTCCATATGCTTATGGAAGGAGTCAGAGCACGCAGGGAAGCCTTCTTCCCCTCTGATGGGCGGAAGAGACCAAGACAGCCTGTTGCAGATTGCAGAGTAGGTCACAAGCAGAGAAGTGGTCAGGAGGACCTGGGTGCAGTGCCGCAAACGTTTCAATGATCGCATTAGATCAGGAAACGTTAGTACAAAGCCACACTCAACTGTATTCTGCTGTGCCTCTCATCACATCCCCATCACTCTGCCTTCCTTACTCTACTCCTGCACTTCCTTACTTACACCAACTTACCTTGCACCACCCATCCCTTTCTCTCTATCTACATTATCACTTCCCCATCTCACTAGCCACCCCTGACACTCACCCTCATCCTATTCCAATCATACCAACTAACAACACACAAGGATAGCCACTTGGGTGTTTTATCCAATGTTTCTATAAAGTTTCTGTTAATGTGGTGTCAAACATAAAAATCTTTATTTTCAACACTTTCCGGTCTTGGACAGATTTGTGTGCACCTTTGGAAGTGGCTTAGTGAGTTGCAGTAAATGGTGAGACATAGCGGTACCCCCCACAATGGTGGAGAGTGTGAAAGGAACGGCTTGGTCATTGTAGGGATGCTTTAAGGTGCTGATGTGGGGTGATTCCAACCTGGCACATCATGTGGCAGCCATATGGGTGTACAGTGTAAAGTTAAGTAAATCTAGCCACGGTGAGGCCATCCCTGGCCTCCCAGGCAGCAATGTGCTCAGGTGCTGATGCCCTCTGTCCTGTGCAGCATCAGGTGATTGCGGAGAAGATTGATGTTGTTGTTGGTGCTGCTGGTGTGTCTGGTACTGCTGGTGTTGGGGCTCATCATGGTCTGATTCTGAGAACCAAGATGAGACAGTATAAAGGGCACCCATGTTGATGGAATAGATGGCAGGTGAAGTAGAGATGACAGAAGCATTCTGTCAATGGTGAGAGAGATCTTCCAATGAGGTGACACTGGATGGAGACTTTGGGCAGGATTTTCATTGAGCCATGGAGGTGGGATTGGAGGCATGTGGGGGGTTAAAATCTTGAAATCGGGGGGGCATGAACCCATCCAACCCCCAACCCGCCTCCATGCCAGTTTCAAAGGAGGCGGGTACCCGACCCACGCTGGGACCTGTCTCCCTGAGGCGGGAAGGGGATTAGTGCCAAATAACTGCCTGTTAACAGGTAGTTAACAGGCAGTTTTTAGCCTAATCCCTATTTTTATTGGTGAAGTGTGGGATTCCCGACGGCTCCAAACCATCTACGAGGCGGACTGTTGGGATGAAGGGCTTGAAGGGGTCGAGATGTCCGGTGTTCAGGTGAGTGATGGGTGCATGAGTGCAGAGGTAAGTGCGTTTGGTGTGTGTAAAGTGTTTAAAGAAGTTTTACTTACATGTACTTACCTTTACAGTCTTCCTTCCTTCAGGTCTTGGGAGTCTCTCATCTCACCGGCACAGAAAGCAGAATGGCCGCGATCTGTCAAAATCTGCAGCAATCAGCTTTCTGTTCTGGAGCGATCTCTAAATCATCCTGAGAGGAAGGAATTAATTTAGAGTACAGATTGTCAGTGTTTGACAGCTTCAAACAGCTGTCGAACGCTGATATTTCATCTGTCAAAAGCTCTTGACAGATGAAATGTCAATCTGTGACGTCACCTGTTGTCGGGTGGCCCATAATTGGCCTGCTGAGCCCGCTGGGTGGGCTCAACAAGGTCAATCAAGTGAAAATCGTGTGGGTTGGCAACAACTCGATGGAGGCGGGACAACAACCCCGAAAGTTGTAGTCCGGCCTCCTACCCGCCTCCTCAATGAAAATTCAGCCCTTTGCTGGAAAATCATGCAGCCTGCAGAATCTGTGCTGGAAATGGACTGAACAACAGCTTCTGCCTGAGGAAAGTGATCATCTGTCAGGTGGGAGCTTTTACTGTACATTTCATGTTGTCAAGTAATCAGCTGGAGCAATGGTCACTGAACTCCCGCCTCAGGCTGACAGACATGGTTTCTGAGCTGCGTGAATATGGTAGCCATGCAGCAAAATTTGAAAAGTAAGTGAAAAAAGGCTCTTACATGCCTGTAAATGATCTGATAAACCTTTCAATTGGGTCCCTCGCTGCTGCAGGTCGGGAGGGCTCTGCGCTGACAGGTGCACTGTAAGATTCGAAATTTTCAGCAAGAATCACGCAAGAAAACAGGGTTAATAAGACAGTTTTATTGACCAAAAGAAGCTTGTACAGCAAAACCTTGATAAAAGGGGCATACAAAATGGCCGCCGCACCTCGTGATCAGTTTCTGGGACCATTTGATTTTCTGTTACTGCAAGCCAGACAGGCTTGTGGATTGAGGACAGTAAGCCCGCGAAAGCCAGTATCGGGAAAACGAAACTCAGGGAACTGAGCATACATATTAATTGGATTCTACGTTCAGGACAGTCTTGGGTTACAGGATGAGGCCCATCAAGAAATGGGCAGACAATTGAATGAACACTTAAACCCATTTACTGTACAAAGGAAAACCGTTTGACAGCCATCAAGGGCAATCTCCAGACCGATCAATATACGAACCGAGTTACGGTGACAAAGTAAAAGACATTATCGGCCCAGGAGACCAGTTAAGCTATCACCGGCTCCCGTTACAAGACAAAGCGCCCCTGCAGAGATTTCTGCCCGCCAAAAATATTACAAAGACAGGACTATGATCTGGCGGGAGATAAGACTGTCCCAAAAGGGTATAACTATGGATTTGAAAAGTCCATCAGTAGGATTACGACTACGATCACGCTTCGCTTCACCTCGACCGCTACGATTCACAATTCATTTCTTCAGTACGATTCGTAACTTCGGTGCGGAACGGAAGGCGACGAGAAGGCTTCGGCTCGGAAGCCAGCTCGGCCAGGCAAGGCCCGGCCATGACGGGAAGACAACGAGGGCGGCCCGGGTGCTTTGGTCGGGAGATCTTCGACGACCCAGGCCGAAGGAGAAGACACCCTCAGGATAATGACGATCCAGGCCGGAGAAAAGGACACTCCGAGCCAAGCACTCCAGTGCCTCAACATCCCATTCGACCAGGAACCTCCCGTGTGCAATTCTACAACATCACACCGGTGGTGGAGTCTTCCATGTGCATCCAGTTCTTAAAGTCATGTCGGTAACGGATTCATCCATGACGAGCGCTCATCAAGACTGTATCTGCTGCTCCATCGCGTAAGAAAAACAAACTGCGCCAGAAGTTTCCAAATCCACGTGACGACGGAAAGCTGTGCCAAAAAGGCTGCGAACCCCTTTTTGCGAATCTGAAAGTGGTGAGCATGATCCCGAGTTCCTCAAGTCGAAACTTAGTTTAGGTCTAGGGGAGGGGGTTAAGGGTAATCGTAATGTGTTTCCCCTTTTACGATGTGCCGTGTGTTCCCCATTTCCATAGAGTTAAGTTTATAGATATGTGCATGCTTGTAGTTACTTTGGTCTGTGCTTATGACATGTATTTTATAATGCTGCAAACTGTTTTATAATAAAAGCCTCCATTTCGGGCTATTCAACCTGGTCTATTGAGTTTTTCTCTGCACTACAGTTCCCTGCACCTAAGTCCAAGGTCTAGAACCGTAGGGGAGAGTGGGTCGAACCACTCAAGGGTAATTATTGCACGAAGCCTGGTAGGAGACCAGAACGGGCAAGAGAAACCCCCTACAGAGATGGCGACCGCGGCAGGACCTTGGCAGCAAGAATGTAGGCCTAGAAATTCAGTTGGCTGCGCCAGCCGTTAGCGCCTTAGGAGGAGCAGATCTCGAGCGCTAGGCGCTTAGCGCCCGGGCGCTGCGCGATCTGCTCCTCGCCCCAACTTCAGTAGACATTTAGCGCTGGCGCAAATTTTTTGCGCGCGCTCAGCTGCGCGCGCAGATCATGACGTAATTTTGTCGTGCAACGCCCTTTGTGCGCCCGGATCCGGAACTTAACTCGCGCCGCCCCATTGTGCGCCGGGTGGCCCTAATGACTGTGAAGTGGAACAGTACACAGCCGAGGCGGGCCGCGGGGAGCGCAAATTAAAGGGCACTTACCCTGCACTATAAAGGCCAGCCATTTTGCAGCATTCACTCTTGTGCAACGGATTTTTGGAGAGAGACCAAGGAAGAGAGCTTACTGCTTTGGCCCAACACTAGGACAGGTCTTTTTGGCTTCAGGCCAGAGCTTTGCAATTATCTTTGCCTTCATTGAGATCTCAGTGTTTGCCAGCATATTATGGGGGCTGCATTGGGTGCCAACGCTGAGTTTCAGCCTTATGTCGGAAGGGCTTACAGACACCGTGAGAGAGTGGCAGCCCTGGCTAGACGCAGAGTGGGCAACAGGCGTCGCCAAGTGAGGCCTTACCCACCCAGGGTATACCGCCAGCAGTTCTCCTATCTCAACATGTCTGCTGCGCAGTGTGTTAGGAGGCTGCGATTCAGAAGGGAGGTGGTTGCAGACATCTGCCAGCTGCTTCACAGAGATCTGCATCCACAGCTGATGCGCAGGACGTCTCTGTCGGTGGCAGTGAAGGTGACGGTGGCTCTCAACTTCTATGCCACTGGCTCCTTCCAATCCGCTGCTGGGGACATCGCTAACATCTCCCAGTTCGCCGTGCATTGCTGCATCCGCCAGGTGACCAATGCCCTTTTCAGAAGGAGACGTCAATTCATCTCCTTCCCCATGACCCTGGACAAGCAGCAGCAGCGTGCAGTGGGATTTGCAAGAATAGCGGGCTTCCCCATGGTGCAGGGCGCCATTGACTGCACGCATGTGGCTTTGCGGGCACCTCTGGAGCATGCCGAGGATTACCGCAACCGGAAGGGCTACCATTCCCTCAATGTACAGCTGGTGTGTGACCACAGGCAGCGCATCCTAGCTGTCAATGCCCGCTTTCCAGGCAGCAGCCACGATGCCTTTATCCTGCGACAGACAACTGTGGCTGACATGTTCCAGGCACAGCCTCCCCCAAGAGGATGGCTTATCGGAGACAAAGGCTATCCTTTGTGTACCTGGCTCATGACCCCGCTCCGCGCGCCCAGGACCCCTGCTGAAGAGGCATACAACGAGAGCCATCAAGCGACCAGGAACCTCATCGAACAAACAATCGGCATCCTGAAGCAACGGTTCCGCTGTCTGGATCGCTCCGGGGGAGCCCAACAGTATTCGCAGGAGCGAGTCTCCCAAATCGTCGTCGTTTGCTGCATGCTGCACAACCTGGCTATCCGCAGGACTCAGGCACTGCCACCTCACGTTGGACCACCACCTCAGGAGGAGGAGCAGGAGGAGCAGGAGGAGGAGGAGGACGAGGAGTACCAGCCCAGGAGGGAGGCAGAAGGTCCAAGGGCCACCCGTCGGCCGCTTATTGACCGTCACTTCTAGGCCCCCTGTCAGGGAATGGCTTGTGCCAATGAAAGAACATGATTGCAGCCGCTGCGCAAGCCCTCAGCCGGTTCAGGCAACAAACACTTCAAAGATCAAACATGGACAATGTGAATAAATAAAATGGTTTATTGTACAAACTCAGGGCCCTTCCCACATGAAAACCAAGAACACACGAAACCCCCAAAAAACACTCACACACATGACTCACTCCCACAACCTGGGGAGGATTAACAAAAGATGTAAACAAAAATGGCCTCATCCTCGGCCTTCAAAAAACAACCATTCCAAAAAAAACAACATTTGGACACACCCAATACAATACAATACAATACAAATCGCTTTATTGGCATGATAAGGTACATCTTATGTTGCCAAAGCATCAAAATACATTTATGGTTGAACACATAAACGCGGTTCCATTCATACAGTGTATAAACAGGTATATCCCTGAGTTTATAAATATATTTTCGCCTTGTTTATATATACTCTTGTCTTAGTTTACTGGTTGTCCCTCTGTTCATGGCAAGCTGTGACATAGTGTGCCGCCAGTGTTACACAGCTTCTCTCCTCCCCCAGTAGGAATGGGAGTTTTTGGTTGTCAGTCAGATTTCTGAATTCAGGGCATATTTGTGAGAATTTTTGATAGAAATTCTCTCTGATGCCCTGATATTTTCCACAGGCTGTGAGGAAGTGCATCTCTGTCTCAACTACTCCCTGACTGCAGTGAGAGCATATCCTGTCTTCTCTTGGCAGCCTGGTCTGCCTGTGTCTGCCTTTTTCGATCGCTAGGCTATGTTCGCTAAGTCTGTACCTTATCAAGGTTCTTCTCAGTTTGTTATCCTTTACCATGGTCAGGTAATCAGCTATGTTGTATTGTCTGTTTAGGGCCAAGTAGCAATTGAGTTTGCTTTGGGTTTTTGTTGTTTCTGCCCTCTACTTTGTGTCCCGCGAGGGCGATGCCTTCTGCAAACTTTGCCGGCCCCTGGACGCCCTGCTGCTCCTCCTCAAAGTGAGGCCAGTGGCTGCTGCAAGGCTGGGGGCAGGCTCCTGAGGGGCACATGTCGTGACGGCAGATGCCCTTGGGGGTCGGCCTAGACGAGGTCTGGCCCTCGAGGGGCCGGCTGGTGAATACTGCAGCTGTGGCTGGCCAGCATCAGTCGCTGCAGCAGCTCGTGGCAGCTCCACTGGGGGAGTGGCAGTGGCGGCTAGAGGAATGGGGGCAAGCTGGCGGATGGCAGGCGGTCGCTGGTCGCCTGAGACACTGGCACTCACCCGGGCCAGCACTGCAGCATGCGCAGCAATCTGCCGAGGGACAGACCGCTGTGCTGCTGCAGCGCGCCGGGTGCCCTGGCGATGCCGGGCTGACACAGCGAGTGTGGCAGCAGTGAGTGCCCGTGTTGCCCTGTTCTGTGACCGCATCAGAGCAGCCAGTGACTGCACGGCACTACTGATCACCTGTCCAGTCGCTGCCAGAGAGGCCCCGAATTCGGTGACACTCCGAGACAGGGACTCGATGGCCTCAGGCATCCGTCCCACTACCCCCATGAGCTCCGTGTGCCGGCGCTCCGAGTCCGTGGACATGTCCTCGAGGCGGCGCATCTCCTCGGCGTTGACCGTCTCCGGACTGGAGGCCGGACTCTCCCTCTGGGGAGAAGGCCGCCAAACTGGCCGACCCTTCCTGCGTTGCTGGACGCCGCTGGGCCCAGCAATTGGACTCCCCTCCGACCCTTCCCCCCTCTGGGGAGAAGGCCGCTGAGCTTCCACCCCCCTCCCGCGTTTCTGCAGGCCGCTGGTCCCAGAAGCTACACTCCCCTCCGACATTTCCCCCACGTTCCCCTCCAGGGAAGACGTCTCCCCTACAGAGGCATGGCTAGCCGCGGCTGAGGGTTCCCCTGATGGGCCGCCTTCCTCTTGCTCCTCCTCCTCCTCCTCTTCTGAGGGGCTGTCACTGGCAACTTCAGGGACCTCCTCCTCACCATCTGAAAGCAGGAAGGCACAAGAGTAGCTTTAGAGTGAGGAGAGGGCATCAGCGAGGGATGCATGAGTGGTGGCATTCAGCGCATTGGTCGGACAGTGGCAAAGGATGTAGATCTGATGCGCTAGTGGGACGAGAGAGGTCCAAAAGGTGATGTCCTTACCATTGGTGCCCAGAACAGGGTCGGCATCTCCAGATGCAACGGGGCCAATCACCCGGGCACCCATGATGCGCTCCACGCGCTGTTGCGGCTCGGTGAGCGGCTGGATGTGGGGTCCGCCTCCCCTGGTCACAGTCCGGCTCCTCTTATTATTGGCCAGCTTGGCCTGCAAGAGAAAGGACGGCCTCTAAGTACAGTGTGTAGCCCTGATCTTGTGTGCACTGCCTCCCATGGTGGAATAGCCTGGCCAGTGTGTAGCCCTGATCTTGTGTGCACTGCCTCCCATGGTCGAATAGCCTGGCCAGTGTGTTAAGTGCACAATGTGCAATTGATGTTCATGACTGTCCCATAGCTGCTGCATGAGGGCTGGCCATTAGGGCTTTCAGGTCCCTTTGCCCATAATGTGAGGTGCACATGCAAGGATGAGGAGGACACTGGAAAGGGTACGCACCCTGACAATCCTGGCGAGGTCATTTAGCTTCTTGCGGCATTGTACAGCGCTCCTGGGGACCTCACTGATGGATGTCACCCTGGTGGCGACATGCCTCCAGGCTCTCCGGTAGACGCGGGACGGCGGCTTCCTCCCATTGTCTGGGAACAAAATATGGCGTCTCTTCTCCACAGCGCTAACCAGCACCCTCAGATCATGCTCTGCGAAGCGCTGCGCTCATTCACGGGCCTTCTCCTTACTTTGAGGCGCTATTTGGGTCCAGCAGCAGTGTTCAGGCCTAGCTGGAGGGCTCCAGTGTCCAGGGCGTGGCAGCAGACCAAGTCGACCCTTCCCCCTTAAGAGCTGGCCAGCGCCAGGGTGTCTGCTGTCAATCAAGAAATGGCCGCACCTGTGCTGCGCCCGGCCTCGGCGGTATCGCTCAGCACCTCCGGCTTAGCGCCTAAAGAGAGCCGTGCATCGGCAGTTTTAGCGCTCGAGCAAACTCTTAAGGTGAAGCTCATGAATATCGGCGATGTGGCCTCGAATTTGCGCCGGGCGCAAACTTTAGCGGCCGCCCGACTTTACCGCCCCAAAAGTGGCTATAATGAATTTCTGGGCCGTAGTGTGTTAGATCAAGGTCTGAATAAACGAAATGTGATGGATGAGAGAATAGCGGACTATGTTTTTGGGAAGGTAAACCTTACAAAACAATGGATATCTGACCTATTAAGGGATAGGCGCCCGCTAGACGCAGCCATCAAGTGGACAGAAAGCAAAGAGCATAAGAAATCGGTAGAAAAGGCGGTCTGGCTGATGTGCTACAAGAAGCAAGTCCAGCTTTTGGACCAGGTCGTTGTAGCACAGACAGCCCAGATCAAAGGGCTACTTACAGAAGTAGAGGAAAAGGTTGCGGGAGGCCAAAAACTGATTCAATCGCTTAACGCGCTGAATCAGGAACGCCAATCCATAACTCACCGACATGAGACCAGGATAGATTACTTGGAGTGTCAAGTCGTTGAGGCCAAGGCCAGTGAAGGTAGAATGAGAGAGAGGTGTTTCCGCCTAGCTAAGCAGATAGCGACACAGGAGGAAAGTATTTTGGGGGCTAGGGCAGCATATAAGATGGCAATGGAGGATAGGTCTGAGAACACCAACCATAGCGCTTGCCAGAGGGAGCTAGAGGACCTGAGAGCGGCCCTAGCAAAGGCAAACGGCTTGGTGTGTCTCCTAAACCCACCAGCGAGCCAGCTACTGTTAGCCAAGGAATCCAAAAGACCGATTCCGCAAGAGGCAGTTGGGGTACCAACCCCCGAGCCCTCGGCACCTCCCGCCTACACTGAGTCTTGGACTCCGGGAAAGGGAACGGAGAAGTCAAACACAGAGGTTCTTGAGGTAGAGCAACACCAAGTAGTAGAGTCGGGGCCGGCACCGATGTGTCCCACGCGACAGCGGAGGCTCGGTCCGGACCAGGATGGCGAGGATGAACCCCTCGTGAACCAGATCATTATGCCCCATAGCGCACGACAGCTAAGGGAAATGATCAGTCACATCCCAAAACTCTCTGAGCCAGGAGATCCCTCCGTGCATTTTCGGGACGTGGAGCAAACCGCAGCAGTTAATGACTGCGACGGGGTTGAAAAGTCCAAAATGCTGCTGTTCTCCCTGGACAGCTCGCTCCTCCAGTGTCTCCCTGACGAGAGCAAGAGAGGGCACAAGGAGTACGAGGAGTTACGGGACGAGATCCTGGAGATTATAGGGGAGAGTGCCAGAACTCCGTTCCTCCGATTGGAAGGGACGGTACAGCTAGAGGGAGAACCCCCACGGGTTTTCGCCGGAAGGTTGTGGCCAGTGTACCGGCGCAGCTGCCCGGGCGGGCCGGGCCGGAATGGGCTGAATGATGACCAAAGGGCTTATTGGCTCCGGTGCCTGGTCGCCAATTGCTTGCCACCAGTGAGGGAGCAGGCCAAAGCATGGTTTGACCCCACCAACCCCCGATCCACGGAGGACGTAGTGCTTGATCAGCTAACGATAAGTTACAGGAACAACAAAAGTAGGGAGGTGCCTTCCCCAAAGAGAAAGGTGCATGAGGCGAGGCCTGCAGCTCCTGCTAAAAAGGAATGGCATCAGGAGGGGAATCGCCCTCCCCAAGCCAAGAGCAGTTATTACGGGTGTGGGAAGGAGGGTCATTGGCGCCGAGACTGTAAAAATCCGTGGAAGGATAATAAAGGGAGGTTTCCCGCAGCCCAAGCCCAAGCCCAGGCCGCTGGCCGAGCACCAGGAGATGGTGCGGTTGTGGATCCCGCTGCGATTGAGTCAGTTTTAGAGGCAATGCGGTCTCTAATGACCTCGCAGGGGAAGGTAGCGGTCGCCAACAGCCCTGCCGCACCCGAAACTCCAACCGCAGCGCCCAAATGACTGATGCCCGCGCAGCCCATCTACTTGTGTCCGCTCCGCTATGACGCTTGGAGAAGACCTGTTGTGGAAATGGAGGTGGGAAAGGAAAAGGGTAGTTACCTGTTGGATACGGGAGCATCATGTACCGTGATCCATACAGCTAAACCTTTTGCCTCACCTCTATCTACCCAGGCTCCATTCTCAGTAGCGGGTTTCACAGGCAGAGAACAGGCTGGCGCGTTCTCCATCCCGCTCTCCATTCATTTGGGAGCACTCCACACCACATGGACGTGTATCCTATTGAAGTGGAATGAGGGGGGTGGAAAAGGCATCCTCGGGGCTGATTTCTTGGTGGAACACAGGATCCTCGTGGACCTTAGAAATCACTGTCTCTGGGGAGCCGAGAATGGGTTAGGCAAGGTAGTCATGATCCCAGGGAGGGGAGAAAAGGGGACCCTGTGCACCATGAAGCCGTCAGGAGGTTACGATCTCAAGCTTATGGTCGCGGACGTCCCAACGGACTTGCAGGCGTGTGTGTCGGACAATCTGACCGCGTTTGCCACCCACAAGCACGACTGTGGGAGAGTCACCGGGTTTGAGGTCAGCGTAGACGGGGACCCCATGATCCGATCCCAAAAGCAGTATAACTTCCCCAAGGAGGCAGAACCCGACATGGAGACAGCAATATCTTCATTGGTGCAGCAGGGCGTGTTGAGACCAATAGTCACTCACGTGAACTCCCCATTGTGGCCGGTAAAGAAGCCGGACAATTCGTGGAGGGCCACGGTGGACTACAGAGTCCTCAATAGTAACATCCCAGCCTGCGCGCCCACGGTAGCAGCAGTTGCCGACCTAATAGGGAGTATTCCAGCATCTGCGACCACGTTCACGGTGCTGGATATCTCAAACGGTTTTTGGTCCATTCCGCTGCGGCGGGAGGATCAGTACAAGTTTGCCTTTACTTTTAAAGGGCAACAGTACACCTGGAACTGCTTGCCACAGGGTTTTCACAACAGCCCCAGCATTTTCCATCAATGCATGGCGGGAAGTTTAAAGGAATTTAGCCAGCCCAATCAGATAGTGCAGTATGTGGACGACTTACTCCTGTTCACGGACTCAAGGGAGGAGCACGGCCCACTATTAGCCGAATTATTGGAGCTGCTGGAAAGGAAGGGTTTTAAAGTAAACCCAAAGAAAGCACAGATCGGCCAGCAGGAGGTGAAATTCCTGGGTCTGGCCATCCGCGCTGGGGAAAGAGCCATAGATAAGGCTAGACGGGAATCGGTGCAAGATCTGCCGATCCCTAACACAGTAACGGGTGTAAGGTCCTTTTTGGGATTGACCGGGTACTGCAGAGATTTCATCGAGGACTATGCAGACACAGCAGCCCCGCTACTCCGACTCTTACACAAGGGAGTCGAGTGGTCGTGGGACGAGGGTTGTCAGGCAGCATTCGAGAAGTTGAAAAGGGATCTGCAGACAGCGCCAGCCCTAGGTGCCATAGATGGGGGGAAGGAGTTTTTCCTGGAAGTAGCTGCTAGTGGAGACAGCCTGAGCGCCGTGCTGCTCCAGGAGCGCCACGGCAAGCTGAGACCAGTGGTCTATTCCTCCAGGGTGCTTACGGATGTGCAGAGGAGTTTTTCCAATTGCGAGCGGCATCTCCTGGCCACGCATTGGGCTGTGAACAGATCGGTGATCTTCACAGGAACCTCTCCCATCACTCTCCTCACCCATCACACCCCCACAAAGATGCTTCTAGATGGAAGGATTAAGGATGGGACTGTAAGCAGCGCTCGGATTGCGCGCTGGACCCTCCTCCTTTCCCAAATGGATCTCAAGGTTAAAGGTCTCTGCGAGCCAAAGCTCGCAGCCAACATGGTATATCCTGGAACAGCCCATCGGTGTTCCGTAGAAGGGGTATGGGAGGTCAACATAGGTTTACGGGCCGGGATACACCCCACAGGCCACGAGATCTACGTAGACGGTTCCAGCACGGTATCTGCTGGCGAACGACTCACAGGGTGTGGAGTTTATGACCCTACGGCAGACATTGCCCTGGCAATTAAGCTCCCCAGCACTATGAGCGCACAGCAGGCTGAACTGTCCATGGTGGCGTACGTGGTTACCCACCCCGAGATCTTCCCAACCGCATACACGATTTGCTCGGACAGCATGTTCACGTGCAATTCATATACGGAGTACCTCGCCATCTGGTCCCGCCGCGGATACACCTCCGCGGACGGACGACCTTTAACAGTTAAGCCCTTGCTGGAAAAGATCCTGGCAGCAGTGGGGGAGGAAGGGGAGGTGTTCATCCACAAGGTGAAGGCTCATTCCACCACAGAACCCCGCAGTCAGGGCAACCAGCAGGCGGATGCGCTAGCCAGGGAGGGTGCCTGCAACGGCATTTTCTGGGATCCCTATGGACCCGGACCCGTGGCAGCGATCCGAGGCAGGGAGGGAACTCCAGGGAACACAGGGGTGACACCGCCCCTAGACCTAAAGACCGTCCAAACCCTGGATCCCGCCCTAATAACAGTACTCAAAGCCATCACTGAGGGCAAGCAGGTAGAGGGTCCGTACAGTACGGCAGCCCTCTCAGTCAAGGAAGGCATGCTGTTCCGAGAGGAACAGTGGGTTGCGCCGCAGCAGCACCGGAGGGAATTCCTTCAACTGGCCCATGAGGGTCCAGGGGCAGGACACCCCGGGCCTGAGGTTACCTGGCAATGGGTAGAGCAGGCGGGATGGTGGCCGGGACTTAGAGACGATGTCCGCGAGTTCTGTGCGAGCTGTCTTGTGTGCGCTGCAAACAACCCAGACCCCCAGAAAAGGAAGGTACCCATGGGGCACATCAGGAGGGTAGAGGGACCATGGCAATCGATTCAGGTCGACTACATAGGGCCCCTACCCACCGCTCAGGGAGGCTATAAGTACTGCCTTGTCCTGGTGGATGTGTTCACCAAGTGGGTAGAAGCCTTCTCGTGTAGAACAGCTACGGCACTGGGTACTGCCAAGATCTTGATCCGGGAAGTGTTCTCACGGTGGGGGCTCCCCCGTTTTGTTGAGTCCGACCAAGGGAGTCAGTTCACCGGTCAAGTGATGCAGAACACCCTCATGCTCTTGGGCATTGAAGGGAAGTAGCACGTAGCGTACAATCCCCAGTCATCCGGGATTGTTGAACGCATGAACCGGACCCTCAAGGAAAAGCTGAGGAAAGAGACAATGGGCTCGCCCCAGAAATGGGCGGAGATCCTGCCTTTAGTCCTCATGGGGATCCGAGCCAGCCAGTCCAAAAGTACGGGGTACTCCCCGCACTAATTAATGACTGGAATGATCATGCGAACACCCACCCATGTACTAGCCCCGGTGCTCACTGAGGGCCAGCTCCAAGAGGTGAATCGGGACAAGTCCGTCCAAACCCTTTTGGAGCGCCTGAAACAGATTTATGGGCAAACGGCTGGGAACATGGGGAGACAGCACCAGGGAAATCGACTGTTACTGGAACCTCGTAAGCAACAAGAGTGGGAAGTCGGAGACCAGGTCATGGTTAGGAACTATGCCCGGGTAGGGAGTTTTGAACCACTGTACATGGGGCCTTACAGCATTGTAGACAAGGCCAGCCCCATGGTTTATGCAGTGAAGGTGCCCCGACGTACTAAATGGTTTCACATTAACCAGTGTAAGCTGTTTAAGCCGGGTGCACAAGGGCCAACAACAGGGGCCAAGTCTGAGGACAAAAATCCTCAGCCTGCGACAGAGTCACAGACCACACAGGCTGGAACTGTAGCCTGCATGAAGGGAGGAGCCATTCCAATAGAGTGGGAGGTCTCCCCTCTAATTTGGGATTCGGACGAGGAAGAGCCCGAACAGCTCGACCACGCCCTTGACCCGATCACGGAGGAGGAAGAGTCAGAGAATGAAGATCCCACCCTCGACTCAAGCTTAGGGGAGGTAGGGATTGGGGGGCGGAGACTCACCACCCGTAGGGACAGGTGAGGTGGAGTCGGATGCCACAAATCCCGGCCCCTGGGGGGCGGAGCCAGAGGGAAGGGAGCCGGAGCCGGCAGCTGTGGTGGAACCACAGGCTGTGACGGTGAAAGTCCCGACCCCCGGTCCGTCAGCCCTGGGAGCCTCGCCCAAGGCATCCCCTCGTAGGTCGACTCGAACGCCTCAGCCCAGAAAGCATTGGCCCAATTCTCCTTATCTTCCCCAACCTCGGTCCAGAGCAGCCCAGGAAAGGCACGGTTCCCGTTCAGCAGCGACAGGCTGCGGGGGATCAAAGCCGAAGGTCAGTGCAGCCCCGCCACAGGGAGCGGTATGCTGCAGCCCTCACAGGAATTAAGTAGGCCGCCCGAAGGAGGGCGGCGCTGTACATAGGTCTAGGTACTGATAAGTTAAGCTAGGTAATTATAATGTTAGTTTAAGGTATGTAAATTTTAAGAAGATGGGGATGTTTTAAAAGGTAGTTTTCGGAGTCTGCCCAGTATGTGTGTGTGTTGGGAAGCGGGGTCAGGGGACCCCAGCGTCCGTTTAATTAAGTCAGCACCTATTGGGAGCCTGGCTACATCATCTTATCGGTTACAGAAACCAGGGATACAATGGAGAGGATTCTCGTGGTACTCGCGACGATCGGGTACGGGCTGGCCTACCGGGGCCGCACCAAGGACGTCATCGTGTTCGGATGTTCCGGGGACACAGCCCCCATTGCGACGGATGGGACAGGGAAGCGAGAGGTTGAGGAAACCGCCACCTACTTCCACCAAGGGAGATGGCCAGGATGGCTGGGGACGAATTCTACGGAATACTCCAGCAATTTCGGTTTCGCCTACCAAGAGACTTCGTTATCGTGCCCTCGGGTGAGGATCCTTGCACCCAGAGTCAGCGTTACCGTGGGAAAGAGGATCTGTTTGGTGTGTAATGGGAACGTACCGCTAAGTAGATGGTGGTGGTTGCGAAAGCTGGGAAAGGACATGAAGAACTCTACTATCGAGTGGGAACGACTGGGTAACAATACCCATCGGACAATTACGGGGACTCTTGGACAATTACGTGTGTGTTGGGACAAATGGTGGGAACCAGATGAAGGGATATATGTCTGTATGTGGGGTTCAAAACGCGTTTGCCCCAAGGGCGTATCCATCTTTTTCCAGAGGCAGTGGCAGGATGAAGGGAAAGGGATGAGGTGGGATGTCAGCACTCGGGCGTGCGGAGCCCCATTCTCCCCGATTCCGGTAAACACCACTGAACTCATCACCCGCCCACACAAGCCCCTGCCCACGATTCTGGTAGCACTAGCCCAGAAGGAAGGGTGCCCCACGACCACAAAGGGACCTGGGAACGGTTTAGTATTGGTACCCACCGGTCAGGTACTGTACCAAGGGGTACACTACGTGGTGGCCTCAGTGATTTTAAACCTCACTGAGGTACGATTGCCGGAGTGGTGTCCTAAGGAGACGGAGCAGTTGTACCAGGTACTGTTAACCCGAATGTTCAGACAATTTTACGAGTTTGACTTTGCCGATATCAACAAGGCCAAATTATACACCACACCACAGGAAGTTTTGGATCGGGTAGGGAGGCAAAGAAGGGGTACTGTAAATGACATCTTCACCGCTTTTAACACTGGGACGTCTGTTGTCAACGCTCTAGACAACGTGGAGCTGCAGACACAGATCAATGGTTTAAAAATACAGTTAAGGAACATACTGACTGACGAAAATAAGGTAGTGGGTTCTGAGCTACATGAGGACCAGGCCATGACACTACACTTAAAAGAAATAATTGCTGAGCTGGAGAAACACGCTAGAACGGTAAATGCACTCATTAAGGAGGATCGGAATGCGTCCGATCAGGCTGCGCAGAACGAGGCCTGTGTGTTATACGGGGCGTGGTTACTGGGTGAGGGCCGCAGTAATCTGGAGGATTTAAAACAAGGTTTGCTCCCGTCCTGGATCAGCAACAAGCACTTGCAAGCGCTCCACCCCTTTGAGAACGCATTAAGCCCGTGCCAGCTCAGACTAGCTGCAGAGGCGTACCCAGTCCCAGTGGACTGCAGACGCTCAAATCACACTATCATGGGAATAGTGGTAAGGATGCCGGTGTTGGGTCCCGCAGCAAAGCCCGCCCCGGTATACAGGGTGGAGAACATTGGAGTCATTCAGGGGGGTGCGCACATTTGTTACACAGTGGTCCCACCTTATGTCATCAGATGGGAGCGTACGATGACAGGCACCGACCTCTCGGGGTGTCGAAGCCGGGGAGCACACATCATCCTGTGTCCCCAGCACTTGAATGCCTTTTTGAAACCACAGTGCGGGTTCAGCACCGCTAGCGCAAAGCCGATAAATTGCACCATGGAGGCAATGGCAAAGGACCATGTGCCCCCGCAGGTGGCATATATCGGGGGTGGGACATATTGTGTCACCACGGCAGCGCCTCACTACCGCCACGGACAGCACGAGTGGTGTCCGGTCAGTGACAGCAGTTTCTGTTTCAAACCCAGGGCTGAAGTTCAAGTGGCACAACAACGGATTGTCCCCATTCCTGCACCTTCCACCGTTCACCTAGCTGTAAAAGAGAATATCATGGACTTGTAACGATTCGTCGCGCATTTTGGTTATGTCATTCCCCCTCTCCCCGAACACCTCACCCAGATTTTAAAAGCCATTATAGTTTAACAAAAGCATTTCTACACACTGGAGCAGAAGACATTAGAGCTAGGGAAAGACATATTGGACATAGTCACCCCACCATGGTGGGACCTGTTCACTAATATAGAGATCCCGGCCTGGATTAGAATAGCATCCCACATCCTAGTAGCGTGTCAGGTTTTAATTGTAATATTCCTACTGTTCGTGCATTGCAAGTGAGGCAAACACCTCCAGAGGCACGAGAACACAGGAGAATGGAGAGAACGCTATGTACGAGTGGGGGAAGAGGACACCCCAGTTTAAGCTGCTGAGTATTAAAAGTTAAAGCGTCCCTCCACTCTTGATCTTAGCCACTGCATGATTTAAGTGTGTGAATACTATTGTGTTATAGCTGATTGATAAGTTTTCTGTTTTGTTTGATTAATAAAAGGTGTATGCAGGTGGTGCAAGGGGCATGGGCCCCTTCACATCTGAAAGATGAATGTGTTATAGTGTAAGATAATACTGCCTGTGATTGTCCAACTGTACACAAGGTAATTTTCTGAAATGGGAACTGCATGTGTCGTGAGGGTCATAGATAGTTAATTACCAGGAATGTTTTGGATGTGAGGAATCAGGGAAAATTTGCTCACCAAGGATTATTGATACTTTAAGCAAGCTATCAGTATCACGGGGGGACTGTAAGATTCAAAATTTTCAGCAAGAATCACGCAAGAAAACAGGGTTAATAAGACAGTTTTATTGACCAAAAGAAGCATGTACAGCAAAACCTTGATAAAAGGGGCATACAAAATGGCCGCCGCACCTCGTGATCAGTTTCTGGGACCATTTGATTTTCTGTTACTGCAAGCCAGACAGGCTTGTGGATTGAGGACAGTAAGCCCGCGAAAGCCAGTATCGGGAAAATGAAACTCAGGGAACTGAGCATACATATTAATTGGATTCTAAGTACAGGACAGTCTTGGGTTACAGGATGAGGCCCATCAAGAAATGGGCGGACAATTGAATGAACACTTAAACCCATTTACTGTACAAAGGAAAACCATTTGACAGCCATCAAGGGCAATCTCCAGACCGATCAATATACGAACCGAGTTACGGTGACAAAGAAAAAGACATTATCGGCCCAGGAGACCAGTTAAGCTATCACCGGCTCCCGTTACAAGACAAAGCGTCCCTGCAGAGGTTTCTGCCCGCCAAAAATATTACAAAGACAGGACTATGATCTGGCGGGAGATAAGACTGTCCCAAAAGGGTATAACTATGGATTTGAAAAGACCATCAGTAGGATTACGACTACGATCACGCTTCGCTTCACCTCGACCGCTACGATTCACAATTCATTTCTTCAGTACGATTCGTAACTTCGGTGCAGAACGGAAGGCGACGAGAAGACTTCGGCTCGGAAGCCAGCTCGGCCAGGCAAGGCCCGGCCATGACGGGAAGATGATGAGGGCGGCCCGGGTACTTTGGTCGGGAGATCTTCGACGACCCAGGCCGAAGGAGAAGACACCCTCGGGAAAACAACGATCCAGGCCGGAGAAAAGGACACTCCGAGCCTAGCACTCCAGTGCCTCAACATCCCATTCGACCAGGAACCTCCCGTGTGCAATTCTACAACATCACATCGGTGGTGGAGTCTTCCATGTGCATCCAGTTCTTAAAGTCACGTCGGTAACGGATTCATCCATGACGAGCGCTCATCAAGACTGTATCTGCTTCTCCATTGCGTAAGAGAAACAAACTGCGCCAGAAGTTTCCAAATCCACGTGACGACGGAAAGCTGTGCCAAAAAGGCTGTGAACCCCTTTTTGCGAATCTGAAAGTGGTGAGCACGATCCCGAGTTCCTCAAGTCAAAACTTAGTTTAGGTCTAGGGGAGGGGGTTAAGGGTAATCGTAATGTGTTTCCCCTTTTACGATGTGCCGTGTGTTCCCCATTTCCATAGAATTAAGTTTATAGATATGTACATGCTTGTAGTTACTTTGATCTGTGCTTATGATATGTATTTTATAATGCTGCAAACTGTTTTATAATAAAAGCCTCCATTTCGTGCTATTCAACCTGGTCTATTGAGTTTTTCTCTGTACTACAGTTCCCTGCACCTAAGACCAAGGTCTAGAACCGTAGGGGAGAGTGGGTCGAACCACTCAAGGGTAATTATTGCACGAAGCCTGGTAGGAGACCAGAACGGGCAAGAGAAACCCCCTACAGCACTGGGGGGGGGAAGGCATGTGGGAGCGAGATGAAACTGGGTTCCTGACCCACTGTCAAAAATAACAACTTTTCCACCGGACCCGCCACTGATCTCGTACACTACCACCCCGGAAAATTCAGCCCAAAGTGTAGTCTTGGTGTAGTGCAATGAAGCCATGGTTAAGGGTGATAATTGGACCAGGGTACGCAGGCTTAATTCAGTCCCTATTTTAAAGTTATACATTCTGTTCATAGTTTTATATAATTCTTTGATTTTATATTATTGTTTATAGTTAAATAGCAAAATATAGAGCAGTGGGAGAAGCAAAGAAGTAGAGTTGGTTGGAGCGCAGGAGTTTCTCTGCACTACAGCCTGAGGGGTTGGGGAGTACAAAGCGAGGCACTATAGAGCTACCCTGCTGATCTTCAATTTAATTAAAAGTTTCAGATTTAAATATATCTCGCATGAAGAAACATCCTGTATCAAGCTCAGAAGTTTGTTTTTTTCCCCCATTGCTGTAGTTAAAATAGTACTGTATTTAAAGAGCCAGTATTTTTTTGATGGGTTGCAATAAAGACAGAATATTTGAGAAGCAGAATGTTTTAGTACTCTTACTGATATCGTTGAGAGGAGCAGAATAAAACAATTCTCCCAGGAACATTGTAGATGCCAGCAGATGTAAGTAATTCAAATAATAGTTTATTGCTGTGAGACAGGCTGTGCACGTCTTTTAAAAGCAATGCACTCGAGGAGATTTTCTGTGTGTGCTATATGTAGCAACATCATTTTTAAAGAAAGCATTTACAACTTTGCTGCATATGAGGCCAAAAATGCAGTCTGCAACATCCGAAGCACTGTGACTACATCCAAACAGGTGTAGAGGCCTAAGGTCTACTCCACAACTGATTAAATTAAGCATTCACTACAGTGCAGTGCTGCATTGTCACTTTTCAGATGAAGCATAAAACCAACCACACAATTTTCTCCTGATTGCCGTTCAATATGGATGTAAGAGATTTAGGCCTAGAAGTTCAGTTGGTAGCGCCAGCCGCTAGCGCCTTAAGAGGGCGATAAGTGGGGCGCGAAGCGGGTAGCGCCCGGGCGCGGCGCAATCTGCACCTCTTGCGAACTTGAGTGGCCATTTAGCAGCGGCACAAAACCGCAATGCCCGCTCAGCTGCGCGCGCAGATCCTGATGTAATTTCATGGTGCAACGCCCTTGGTGCGCCCCGAACCGGAACTTCAGTGGCGCCCCCCTTCTTTTCGCCTGGCGCCCCCAGTGACTGGTTGAGTAGAACGGTTCCCAGTCGCTGTGGGGCTGGGGGGGCGCTATTTAAAGGGGGCTCTTCCTGCCTTCTTTGTGGTAGCCATTTTGGACCACTCCTTCTGTGTGAGAGAGAGAGATTTGCAGAGAGACAAAGGGAGAGAGCTTTCTGCTTTGACTCAGCACTCGCACAGGTACTTCTGGCTTCAGCCCAGAGCTTTGCAGTCGGATTGATTTTTCAGTGCCATAGCCTTGAGTGGCCAAATATAATGGGGGCTGCAATGGGTGGAAACGTTGGGTTTCGCCATTGAATTGAGAGGGCTCAGAGACGCCGAGAGAGAGTGCCAATCATGGCCAGACGGAGGAGGGCCAACAGGCATCGGCACAGGAGGCCTTAACCTCCCAGGGTATACCGTCAGCAGTTCTCATACCGCAACATGTCTGAGGAGCAGTGCATTCGGAGGCTTCGATTCAGAAGGGAGGTGGTCACTGAGATCTGCCACCTGCTTCAGAGAGATCTGCAGCCTCAGTTGAAGAGCAGGACATCTCTGTCGGTGGCAGTGAAGGTGACAGTGGCTCTGAACCTCTATGCAACCAGCTCCTTCCAATCCGCTACTGGGGACATTGCCAATGTCTCCCAGTTCGCGGTGCATTGCTGCATCTGCCAAGTCACGAATGCACTCTTCAAAAGGAGACGTCAGTACATTTCCTTCCCCATGACCCTGGACAAGCAGCAGGAGCGTGCAATGGGATTTGCAAGAATAGTGGGCTTCCCCATGGTCCAGGGTGTCATTGACTGCACGCATGTGGCTTTGCGGGCGCCTCTAGAGAATGCCGAGGATTACCGCAACCGGAAGGGGTTCCATTCGTTGAACGTGCAGTTGGTGTGTGACCACAGGCAGCTGATACTAGCTGTCAATGCCCGCTTTCCAGGCAGCAGCCACGACGCCTTCATCCTGCGCCAGACTTCTTTGGCAGACCTTTTCGAAGCCCTGGCTCACAGGAGGCTAGCTTCTCGGGGACAAAGGCTATCCTTTGTGCACCTGGCTGATGACCCCGGTCCATGCGCCCAGCACCCCTGCTGAAGAGCAATACAATGACAGCCATCAGGCGACCAGGAACATAACTGAGCACACAATCGGCGTGCTAAAGCAATGGATCCGCTGTCTGGACCATTCCGGGGGAGCCCTTCAGTACTCGCCTGAGCGAGTCTCCCATTTCATTGTAGTGTGCTGCATGCTGCACAACCTGGCTATCCTCAGGACTCAGCCACTGCCAGCAGACATTGGAGGACCACCAGAGGAAGAGGAGGAGGAGGAAGAGGAGCACAAAGACGGGAGGGAGGCACAAAGGCAAGGGCCATCCGTCAGCGGCTTATTGCAAGTCGGTTCTAGGCCCCCTCTGAGGGAATGGCTTGTGCCATTGAAAGAACATGAATGGACCCGCTCCGCAAACCCTGAGTCGGTCAAGGCAACAAGTAGTTCAAAGTGCAAACATTCACAATCTGAATAAAGACAATTATTTATTTAACAAACTCTGTGCCCTTCCCGCATGACAAACAAAAACAGAGAAACCCCCAAAAACACAGTCAGACGCATAACTGGCTCTCACAACCTGGAAACAATGAACAAAAGAGTTAAACAAAAATGACCATGATCCTCGGCCTTCACAAAAAAAACCACAGCATTTTGCCACACCTCCTACTTTTTGGCCTGCGAGGGTGATCTGCCTCGATTCCGAGATTGGCCCCTTCACACCCTGCAGCTCCTCCGCAATGGGACCCCAGTGGCTGCAGCAAGGCTGGGGGATGGCTGCTGAGGGTCAGATCGTAAGTCGGCAGATGCTCTTGGGGGATGGCCTGGACCAGCTCTGGGCCTGGAGAGCCCGGCTGCTGACTGCTCCAACTCTGCTTGGGCGGCAGCAGTCTGTCCTATGGGTGGTGGCAGCTGCAGTGGAGAAGTGACAGTTTTGGCAGCAGGAATGCTGCCAACCTGACAGAGCACAGGCACTCCCTGGTTGGACGAGACACTGGCACTCACACGGGGCAGCACTGAACCATGCGCAGCAATCTGCTGAAGCACAGACTGCTGGCCTGCTGTGGCACGGCAAGGGCCCCGGCAAATCCTGCCTGATCCAGCAAGGGTGGCAGCAGTTAGTGCTCATGTGGCCCTGATCTGTGTCTACATCAGGCCAGCCAGTGACTGCATGGCACAATTAAACACTTGGCTGGAAGCCGCCTGTCTTGCCCCAAATTCCTGTACACTCCTTGCCCGTGACTCTATGGAGCCAGGCATCCTTGCCACTGCAGCCATGAGCTCAGTGTGCCTGCGCTCCGCCTGGGTGCCCATTTCAGCAAGGAGCCGCACCTCCTCTGCGCTCACTGTAGCAGGACTGGAGGCCACACTCTCCCTCCGGGGAGAAGGCAACCAAGCTTCCCTACGCCCCCCGCATTGCTGCAGCCCGCTGGGCCCTGGAGCTTCCCCCTCCTCAGACCCTTCCCCCCTGCTCCCCTCAAGGGAAGACATGTCCCCATTATGGCCATGGGCTCAGCTGAGGGTGGCACTGATGTTCCAGCTTCCTCTTCCTCTTCCTCGCCTTCCGATGCACTCACAGTGGCAGCTTGAGGGCCCGCCTCCTCACCTGGCGAATCAGCATCTGAAAGCAGGGAGGTACAAGAGTTGCTTTAGCGTGAGGACAGGGCGGTAGCGAGGGAGGCATGAGTGCTGCAATGCACTGCATTGGTTCGATAGTGGCAAAGGATGCTGGTGTGAGGCACAAGTGGAAAGAGAGAGGTCCAAAAGGTGATCACCTTACCATTGCTGTCCAGAACGGGGTCGGCATCTCCAGTGGCGACGGGGCCAATGAGTCGGCCTGCCATAATCCATTCCACTCGCTGCTCCAGATCGCTGAGGTCTTTAAGTTCAGGGCGGCCTCCCCTGGTCCATTGCTGCTGCCTCCTATTGTGGGCCAGCTTGCCCTGCAAGAGAAAGGGCGGGCTCTGAGTACAGTGTGAAGCCCTGATCTTGGCTGCACTGCCTCCCATGGTGGAATAGCCCTTACAGTGTCAAGCCCTGAACTTGGCTGCACTGCCTCCCATGGTGGAATAGCTCTTACAGTATCAAGCCCTGATCTTGGCTGCTCTGCCTCCCATGGTCGAAAATCCCTTACAGTGTGTAAAGTGGTGATTGTGCATGTGATTTTCATGAGAGGCCCATAGGTCTTGGATGAGGGCTGGGCATTGGGGCTTTCAGGGCCCTTTGGCCATAAAGTGAGGTGCACATGCAGGGATGAAGAGGATACTGTAAAGGGTGCTCACCCTGACAATCCGAGTGAGGTCGTTGAACTTCTTCCTGCATTGCGTTGTGGTCCTAGGTACCATGCTGCTGGAGGTCACTCTGTGTGCCACCTCCCTCCAAGCTTTTCGATATTCATTGGGTAGCGGCCTCCTGCCACTGTCCAGAAAGAGGATAGGTCGCCTGCGCTCCACTGCGCCAACCAGAACCTTCAGGGCCCCCTCACTGAAGCACTGTGCTCGCTCCCTGGCCCTCTCCATGGTCATAGGCGTAACGATGTTGCAGCAGGTCTGTCCAGGCCTAGAATCAGGGCTCCAATGTGCAGGGCGTGGCTGCAAGCGAAATCGACCCTCCCCCTTTAAGAGGTGACCGGCACCAGCGTGTCTGCTTGCAATCGCTAACTGGCCGCACCTGCGTTACGCCCGCCCTTGGTGGTAGCGTCTCGCCTCTCTGGCTTAGCGCCTTAGGATAGTCGTGCAGCGCCTGCTTTAGCACAGAAAGAACCTCTTGGGGTGATGCAACTCAATTTCGCTGAAGGTGACGCTAAGTTGCGCCGGGCGCTAAATTTAGCGCACGCTCGACTGTAGCACCCCAAACGTGGCGATACTGAATTTCTAGACCTTAGTGTGAGCTAACTTTCCCCAAACACACTTTAGAGTCATAGGGGGAAAAATTTGGTTGGCTTGCGGCTTGCACCTCTCGTTAGCCACTCAGCTTGACGACCTGAGAGAGGTTGTTGAACTTTTTGTGACATTGAGTATGGGTCCTGGGCACCATGCTCCTGGAGGAGATGTGCTGAGCCACCTCCCTCCACACTCTTCTGTAGTCGCACGGCAAAGGCCTCCTGCCACTCTCAGGGAAGAGCATAGATCTTCTGCGCTCCACCGTGCCAACCAGAGCCTCCAAGGCCCACTCGCTGAAGCGCTGAGCTCGTTCTCTCACCCTCTCCATAATCCTTGGCTGGAAAATGTAATCACAGGTCTCTCCAGGTCGAGATTCAAGCCTGCATTGAGCAGGGTGTGGATGGAAAGCAAGATCAACCCTCCCCTTAAAGAACTGGCTGGCACCAGTGTGTCTGTGTTCCATCGCTAACTGACACCACCTGTGCTGCGCTAGCGCTCTCAGTTAGCGCCTTGCTCCTCAGCCTTTGCGCCTTAAGACAGGTGTGCAACGCCTAATTTAGCACTCCAATCACCTCAGGGGCGATAGAAGCCAAGTTTGCTGTCGGAGGCGATAATTAGTGCCAGGCGCTAAACTTTGCGCCCGGCAGGTAATTGCGCCCCAAACGAGGCCATACCGAATTTCTCCCCCATAGAGTCATAGAGTCATAACGGCACAGAAGGAGGCCATTCGGACCATCTCTGTAGAGCAATCCAGTCAGCCCCATTCCCCCGCTTTATCCCCATAGCCCTGCAAGTTTATTTCCCTCAAGTGCGTATCCAGTCTCCCCTTGAAAATATTGAGTGTCTCCGCTTCCACCACTTCTGTCGGCAGCGAATTCCAGGTCCTCACCACTCGCTGCATAAAAAAGTTTTTCCTCACATCCCCCCTGTATCTCTTGCCCAAAACCTTAAATCTGTGTCCCCTAGTCCTTGTACCATCAACTAATGGGAACAGCCTTTCCCCATCTAGCCTATCCAAACCTATCATAATCTTGTACACCTCTATCAAATCACCCCTCAACCTCCTTTGCTCTAATGGAAACAAATCCAGCTTCTCCAACCTGTCCTTGTAGCTAAGATCCCCCATCCCCGTAACCATTCTGGTAAATCTCCTCTGCACCCTTTCAAGGGCCTTCACATCCTTCCTAAAGTGTGGTGACCAGAATTGGAAGCAATGCTCCAGTTGTGGCCTAACCAGCGTTTTATAAAGGTTCAGCATAACATCTCTACTTTTGTACTCAGTGCCTCCATTTACGAAGCCCAAGATCCCATATGCTTTATTAACCACTTTCTCAATATTATATCCTGCCATCTACAGGGACCTATGCACGTTAACTCCCAGGTCCCTCTTTCCCTGCACACTCTTTAAAACTGTGCCATTAAGTGTATATTGCCCCTCCCTGTTCCTTCTGCCAAAATGCATCACATCACACATTTCTGTATTAAATTCCATCTGCCACTTGTCTGCCCATTCTGCTAGCCTTTCTATGTCTTGTTGCAGTTAATTGGTATCATCCTCACTGTTTGCCACACCCCCAAGTTTGGTGTCATCGGCAAATTTAGAAATTCTACTCTGTATTCCAATATCCAGGTCATTTATATATATCAAAAAAAACGGTGGCCCCAGCACTGACCCTTGGGGAACACCATTTTCTACCATCCTCCAGTCTGAAAAACATCCATTTACCACAACTTTCTGATTTCTATCCTTAAGCCAATTCCTTATCCAAGCTGCCACTGACCCACCTATTCCATGAGCCTCAATTTTGTTAACCAGCCTTTTATGTGGTACTTTGTCAAATGCCTTCCGAAAATCCATGTAGACAACATTCACTGCATTCCCTTCATCAATCCTCTCTGTTACTGCATCAAAAAATGTAATTAGATTAGTCAAACTTGATCTGCCTTTTACAAATCCGTGTTGGCTCTCCTTAATTAGCTTAAACTTCTCCAAGTGCTCGTTAAGTTTTTCCTTGATTATTGTTTCTAAAACTTTACCCACCACTGATGTTAAACTGACCGGCCTGTAGTTACTAGGATTGTCCTTACACCCTTTCTTGAACAATGGTGTCACATTTGCCACTTTCCAATCCTTAGGCACCTTCCCCGCATCTAGGGAAGATTGGAAAATTATGGCAAGCCCTTCCGCTATCTCCTCCCCCAATTCCCTTAGCAACCTGGGATGCAAGCCATCTGGACCAGGCGACTTGTCCACTCTAAGCATACCCAGCCTTTCCAGTACATCCTGTCTATCAATTTTCACCCCTTCCATTGCTTCTACCTTTTCCACTTCTACCGATATTTTGTCAGCATCCACCTCCTTAGTAAACACCGATACAAAGTACTCATTGAGTATTCTAGCCTTGCCCTGCACCTCTAAGTATATACCACCTTCTTTGTCTCTAATAGGCCCCACCCCACCTCTTACTACCCGCTTACTGTTTACATGCTGGTAGAAGATTTTTGGGTTCCCTTTTATGTTAACCGCCATTCTGCTTTCATATTCTCTCTTTGCCAATCTTATTTTCATCTTCTCTTCCCTTCTCAACTTATTGTATTTGGTCTGGTTCTCCCTTGAAGAATTCACCTGACATCCAAGGAACCCTTGCTTTCGTTTCCTTACCCTTCCCTCTTGTTGGGATGTACCTAGCCTGTACTTGGAACATCGCCTCCTTAAAGATCACCCATTGTTCCATTACAGTTTTTCCTGTCTGTCTTTGGTTCCATTTTACCCTGGCTAGATCCTTTCACATCCAATTGAAGTTAGCCCTATTCCAGTTTGGAAGTTCCACTCTAGATTGTTCCTTGCTCCTCTCCATTGCTAAATATGATGATCACTCATACCCAAGTGTTCTCCCACTGACACTAGGTCGACCTGGCCCACCTCATTCCCCAGCATTAGATCCAGCAATGCTTCCTTCCTATGATAGCAAAATACTGCGGATGCTGGAAATCCAAAATAACAACAGAAAACATTTTCTATTATGCTTCCTTCCTAGTTGGGCCAAGAACATATTTAGTATGGGAGTAATAAAGGAGCAGTAGAAATGAAAGAAACCACATTGCCATTTTCTATTGGTCATAGTCACATGTTTACTGGCAGTTAGCTTTCCAGTTAAGCTTTACTACCAGAAAGTTAATATAGCTTTTCAGATCAAAGTCCTTGAATAACCCTTGCCATGCTTCGATGAAATCTCCCTATGGAGATACACTCCAGAACACATCTTCCTCTCATTGACTATTTAATTAATGTTAGTTAAGCGCACAGCGCATTTTCCATGAGAACACTGAAGAATCATGCCTAGTGTTATTTTCATACAATTTTCTTACTTTATAATATCAAGATGAAGCTTTTGCACATAAATTTGCAAAAATGATTTGGGCAGGAATCTGGCAATATCCCAGCTCATCTGTTCCATGCCAGCGCAACTGATCCCACTGGCCAGAAAATCTAGCAAAAAGTACTCTGTTCTATTTCAAATAACTCAATAATCCTAGAATTGTTATAGTGGAAAATAGTACAGAACGCCACACGTATCTCAGAGGGTAGCACTTTCTTGCAGTAGCTGATAGTAAATCAGCTGAATTGCATGTAAAAATTAGTTTAATGTCTTCTATCCATTTGACAATTGCATCAATGCTTTTATTTCAGAAGAAGATTGAAAAGCAGTTTTATACACTTAAGTTCACTTTCCAATTTGCATTATTTCGATTCAGCTGACTGGAGAACGTGTTTTTTATTTTGGTATCATATTTCATGCTTTATGGAGCATAACACATTGAACACGTTTTCCTGAGGAAGCCTGACACATTGGACAACATAAGAACAAGATGCTCCATTTCCAGTTCATTGTCTGCTTTATCTTTAATTCAACTACAGTACATTAAATGGAATACTTAACAATATATGCTATACCGCCCCCATTAAGCTTCTATGTTGCTCGTGAATTCAGAATTGAAATAGCTAATTCTGGAGATATCTTACCAGTTGTCAATATTTTATTTAAAGTAGGATCAATTCTTAGGAGGAGAAATTTGGCATTTTAGCGCCTCCCGTTAGTGCCTGGGGCTGGGGGGGGGGGGTTGGCTGCTAACAGGGCACTAATGGGTTTGCGGCAGGGCGCAATGAATCCAACGCCACATCAGAAATTCACCTGGGATTTAGCGTTGGCGCTAACAGTTAGCACCTTGGCCTTTATCACCTGGCAGATCATGATCTCAATACAATAGGAGAAGGGACTACATTTCCTTCCCCATCACCAGACAGAAGCAGGACAAACGTGCATGTGGCTTTGCCTGGATTGCGGGATTCTCCATGGTGCAGGGTGCCATTGACTGCACCCAAGTTGCTTTGCGGGCACCACGTAACAATCCTGAGGTCTTCCGTAACCGCAAAGGCTACCACTCACTTAATTTCCAGTTGGTGTGCAACCACAGACAGCGTATCCTCACCGTCAATGCCCACTATCTTAGCAGCAGCCACGATACCTTCATCCTGTGCCAGACTGGTGTGCCAGCACTCTTCCAGCCACCACATCAAGCTCATGGCTGACTGGTCGGAGACAAGGGGAGTCCGCTCTCCACCTGGCTCATGATTCCCCTCCACAACCCCAATACTCGTGCCCAGCACTCATATAATAAGAACCATGCTGACACCAGGAATATTATCGAGCAGACCATCGGGGTGCTCAAGCAACGGTTCCGCTGCCTAAACCGCTCGGGAAGAGCCATCAGGCTGCTTTTCCAATAAATTCTACCCCACATCCCGGTTGCTCACCACATCCCCATCATTCCATCCATTTTGCATGCCATATGACAGTGCAAAGCTGAAATGAGAGTGATGCGCTATCAATTACTCATAAAAGACTGAGGCCTAGAAATTCAGTGCCCTTAGCGCCGATTTTGCGGCGCTAGAGGGCCTAGCGCTGCAATTGGCGCCGGCGCCGAAATTGCCTGGGGCCCTTCCGCCGCGGTAGACCGGTAGCGCTGCGCCGGCACCGATGACGTCATCGGTGTGCGCAGCGTCCCAGTTGCCATGCCGACGGGCCCCAGCGCCGAAATTCAGTTGCGGCCGCCTCGCCCGTGGCAGCCGCAACTAAGACTCTGGCAACAGAGTCTTACATGACTTTGCGCCGGCGCATTAAAGGCCCCGCGGCGGCCGGCCGCTTTCCCGCCGGCCGCCTGGCCGCAGCTCCCTCCCCGGACTTCCCCCCCCCCCCCGGAACAGAAGCAAGCCCGGCACTTGTCCGAGGTGCCGGGCTCATTTTTAAAAAGATTTTCGCGGGCCGCGGCCGGGTGCAGGCTGCTCCTCCTTAAGGGAAGGAGGAGGCCTGCACTTCCCGAACCTGCCGCACCGCAGCGGGCACCGCAGCGCCGGAATAGCGCCGAAATTCAGCGCGTTGCGCCAGTTTTCAGGCGCAAACAGCTCTCAGCAGCGCCGGCAGCCGTTTGGGCGCAGAACTATTGAATTTTGGGCCCGACCAGCGCGACTTAGCTCCGGCACTAACTTCCGGCGCTAAAGCCCTGGCTGCGCCAAAACTCAATTTCTAGGCCTGAGAGTTAAGAGAGTAACTAAAGGCTTTTATTAACAAAGAACAGAGCATGCCTCTTGTGGTTGACTGGGTTCCAAGAAGGCAGGGGGCTGTAGGTCAATCACTTTTATACCTGGGCCTGTGTGGGTGGAGCCAGCCGAGACATGTTGAGGCATGCATAGGTACAACAGTGTGTATCAACAACAACACCAACAACAACAACAACAGTGGTTTACCACAGAGAGACATCACAATTTCTGCAACATTCAATTAATACATTTATCAACACTCAATAACCACATATATACAACAACAATATTAACTAATCACCCTTGTGCAAACACTTACTTCCCCTCTTTACACTGCCTTTTCCTAATCTACTGCTCCTACGTAGATTGTCCCCAGTGCCTGAAGCAGGGCTGGTGGAAGGCTGCTGAGTGTTGGTGCTAAAGACTACAGATGGCCTTGCAGGACACCCTCGACCAGCTCTAGGCCTGGAAGGCCTGGCTGTAGACTGCACCACCTCAGGCTGGGCGGCGGCAGTCTGGCCTGGCTGGATGACAGGCACTGAAAAGGGCAATGGTGGAGTGGCAGTGGTGGGAGCAGGAATCCTGTCATCCTGAGAGAGGGCAGCAGGTTCCTTCTCCACTGACCCACTGCTACGCCCTGGGGCAGCACCTCAGCATCACTACCAATCTGCTGCAGCACAGATTGCTGGCCTGCTGCAACACTCTGAGACCCCCCGGTGGACTGTGGTCGACCCAGCGACGATGGCAGCAGTCAGATCTTTCGTGGCATCAAGCTGAGACTGTATGAGAGCAGTCTGAGACTCGATGGCAGCAACCATTATTGACTGCATTACAGCACTAAGATGTTGCATGGCTTCTGCCTGTGCTGCAATGGATGCTGCCACACCGCCCATGGCACGTGGCGTGTGGTCTGGGTACCCACAGTCTCTCTGGGAGTCCACCATCCTTTGCACAGTGGAAATGATGGGCTCCATGGTGTGTGCAGAGCTCTTTGCAATGTTGGAGGCGGACTCCTCCACGCTCCTTACCAATGCCGACAGGCTCTCGGGCACCCTTGCGATTGCACCTATCATCTCGGCGTGCATGCCCATCACCCTTCTTGTGAACGCCTCCCCATCGAGGTCCTCATCTGAGTTCTGTGCAGCAGAACAGTGCGAACTCGCCCTCCAGGGAGCTGGCTTCTGAGCTACCATTTCCCCCTGGCCTTGCTGCAGCCCGTTCGTTCCCGGTGCATCTCCCAGTGCAGACCCCTCTACTAAACTTGCCTCTAAAGATTGCTTAATCCCAGTATCTGAGGTGGTGCCTGCGAGTGAGACATGTGGTGAGGCGGTGCTTTCTTTCTCCTCCTCTTCTCCTGCCTCACTCTCACTGGGGGGCTCAGGGATAAGCTGGTCAGCTGGTTGCTGATTACCTGAAAGCATAAATGCACAAGACTCATGTTAAGGTGAGGGCAGGGGGGCAGGAGGGGCACAAGAAATGCAGACAGTATAATGAGCTGGAAAGTGGAAAGTCTTGTGGTGTGAGGGGGAAGTGGGATGAGAGAAGGAGAGGGGATGAACATACCATTGTTGCCCCCAAGGGGATGAACATCGCCAACAGCTATGGCGCCCACCACCTGCTGCCCAATGACTCTCAGCACTCGCTCCTCCAGGTCTGTATGCTGTTAGACGTCTGCTTCACCCCCGCCTATTCATTCCTACTCCCTCCTATTGTGCCCCAGCTTGGCCTGCAAGAGCAAGGAAAGTGTGTGAGTGAGTGTGCAGCTATGTGTTTGGGAGATATGCCTGCCATAGTTGAATAGCTGTGATTGTAGGCAAGGCATGAGATGTGAATGTGAGTTTGAGTAGGTGGAGATGCTTGGTGGGTGAGTGGTGGGGGTGTGGTGGTTTGTGCAGTGTGTACAGACTGAGATTCAGATGCTGGTATGTAGGACTTCTTCAAGCATGCGCTCACCTGGACCACCCGAGTGAAGTCGTTGAATTTTTTAAGGCACTGTGTGAGGGTACTGAGGACCACACTGCTGGCCAAGATGTCCTGGACCACTTCCCCCCATATTGCCCTGAAGACCTGGGCAATGGGTGTAGTGTCCGTGTGTTGATAAAGACACTGAAGACAGGAGTTGGTTCATAGGTATTTACTAAGCAAAGTCTGGGGGGGGGGTTTCTAAAGGATATACACAATACACAGGCTTATATAGCCCAAGTGGCAATTACCGGCATTACGCACACCTGGGGCTCTTAAAGGCACATACACCACAATTCCTCCCCTTTTAGCTAACCAGTACATCATATTTTAAGTAATTATTAATTACATGTTATATGCAAAATAATATACATTGCTGTAATTAATTAATTATAAGTTAGTCTCTCAGGAGGCTTCCTGACTCGGTCCGGATAATGCCTCGGGGGTGTAGTAGTTTCTGGTGGTGTAGTAGGTTCTTCTGGCAAGGCTGATTCGGCTTGAATGCCAGTGTCGGGTTCATCGGGTTCCAGTATCACCGGATCGGAGGTAGATATGGGTATCTCTACTTCATCGTTAGATGTATAGAGTGGTGGTGTAGGTTGTCCCTTTTCGGATGACTTTATGATTTGGTCAGCATAGCGCCTTATTATGCTTTCTCCGATGTCCATGGTATACATCAGTGGTCCTAGTCGTGTGCAGATAGTTCCAGGCTGCCATTTCTCGGTACGGTAGTCCCGGGCCAAAACTTGTTGACCTATCTGGAAGGTTCTAGTTGGCCTTTCATTCATGCCTTGAAACTGCCGGTTCTCCACGTCCCTTCTGATGTTGGGCTTGACCAAATCCAGCCAGCATCTTAGGTTTCTATTGAAGGACATCATGGCGGGAGTTTGGTTGGTAACCATATGTGTTGCATTCCTGTATGCGAATAAGAAGTTATCCACCTTGTGCTGAAGTTTTATCTCTTCATTACCCATGGCCTTTATGGCCTTCTTGAAGGTCTGGACAAACCTTTCAGCCAATCCATTGGTGGCGGGATGGTATGGGGCGGACGTGTAGTGCTTAACCCCATTGTTTTTTAAGAACTTTCTGAATTCTTCGGACACAAATTGCGGTCCATTATCAGAACAGATCTGTTCTGGTAGCCCATTCCTGTCAAATATGGTCCTTAATACTGTGATGGTTTTTTCCGTGGTGGTGGAGGACATCTTTATTACCTCCGGCCACTTGGAGTGTGCATCAACCGCGATTAAGAACATTGAGTCCATAAATGGACCAGCAAAGTCGATGTGTACCCTTTGCCAGGGAGATGAGGGCCACTCCCATGGATGTAGAGGGGCTTGTGGTGGAGCGTTTTGGACCTTCTGGCATCCTAGGCAGCTCTTGGTCATTTCTTCGATGTCTCCATCGATACCTGGCCACCATACAAACGCCCTGGCTAGGTTCTTCATTTTCACTCCACCCAGATGCCCTTCGTGAAGCTCCTTTAGCACTTTATCCTGGAGTTTGGGTGGAAACTACTCTGGATCCACACATCAAGGTTCCTCGGCACACTGACAGCTGTTCTCTTCTTTGCGAGAATGCTGGCAACAGTGGTTCGCCATGTGCTGGCCATCCCTTCACTGTTAAATCGTAGACCCGTGAGAGAGTCGGGTCATTTCTTGTCTCCCTTTCAATGGCAGAATTTGTCACTGGTAGACATTCCACTATGGTAGAGTGGAATATCTCTACTGGGTCTACTGTAGGTGCCTCTTCTATCATTGGCAACGGTAGGCGCGATAAACCGTCAGCATTCCCATGCTGTTTTGACCCTTTGTATTCTATGTTGTATTGGTGTGCCCCTAGAAAAAGGGACCACCTCTGTAGCCTTTGTGCTGTCATAATGGGAACACCTTTTTTAGGGTTGAATATGGAGATGAGGGGTTGATGGTCAGTCAACAAGGTAAATTTTTGTCCGTGTAGGTAATGGTTGAATTTCTTTACTCCCCATACCAGGCTGAGTGCTTCCCTGTCGATTTGGGCATAGTCACGCTCAGCTGAGTTCAATGAGCGTGACGCAAAATCTATCAGCCGTTCCGAGCCATCAGGGAATTTATGCGATAATGCTGCTCCTATGCCATAAGGGGATGCATCGCACGCCAGTCTGATTGGCAGTGATGGGTTGTAATGAGCCAAAACTTCTTTGGATGTGATTAAGTCTTTGCATTTATGGAAGGCATTTTTGCAGTCTTCGTTCCATTTCCAAATTACTCCTGTTTGTAGCAGTTCATTAAGAGGGTGTAGAAGAGTTGATAGGTTCGGTAAAAATTTATGATAGTAATTTATTAATCCCGGGAACTACCTTAATTGTGAAACATTTTCAGGTGCTGGGGCTTTTATGACTGCTTCAATTTTTTCAGGTGGCTTATGCAACCCTTCCTTATTTATTATGTGGCCACAATATGATATTTGATTTCGGAAAAATTTGCACTTGGGGCGATTTGCTCGTAGGCCCCGTTCTCTCAGCCTAGTCAGCACCTGCTCTAAATTGGCAATGTACTCGTTGTCGTTTTCTCCTGTTACAAGGATGTCGTCTGGGTAGCATTGAGTCCCCAGAATCCCTTGGAGGACTTGCTCCATAGCTCTTTGCCAGATAGCTGGAGCGGACGCTACTCCAAAAACCAGTCGGTTGTACTGGTACAGACCTTTGTGTGTATGTATCGTGAGATATTTTTTAGAGGCCTCTTCAACCTCCATCTGTAGGTATGCCTGTGCCAAGTCAATTTTGGTGAAACGTTTCCCTCCGGATAGTGAGGCGAAAATATCTTCTATCCTCGGAAGAGGATACTGTACCATGTGAAGGACCGGGTTTACAGTCACCTTGAAGTCTCCACAGATGCAAATTTTTCTCTGTTCTTCAGATCCATCACCCTTCAATGCTTTCTTCATGACTGGGACGATTGGTGTTGCCCACTCGCTCCAAACTATTTTAGATAATACGCCTGCCTTTTCCAAATTCTCCAGCTCTGCCTCGACTGCTGGACGAATTGCGTATGGCACCGGTCTTGCCTTAAAAAACTTGGGAATTGCTGCATCTTCCACTTTTATTGAGGCGGTGATGCCTTTCAAGGTTCCTAGTTTCTCTTGAAACACTTCCTTGGCGTTGGCCAAGATGTCTTTTAATCGTCCAGGTATGACGTCATCATCATTTTTTTCCTTACTGGTCACCATCAGTGCCTGAATGGAGTGCCAGTCTAAACGTATTTTCCTGATCCATTCACGTCCCAACAGCGGTGGACCACCATCTTGTAGAACGTATAAATACAACTTCTGTATTTCCTTGCCGTTGTATACAACGGGCACCCTTATTTTTCCTTTGGGGTATACTTTCTGCCCCGTATATGTTTTCAAGATAATGGATGTGTCTTTTAAAGGTATATGCGGAAATAGCCGCTCGTAATCCCGTCGATTTATGACGGTCAGAGCTGATCCTGTATCTAGCTCCATTTTAACTGGGGACCCTGCTATTGTGAGGGTAACCCAAATGGTCTGGTAATCTTCTTTGGCTATTACATTATGTAATTTGTGAGAGCTTAGTCTCTTGTTCCCGGAGTCGCTATCGCTCTTCTGGTCTTCGGAGCTAATGTCCGTCATCATTTGTACCTTTCTGTGCTTTTCCGTATTGATTCTTTTTCCGTTATTGGATTTTTTATTTTCAGATCGGCACACACGTGGAATGTGTCCCATCTTTCCGCATCGCCTGCATGCTTTTTCCTTGAACCAGCAGTCCCTCTGGTCATGGGTGGATCTGCCGCAGCGATAACATCTCTCGAAACCCCGTGTCATTTCATGGGTGCCGAAGTCCTATGGCCTTTGCTGTATCTTTGCAGCTCCTATTGCACTGAAAGCCTTGTCCAGTGTTAAATCTTTCTCAGAAGATACCTTTTTTTGTGTTTCTACACTTAGGGGATCGCAGATGAATTTGTCTCGCAGAGAATCTGCCAGTCCTGCCTCGAATTGGCAGTGTAGGGTATCAACAATCTCCTCAAAATTCTTGTCCATCAGTTCGGCTGGAGTGATTAAGTTTCGTAACAGCTTGTATGTCTTTGCACCCATTAGATCCAGAAGCACTGAAGCTTTTTTTTCATCTTGTATTCCATTTGCGGTGCAATATACCTCCACTCTTTCCACATGTGGTCCAATCCTCTATCTCGTTATCAAAAACATCAATATTGCCAAAATTAGGCTCTCTTTCGCTATCAAAAGCATCAATATTGTCAGACTTAGGCATTTCAGTGAAGATATGGCGCTTCCCACGCTTTTTTTTTCTTTTCTGCAGCAAAGATATGGCGCTTCCCGTGCTTTCCCGCCGCTGCTGCCGATAACAACGCTGTTTACTGCGGTTCCCGTTCTCTTTATGTTTTTTTAATTTACTGTTGGAGACTCGTTCCCGCCGGAGGTCTGAACGCTGACCTGCTTGCCGCGCCGGCCGTCTCCCGAGTGCTCCCTCCCAGTCCGTTATTGCTTGCCTCCGATTTCGCTGCCTGTCTCAGCTGTAGAGCCCGCCGCTGGAGCCCCAGCCTGACGCCCAGGAAGGAGTAGCGCAGTACCTGCCACCGGCTTGGCCAGCTGGTGAAACCACAGCTTTTCTCACTTCCTTGAGTCTTCTGGACGCCGGAGGAATCGATGTCCTTGAGGTGCTGCCGAATTGCAGGTAAGTCCGTTTCCACTTTGTCGCCACTGTAATGTCCGTGTGTTGATAAAGACACTGAAGACAGGAGTTGGTTCATAGGTATTTACTAAGCAAAGTCTGGGGGGGGGGGTTTCTAAAGGATATACACAATACACAGGCTTATATAGCCCAAGTGGCAATTACCGGCATTACGCACACCTGGGGCTCTTAAAGGCACATACACCACAATGGCCTCCTGCCAGTGGCCGGGAACAGCACTGCCCTCCTTCTTTCAACTGCCGCGACCAATGCCTCCAATGCTTGGTCGCTGAAACGGCGAGCTCTCTCCCTGGGAATGGGATCAGACATGAGGATAAGAGGTGCAGCTGTTGAGTTGCTTGGAGGTCACCTTCAGAGCCAGCAATGTTGAGAATAAGGTTGTGCTGAATCTTCAATCTTCCCTTTAAGAGCTGGAAGGAGCCAATGTGAATCATGAATCCCGCTTGGAGTGCACCTGAAATTGGTTATCGCTCTGCGGGTAGTGCCCCGCTCTCTGTGTGTAGCACCCTAACTTAGGTGATTAGTGCTTGATTTAGTGCTCCAATTCTTTCTTGGAGCACTAACGATCAATTTAGCCAAAGATCAGAAGGATTAGTGCCTGGCACTAATTCTCCAACTCTTTAAAATTTAGCGCCCCAACCAGGAAAGAGTGAGTGGGTTTGGGGGCTGTGGGGGGTGGCGTGCGCCCAGTCAGCTTCACCTTTGACTGTCTTTGAGTGGTTCGAATCGCTCCCACACCCCTGGGTTCTAGACACCGGACTTAGGTACAGGCGGCGATACAGAAAATCGAGTAGACAAGTGGTTTGGTGCAAGAAAACCAAAATGTTATTAAAGCAGAATAAAACACAATCTTATGAGAATTACTGGTATGAATACAGGCATAAACAATTACACTTATATAGGAATGGGGAACACACGGCACATCGAGGGAAAACAACTACATTAACAATCCCCTTATCCTTACCACACCCGCTATACCTAACTAGATTAAGCTATGAGGGGCCAGGAATTCATGCTCACCAATCCAAAACCTGTTGCTTTAACTGGGTTGGGTTTTGAGGTCCGCTCTTGCTGTCCTTTGGGGTATCCCGTCGCCACGTGGTCTCGGGGCGCAGCGCTGAAGCTGTTTATGCGAAGCACCCTCCTTTTCCTCAGCTACCGTCATCGTCGAGTCGCGATGGGTCTTCTTCTTCGTCTTCCTTGGGCGGTCGTCAGCGGTATTGCGGCGGTTGGTGGGTCGGTTGGCGGTCTTTACCATCTAAATGATTTTACTACCCATGCTTCGAATGCCAGTTTATTCGTCATGGACGCTGCTACCCATCCATTAAACGCCAGCTTATTCTTCACCCGGGCTATGACTCTGGGGTTTTATTGTCCATGCATGTAAATGCCAACTTATTCACCAAACACCAGCTTATAACTGGGCGTTTGTCCCCCAATGCGTCTTTCCGCTGCCCTTCTCTGCCTTTACCGGTTTACCTTCTTCTTCGTCTCATCTCATCTCGTCTGCCCGTTTGTGGCCTGTGGGTCCTGTGTGGTTTTGAACTCGGGTCTCATTCTCCCGCGTTTGGCCCCGGTGTACTGGGCGTCCTTGGTTGTTGAGCGGCGCAGGGAGCGAGAAGAGAGCCCGCCACGAGGCCAGGGCACGAGAACGAGAGGCAGCAGGCCAAGGCCACAAGCAAGAGATAAGAGTCAAGAGCAAGACAGCGGTTGCCACTGATGGGTCTACAATTATACCCGTTCTTCAATCCTTATCTGCGCGTCAAATCAGGTCAGTCCTTTGTCTAACTTTTGGCGGGCTCATTTAAAATGATTACAGCCATTTACTTTAACGACTTCTGGAGTGGTAGTCTCTGGGTCTAATGGCCCCGATGTCCTGGTTGTTTGTCATGGATGAAACTTAATTGTCCCCATCCTGACTTGATGGCAACTGTGAGCTGTTACCGATTAAATATGCAGAAACCTAATGGCCTCGATTTTAGGCCCATTCTAGCTTGATCTGTTTCAAGGTGAATGAATGCATATTCTGTGTTTACTTTGGCTGTCTGGCTCCAGAGTCTTTTCACAGATTCCTGCATTTTAAGTTTCGTCTCCGGGCCTGCCTGTCTGCAGGGTCTTGCTTTAAAAATCCTGTCGGTTTTGGTCACGAGGTTACAGAAGCCATTTTGGGTACCCTGTTTTTAATAACTTGTCCAAAACAGGGTCCCTTGATCCATAATTTGGGGAGTGCGGGAATTTTGAGAACCCTGCACTTACAGGGCGGGTTGGTGGTTAAAAGTTCTGAAATTGACAGCGCGTCGGGAAGCCAGCTTCAACCTGCCAGCTTCCGCATTTCACTCGAGCACATTTGGCTGCTAGCAAGAAACACCCTTGGCAGAGGTGGGTTAACAATTTAAAGCAATTAAGGCTATTAAGAGTATTTCTTACATGGGTTTTCAAATTTAACTGTGTGTGCACAGGATTCCTGGGCTTCCTGAACCTCACCAGTGAAAGCAAGGCAAGAGCACAGTGGCAACTGAGGCGGCTGAACAAATGATAGGCAAAAAATCGCATAAGTACAGAGACCTCACACCTGCTTCCTTGCCTAAGAGAAAAGCTTTTTCTCACAGTGAAGGGATAATTACTAGTCCTAGCCCCTTTAGGGCTACCCCGGATCAGGCGTATTCCCCAGACGTTCACTTTCAACTATAGTTAGAGGTAGCCGAATCCTAAAGATGCTTAATTGGGTCTATAGGTCCAGACTGTCTCTCCCTAAAGGAAAGGAACAACCTGAAGATGTTACCATCCTCCAGATAGCACTTTTAATAAGTTTAGCTAGACTGTAACGTTCCGGATATTATGAGGGTCCGGAAAACTCCCCCAGAATTCTGCAACTCCTCACCAAGGAGCGTACAGAGATTGATTTTGCAAGTTTGATACAAAGTACTATGTGAGACAATTCTAAAAATATATAGATTTATTAAAGAACCTACATGTAATTACAGTTGGTGATTCAATCACAACATTAACAGTTCCAAATACAAAAATCTTACAATTCTATTATCAGAGTTCCTTATTCTCAAATCTTAACTTTGCTAGTTTTACAGTTCTTAGTTTATTCCAGGATATCCACCCAAATTAAATACAACACTGTTGATCCAGGAGACTCAAAGAGTTGTAGACTTACAGAGCTTGCCTCTGAAGCAAAGAATCGCTTTGCCCCTTCAAGCAAATCTATCTCCCCATTTGAAAGTTACATTTTTATACCCTTTCTCAGTGGTATTTCCTTTGCAGTTTTCTGCTGATGTAATCTAATTATCTCTAGTCATTTTTCTGCTGGTCCCTGCTATTCTTCCAGTTAGTTCAGCTGGTAGCTTTAAGAATTATGTCTCTACCCTTAGGTGTTCAAAGCTTATCATAAGAAACAGTGTGGAGCAGATGTACCTTTTTGATGTCATTCTTACCAAAGTCTTCTGTCAATTCTTAAGTTACCTCAGCTGGTTGCAACACAGAATCGTGTCTCCTATGTGTTCCAAGTTCAACATAAAAACAATGTGATGGCTGGTGCCTCCCCCACTTGATGCCATTTTTACGAAGGCATATGTTTCTTTGATTTTATGTGATTATTTCCAAAGTGTTGGTTTAAGACACCTTAACAGGGTATACCATTGTGTTCTTTCCAAAACTTCGGACTTTCAGGAACTTCCAACTTCCTGTTTCAACAAGGCTATTGATTCAGTGTCAACAACTTATCTTATCTCAATAGCCTGTGTGCTGTTCACAGCTTCTCCATTGTTAAGGCTTTTAGATTTTCAAGCCCAGTATGTCATGTTTTAATAAAGTCAGAATTTTTTTATAGAATGGTGTATTTTTTTGAATAGATATATTGCTTATTCCTTCACAACAGCACTTGTTCTGAGAGTTTGCTTTCGGTTCTTTGCAGGTGATTTCTACAACTTTGGAGGTCAGTCTCACTACATTGGAGGATTGTGCCACTGAACTCCACTTTACATCTGTCATATATCAGATCAGCATGGGTGCCGCTTATACTGTTTCACCTTGGACCTCAGATGAGGACCAAAATGAGCACCAGCAGCAACAACACCAACAGCACCAGCAGGAGCAGCAGCAGCTCCTCACTGACCTGCCACTCCACAAGAGAGAGGGGATGAGCACGGAGTGCAGCTCACAGGAGGCGATACCCCCAACAAAGGGTATATAGGCAGAGAATCAGCTTCCTTGACATGACTGAACACCAGAGGCTCAGGGTATCGCTTCAGGTCGAGGCAGACATTAGTAGCCTGCTGGAACAAGACCTGCTGCCAAGTGGACCTGGTGGACATGTGTTATCAGTGGCTGTAAAAGTGACCACCACCCTCAACTTCTTCACCTCAAGTTCCTTCCAGGGATCTGCAGGAGGTATTTGCAGGATCTCACATTTGACCACCCACAAATGCATCACCCAGGTGCCTGCCAGGGCAGGCACTTATGTGCACTTTGCCACCAATGAAGCCAATCAGAATGAGCGGGCGCTCAGGTTTGTGGCTCTGGCTGGTTTCCCACAGGTGCAGGGCATCATCGACTGCACACATGTGGCGATCAAGGCACCCCAGATCAACCAGGTGTGTTCATGAAATGTAAGGGCTTCCACTCTATCAATGTGCAGCTCATCTGCAACCACAAAAAGATTATCATGCATGTGTGTGCCAGATTCCCAGGGAGCTGTCATGACTCATTCGTCCTGCACAAGTCCACCCTCCCTCCGACCAGACTTACCGGCTGGCTGCTTGGAGACAAGGGGTAACCACTGAAGACATGAGAAGGCCAAGCAATGAGGCCAAAGAGCATTATAATTAAAGCCAAATGATGACGAGATGTGTAATAGAGCAAACAATCGGGATGCTGAAGATGCGCTTCAGATGCCTGGATAGATCTGGAGGAGCCCTTCAATACGCACCAGCCAGAGTCTCCAGAATGATCGTGGAATGCTGCGCTCAGCAGCAAGGATTGGATCTGCAGGAGGACCAAGGCGCAGAGCACAAAGCCTCTTCAGGAGGAACAAGAGGAGGAACAGGAGGAGGAGGAGGAACTTGATGTGGACCAGCAGCGGCACACATTGCTGCCCAGGATGCCTGGGATGGCCTCATAATGGCACGATTTAGTTAGGTTACACCAGTGCACTCATCTGGCACCCAGATGCTGAACCCACTTTCCCACCCCGCCAACCACAATGCAGTCCTACAATGGATAAACCATCACTTCACAGATACGCATTGCTCGCAGTTAAATCATGTCTTACCATTCATTGCAAGTGACAAGGCCACTTACCAGTCAGCAGGCAAAAATGGACAAGCAGGGAAAGTGGTGCAAAGAAATCATTTTATGTGCCTCAAAATGTAAACATAACCTTCACAGTGTAATATTGGCTAACACATGTGCATACCCTTGTACAACTATAATTCTTTCACCTTAGTCTTCCTAACGCTTCTACGTCATGCAACCCCAGTGGCTTCAGCAGAGGTAGAGGCAGGCTGCTCACTTCCCTGCTCTAACTGCTCAGATGCTCTTGGCCAATGTCCTCTGGGCTTTGGAGCCCGTGAGGGCTCCGCCAAAGACTGCTCCTCCTGCACCTGTGCAGGGGAAAACTCAGCCATCGGGAGATGAGGCCGCATGTGGGGCTCTGACTGAGGGGCAGGGCAATGGATGAGAAGTGGAAGCGCTTTGAGCAGAGTCCCAACTTCTATGTCCCCTTTTGCCATCATCCCCCTCATGGGCCACCCGCACTTCCCTGCTAGCAAGGAGCTGGGGAGCACTATGCTGCACATCAGTGGGGTGATGAACGGCCAAGTCTAGGTTTTTATCCAAAAGCGAAATAGTGCGGATGCTGTAAACTTAAATAAAAACAGAAAATGCTGGAAATACTCAGCAGGTCAGGCAGCATCTGTGGAGAGAGAAACAGAGTTAACGTTTCAGGCCAATGACCTTCCATCAGAACTGGAAAAGGTTAGAGATGTAACTGATTTTAAGCAAGTGCAGGGGCAGGGAAATTGGGGAGGGGAGGAAAAAACAAAAGGGAAGGTGTGTAATAGGGTGGAAGGCAGGAGAGATTAAATGACAAAAGGAATGATTGTACAAAGCAAAAGGAGATGGTAGTGGGACAAGTAAAGAAACAAAAGATGGGTCTAGAACAGGTGTAAATTGGTATAGCAGAATCAGCAACAGCTGCCACCTGAACAAATGGGGGCAGAGGTTATGGTCTGAAATTGTTGAACTCGACGTTGAGTCCTGAAGGCTGTAAAGTGCCTGATAGAACGATTGAAATGCTAGCCCTCGAGTTTACACTGAGCTTCACTGGAACAGTGTAAGAGACTGAGGACAGAGAGGACAGAGTGGGAGTGGAGCGGAGAATTAAAGTTACAGGCGACCAGAAGCTCGGGGCCATGCTTGCGGACTGAATGGAGGTGTTCCGCAAAGTGGTCACACAATCTGAGTTTGATCTCCCCAATGTAGAGGAGATCGCATTGTGAGCAGTGAACACAGCTTACTAAGTTGCAAGAAGTACAAGTAAATCACTGTTTCACCTGGAAGGAGTGTTTGGAAGCCTGGACAGTGGGAGGGTGGAGGTAAAAGTGCTGGTGCTGCATTTCCTGTGCTTGCACGGGAAGGCACCGGGCGAAGGGGAAGGGGTGTTGGGGGTGACTGAGGAGTGGACCAGGGTGTCACGGAGGTAGCGGTCCTTGGACCCCAGCTATTCACAATATATATTAATGATCTAGATAAGGGAACTAGATGTAATATCTCCAAATTTGCAGACGACACAAAGCTGGGTGGGCGTCTGTGCTGTGAGGAGGATGCCGAGAAACTCCAGGATGATTTGGACAGGTTGGGTGATTGGGCAGAAGCATGGCAGATGCAATATAACGTGGATAAATGTGAGGTTATCCACTTTGGTGGCAAAAACAGGAAGGCAGATTATTATCTGAATGGCAATAGATTGGGAGAAGGGGAAGTGCAACGAGACCTGGGTGTCCTTGTGCACCAGTCGCTGAAGGTAAGCATGCAGGTGCAGCAGACGGTTAAGAAGGCAAGTGGTATGTTCGCCTTCGTAGCGAGAGGGTTTGAATACAGGAATAAGGATGTCTTGCTGCAGTTGTACAGGGCCTTGGTGAGACCACATCTTGAGTATTGTGTGCAGTTTTGGTCACCTTATCTGAGGAAGGATGTTCTTGCCATGGAAGGAGTTCAGCGAAGGTTCACCAGGCTGATACCTGGGATGGCAGGAATGACATATGAGGAGAGATTGGGTCGATGGGGCTTATACTCGCTGGAGTTTAGAAGAATGAGAGGGGATCTCATTGAAACTTATAAAATTCTGACAGGACTGGACAGACTAGATGCAGGAAGGATGTTCCCGATGGTCGGGGAGTCCAAAACCAGGGGTCACAGTCTAAGGATAAGGGGTAAGCCATTTGGGACAGAGATGAGGAGGACTTTCTTCACCCAGAGAGTGGTGAACCTGTGGAATTCTCTACCACAGAAGGCAGTAGAGGCCAATTCATTAAATGTATTCAAGAAGGAGTTGGATATATTTCTTAAGGCTAAAGGGATCAAGGGGTATGGGGAGAAAGCAGGGACCGGGTGACATAATAAAGACTCACTACGCACTTGGTTGTACATAAAGCAAGGCTTTAATTGACTTGTAACAAAACATGGAGGTCTAGTTAGTAGTCACTAGCTTCCTGTTTCCAGATTGTCTCTGGCCAAGTTGGGCCCTTGCCCGAGTATATATACTCCTCGGACGGCGCCCTCAGCTGGCCGTTCAGTAGTACTTCCTGAGTTACTTCTTGTAGAAGTTGCGATTTATGACATTCTTCCTCCCTAAAAGGTTTGGAAGTCCAGTCTTCCTTTAACGGACTAGGTGGACCAAAAATAGCCGTAGTCATTTAGCTTTCTGCTTGTGACCGGAAGGCATGTCTCCCCAGACCGTTTCCTGGTCCCTGGGTCGCTTGGCCCATACCGGTAAGTCGGTAGAGTCCGTGTCGTCTTGATCGTCCTGTGGAGGCCTGGGAATATCATGGCTCCGTGTGCGGGTCCCCAGAGGCGCAGAGCTGGCCTCATCCTGGGTCGTAGTTGGAGATTGTTCGGCGTCCTGATTTTGGGTGCCCATCCTACGGGGAGTTTTCAGCTCCCTGAGTTGATCCAGTAGCACTGCCAGCAGATCCCTCGATTTCCCAGGTAGGGCGTCATCTTCATAGGGGTGGGGAGTGTTGACATCATCGTCGTGGGATCCTTCATCATTCGGGCACGTGTGACCGGTTGGGCAGGGAGCCAGATCTCTGAACGAGACGGTGGACTCCCGGCCATCGGGGTACCGCACGTGCGCATACGTGGGGTTTACCTCCGTTAACTCCACCTTGTCAATGAGAGGGTCGTTCTTGGCGGACCAGGTGAACTTCCGGAGTAGCACAGGGCCTGGAGCCACCAACCATGACGGTAGAGATGTCCCGTGTGTAGAGTGATGCCGGAACTTGAAGAATCGCTCATGAGGTGTGACATTAGTGGATGTGGAGAGAAGGGACCTGATAGAGTGTAACACGTCGGGGAGCACATTTTCCCACTGCTGGTCTGGTAGGTTGCATGACCTCAGTGTCAGACAGACAGTGTTCCAGATGATGGCATTGTATCGTTCAACCTGTCCATTGCCGATTGGGTGATATGGTGTCGTCTTACTCGAGGCGATTCCCCGTTGGCAGAGATAACTTTTAAGTTCACTCGACATAAAGGAGGGACACCGATCGTGTGGATAAAATTGGCTGTCCCGCAAAGGGAAAAGACCTGATCGAGGCATTTAATTACCGTAGAGGTAAGCATACTAGGACAGGGGAAGGCAAAGGGAAAGCGTTAATACTCGTCTACCATCATAAGTAGGTAGGTGTTCCACGTCGACGAAGGCAATGGCCCTTTAAAGTCTATGCTGAGCCTCCGCATAGGCTGCATTGCATGTATGAGTAAGTCATCTGATGGGCGGAAGAATTGTGGTTTCAATTCTACACAAATCCTACAGGAGGAGCATGTTTTCTTTACGTCCTCCGTTGAGAATGGTAGATTTGTGGAGCGCACAAAGTGCAACATACGGGTAATGCCAGGATGGCATAAGTCCATATGCAGATCTGCCAGAGTCGACGTTGACATTGAAGAGCAAAATGCCTGTGTGAAGGTATCTGGGGCCACATTCTTTTTGTCGGGTCGGTAATGGATAGTATATCCAAAGGTGGCCAGCTCCACCCTCCAGAGTTGAATTTTATTATTTTTGATTTTTGTGCACTTCTGGTTATCCAACATGAAAGCCACGGAGCGCTGGTCAGTTATGAGCGTGAAATGACACCGAGCAAGAAAATGACTCCATTGGCATACGGCCTCGATGATGGCTGTAGTCTCCTTCTCGATGGGGGGGTAATGGAGCCCGCTACCCTGTACGGTTCTGGATAGCAATGCCACGGGTCGACCACCTTGATTCAAGGTAGCTGAGATCGCCACCTCCGATGCATCGCATTCGACCACAAAAGGAAGGTTTTCATCAATGGAGCGAAGCGTGGCTTTCTCCAGCTGTTGTTTGAGGAGGTTGAAGGCAGAAATAGACGTTGCTTCCAATGGAAAAGACTTCGCATGAAGCAAGGGCTGTATTTTATCGGAGAAGTGAGGTATCCACTTTGCGTAATAAGCAAACATGCCAAGTGCCCGACGAAGAGAGCTGAGATTTGTAGGGGGAGGGAGCTCCTGAAGTGGACGAAGACGCTCTGGGTCCGGTTTAATAACACCGTTGCCCACCCAGTAGCCGAGAATGTTCACTGATGGCACCAATTTCACCGATTTGGATTCATTTAATGTTAAGTGGCGATGACGGAGAATGTCAAAAAATCTCTGAAGATTGGCGTCATGTTCCTTTTGATCATTGCCGGCAACAGTGATATTGTCTAAATACGGAAAGGTATCCGTCAAGTTCTCTTGCCGGACTAGGCCATCCATTGCCCGTTGGAAGACGGCCACCACATTGGTGACCCCAAATGGAAGGCGACGAAACTGATAAAGCCGACCATTGGCCTCAATGGCCATATACTTTTTGTCAGAGTCTTTCAGCGGTGCCTGATGGTATGCGCTCTTTAAATCGAAGGTTGAAAATACCTTGTATTTGGCAAGGTTGTTGACCATGTCATCTATGCGTGGTAGCGGGTAGGCATCCAGATCAGTATATTGATTAATAGTCTGCAAATAATCAATGCACAGACGTTTCTTATGTTGTTTTAAAGGGTTTTTCACAACGACAACTTGAGCCCGCCAGGGAGATGAACACGGCTCGATAATACCGTCAGCTAAAAGGCGAGAGATTTCTGCCTCGATAAATGCTCGGTCGTCTTGGCTAAAGCGCCGCGATTTGGTGGCTATGGGTTTACAGCGGGGGGAGAGATTGGCAAACAGGGAGGGCTCACTGAGTAAGGCCGCCGAGTGCGCACAAAACGGCACCTTAGAAATGGTAAACTCCGGCTTCGACCCTCCAACTCAAAAGTGAGTCTTTTGTGCTGCTTCTGGAAGTCCTGTCCCAGAAGCACATCGCTACATAAGTTTTCGAGTACTCCGAGCTGGGAGGAGGGATACGTGTGACCATTGAGGATGAGGTTGACAAGACAGAAGCCAGAAGAATTGGTGGTCAGAGTCGTGAGAGCCATTGCAATCTCCCTGACTGAGGGATAAATGCGCAGTTTTAACCTGCTGACAGCCCACTTACTAACGAAGCTGTCAGAGCTGCAGGAGTCGATTAGCGTGCTTAGAGTGTGCCCATTTACTGAAACCTTCGTGGCTGCATGGGACAAACTTTGGGGGAAAACAGCTGTGATGGGAGGAGGGGTAAATTTTCCTTCAGCAGCTGTAGCCTTAGCAGTGGTTCTTGGGGGAGGAGCAGCTCCATAGATAGCAGCTGCGAAGCTAACAGGAGCTCTCAACCGGTATACTTTAGAGGAGCGGCCTTTCTTGTTAGCAAAGGCCCGTGACTGGCATACCTTGGAAAAGTGTCCTTTCTTGCTGCAATGATTGCAGGTCGCATTATGAGCCGGGCAAAGTTTTCTGTAACGGAACGTACCTCCACAAAAGAAACACTTTTTTCCTGATTGCCAGGATGCTGCTAGGGTGGGGTCATCATCAGCAAAGGCCTCTAGGGTAGGGTCGTCGTCCGTTAGAGTAGAGTCATCATCAGTGGGGGCATCCACCCGAGACCTATCGAAAGACTTATTAAAGGTGATAGCCGCCGCCCATGCACGTGGTGGGAGATAAGTGTCTGCATTCTTCTTGGCCAAGTCCAGGGAACACGCCTGGTCATAAGCAGCCCATAAATTGAGGGTTTTCTTTTCCAGCAGGCGCTGACGTATAAAAGGGGACGCAATCCCATTGATAAAGGAATCGCGGATTAGTTCCTCTTGATACTGGTCAGCTGTAACTGCTTTAAGGTTACAATCTTTGCTGAGCCTGCGAAGTTCCTGGAGGAATTCATCGAGTGATTCCCCAGGCTGCTGCCGAGTTGTGGCCAGTAGGTGTCGAGCAAATATTTCATTCGAGGACTTGACATATAGCTGCTGTAAAATTTGGATAGCAGCGTCGTAGTCTATACAGTCCTCAATGTAATCATACACATGAGGGGATACGTAGTTAATAAGCATTCGTAACTTATTAGGGGCATCCGCCCCACATTCTTGAAGAAAGTTGCTAAAGGTACGAAACCAATGCTTCCATACCTTCGCTGCTGCAGGTGCATTCGGGTCCAGGTCAAGACGAGCGGGTCTAAGCAGTTTTTCCATGATGGATCAGTTTCTTGCCCAAGTCCCTTTCTGTGGTTCGAGTTGCAGCTGGTTGTTCCGAATCACCCAAGGCGTGGAGACAATAACAAGTCAATTAAATTGACATAATAAAGACTCACTACACACTTGGTTGTACATAAATCGAAATACATTTAATCGACTTGTAACCAAACATGGAGGTCTAGTTAGTAGTCACTAGCTTCCTGTTTCCAGATTGTCTCTGGCCAAGTTGGGCCCACGCCCGAGTATTTATACTCCTCGGACGGCGCCCTCAGCTAGCCGTTCAGTAGTACTTCCTGAGTTACTTCTTGTAGAAGTTGTGATTTATGACACAGGGTACTGAATTTGGATGATCAGCCATGATCGCATTGAATGGCGGAGCAGGCTCGAGGGGCCGAATGGCCTACTCCTGCTCCTATCTTCTATGTTTCTATGTTTCTATGTTTCGGAATTCTGAAAGGGGAGGGGAGGGGAAGATGTGTTTGGTGGTGGATTTTTAACCATCCTACTTAAGGTGGCATTCAGAGTATGCAAGTTATTCATGAGGGCAAGCATGCACTCATTTGACTGGCGCATTTGATGCTCCATGCAGGTGGCCACCCTTTCCATGGAAAAACACATCAAAGCCGTGGCCTGCAACATCATGTCAGCCATGCTTGCGAGGGACTCCTCCATTCTCCCTGCAAGCGAGCATATCATGGCTGGAAATTCTACCAGACCCTCCCATTTTCTGCTGCTCCTCCAGAATCATCCTCTGTGTCGACGGCCCCGAGGTTCAGCATCTGTGCCCAGCTGAGCAGAGCTTGGAGTGTCCGTACCCTTCAACAAGGACTCTCCACTGCTGTCCCTGTCCGCACTGTCTGCTCTTGCTCACATGTGATCTGTGAGAGACCAGATGACTACACCATTATCATGCCATTGGCTGTGCGATATTTAATTCTGTCACCAAGTAGCTGGGAGCCCCCCGATTCTCCATCTCCCATCACCATCAATGCCGATACTCCAGTTAGCTCCAGTGCCTCCTACTCTGCAGCAGTCAGCGTGGCTATGGCTGGAGGGCCACCTCCGGTCCTCTGCCTCTCCCTGGTGTTCTGGGCTCTCTTCTCCCGCAAGGAGGGAAATAAGAGACCTTTGAGTGAGAGTCATGAAATGAGTGGAAGGGAGCGATGGGCAACATCTGTAGAGGGCGACTATGAGGGTGAGGCGTGACATTGCATTAAGATGAGGGTGAGTATCAGTGATGGATGGTCAGATAGGGATGCAAGTAAGTGCATAGACTGTGAGGGATGGGTGCACCTGCAAGGTTGGTATGAGGAGTGATGTGCAGGAGTCGGCTTGGGAAGGCAGAGTGAGGGGGGTGGGATGAAACGCACATCAGGATGTAGTTGAATGCAGCATTGTACTCACCTTTCCTGGCCTCATGAGGTCATTAAATCTCTTCCTGCATTGAATCCATGACCGTGCCACCGCACTCCTGCTGCTCACCGCTGCCGCAATCTCCAGCCATGCCTTCTTTGTCACATAGGCTGGCTTCTTCCTCCCGTCAGCAGGAAATAACACCTCCCTGCGGGCCCGACCACCTTGCCGCAGGAGCTCCAGGCAGACACCACTGAAGCGAGTGGCAGCTTTTACATTGTGAATCCATTTTTTAATCTCCAAGCAATGTTTCTCCCACCTTCACAAACCTTCAGCTGTTCTCTGTGCGTTGCTCCTTTAAATACCTCATCTGAATTGAACCAACGCGTGATGTCATCACACCCGCTCACTTTAATTGGACGAGAAACCCGGACGTCAGATGCAAATGCAGTGGCTTCGTTACAAAGCCACTGAGGAACGGGTCACTGAAACCCCCAGGTTCCCCACACGACCCACAGCTTTCCTGCAGCCAGCGCATTGGCAGGTAAAAATTCCGGCCATTGGTGCTGTTTTAATTTTCATCCCTGGCTGGAAAACTGGCGGTTGTGGATCGACCACCCCAATATACCCTGCCCAAATTTACTTTAATTGAAGAAAAAAACTGTGGATGCTGGAAATCTGAAACAAAAACAGAAAATGCTGCAAACACTCAGCAGGTCACAGAATCACAGAATCACAGAAACCCCACAGTGCAGATAGAGGCCATTTCGGCCCATCGAGCCTGCATCGACACATATCCCACCCGATCCCCTTAACCCCTACACCAACACATATCCCACCCTATCCCCATAACCCCACGTATTTAATCCCCCTAACACTAAGGGCCAATTTATCATAGCCAATCAACCTAACCCGCACATCTTTAGGCTGTGGGAGGAAACCGGAGCACCCGGAGGAAACCCACGCAAACACGGGGAGAATGTGCAAACTCCACACAGACAGTCACCCGAGGCCGGATTCGAACCCGTGTCCCTGGCGCTGTGAGGCCACAGTGCTAACCACTATGCCACCGTGCTGCATCTGTGGAGGGAATAAACAAGAGTTTTAATGAAGGGCCCACACCTGAACTATCAACGTCTGCTCTCTCCACAGATGCTGCCTGACGTGCTCAGTGTTACTAGCACATTCTGATATTGCACAGACATGCCCTGTGCAATGGGAATATATGAGGATTTGATCAGTGCACAGCCACATATAGACTTGTGTGTGAATTTTAACGTGGGAGGTGAAGATTCAAAATGATGCATATCCTAAACTTACTATCCAACATACTGTAGCAAAACTTCCAAAGCATCCTCTATAAATGGGAGTTGTTCACCCACATGTTTCCTCGCAGTAAAATGTATGTACAGCAATCGGTCATGAAAGTGAAAGCCCATGGGATCCAAGGCAAAGTGGCAAGTTGGATCCAAAATTGGCTCAGCGGCAGGAAACAAAGGGTAATGGTCAAAGGGTGTTTTTGTGACTGGAAGGCCATTTCCAGTGGGGTTCTGCAGGGCTCAGTACTGGGTCCTCTGCTTTTTGTGGTATATATCAATGATTTGGACTTGAATGTAGGAAGTATGATTAAGAAGTTTGCAGATGATACAAAAATTGGCCGTGTGGTTGGTAATGAAGAAGAAAGCTGTAGACTGCAGGAAGATATCAATGGACTGGTCAGGTGGGCAAAACAGTGGCAAATGGAATTCAATCCAGAGAAGTGTGAGGTAATGCATTTGGGGAGGGCTAGCAAGACAAGGAAATACAAAATAAATGGTAGGACACTGAGGAGTGCAGAGGAATAGAGGGACCTTGGAGTGCATGTCCACTGATCCCTGAAGGTAGTAGGACAGGTAGATAAGATGGTTAAGAAGGCATATGGGATACTTGCCTTTATTAGCCAAGACATACAATATAAGAGATGGGAGATTATGCTTGAACTGTATAAAACACTAGTTAGGCCACAGCTAGAATACTGCATGCAGTTCTGGTCACCACATTACAGGAACGATGTGATTGCACTAGAGAGAGTGCAGAGGAGATTTATGAGGATGTTGCCTGGGCTGAGGAATTTTAGCTATGAGGAAAGATTGGATAGGCTGGGGTTGTTTTCTTTAGAGCAGAGGAGGCTGAGGGGAGATCTAATTGAGGTGTATAAAATTATGAGGGGCCTAGATAGACTGCTTAGGAAGGACCTATTTCCCTTAGCAGAGGGGTCAATAACCAGGGGCATAGGTTTAAAGTAATTGGTAGGAGGGTTAGAGGGGATTTGAGGAGAATTTTTTTCACCCAGTGGGTGATGGGGGTCTGGAACTCATTGCCTGAAAGGGTGGTAGAGGCAGAAACCCTCATCACATTTAAAAAGTATTTGGATATGCACTTAAAGTGCCATAAACTACAAGACTACGACGAAGAGCTGGAAAGTAGTATTAGGCAGGATAGCTCTTTGTCAGCCGGCACGGACAAGATGGGCCGAATGGCCTCCTTCTATGATTCTATGATTCCCTCCTGACATCAATGGAAAATAAAATTGCGAGAGGTTTTTAACGAGTGGCCGAGCCAATATCACCCGTTTTACACTATCAACAACAACAACAGCAACTTGTATTTTTATACCTCCTTTAACGTAGTAAAACATCCCAAGGCGCTTCACAGGAGTATTATAAGACAAAAATATTGACACAGAGCCACATACGGAGAATTTAGGGCAGGTGACCAAAAGCTTGGTCAAAGAGGTAGGTTTTAAGGCGCGTCTTAAATGAGGAAAGAGAGGTAGAGAGGCAGAAAGATTTAGGCAGGGAATTCCAGAGCTTAGGGCCTAGGCAACAGAAGGTGCATCCACCAATGGCTGAGTGATTATAATCAGGGAGGGGTCTGGTGAGGGGAAATTTAGAAATCTAAAGAGAAAGGTCAAGGCAATAGAGCAGTGTAGCGATTTGGATAAAAATAAGCAGAGTGTGACAGGAAGGGACAGAGGCCTAGAAATTCACTATGGCCCCGCCAGCTGGCTAGCGGCCAAAAGTTAGCGCTGGGCGCGGAGCCATGTGCGACCGTCAGATATTCACTTTTTGCGCCCCAAGTCGGAACCGGGCGCTATTCCAGGGTGTGCCCACCCCCGCTTGGGGTGCTGAAACTGAATTTCAGCGCTCTAGGTGCCGCTGCGCCACCCGATGCGGTGCAGCAGGCTGCGGTACTGCAGGTCTCCTCCTTCTCTTAAGGTGGAGGTGCCTGCAACGGGGAGATCGCCGCTGGATTGTGCCGGCAAATGAGCCCGGCACCACGGAGAAGTGCCGGGCTCGCGGAAAGCAGCCGGCAATGCCGCGGGGGGGGTGGTGGAGGGGGCCAGGGAAGGAGGTGCGGGCAGGCGGCTGCCGATAAAGCGGCCGGCCGCACCTCCACCTTTATGCGCCCCACTAAGGCTGCAGTAAGGCCCTGGTCTCCGGATGTTAGTAGCGGCCGCCACGGAGGAGGCGGCGGCAACTGAATATGAGCGTCGGGCCGGCATCGGGGTGGAAAAGGGGCACTGCGCACACCGATGATGTCATCGGTGCCGGCGCAGCGCTACCGGCTACCGCCGCCATTACCGTCGAGCTCAATATCAGCGCAACCTCCTCTACTGGCGCAGAAGCCCTCTTTAGGCGGTAACTGGGCGCAAAGCTTGCAGCGCCTTACTGAATTTCTAGGCCAGAGAGTTTAATTGTAGCAGTGCAGCAGAGAATAATGTCAAAGCAGGGAATTATGGTAAAAAAATTAAATTGCAGGCTTTTTATCTGAATGCACAAACTATTCATAACAAGACAAATGAACTAATGGCACAAATAGAGATAAATGGGTTTGATCTAATAGCCATTACAGAGACGTGGTTGCAAGGTGGCCAAGGTTGGGAACTAAATGTTCCAGGGTACTTGACATTTCGAATAGACAGGCAGAATGGAAAAGGAGGGGTGGTAGGCCTGATAATAAAGGATGACATAAAGACAGTAGAGCGAAAAGATCTCAGCTCAGAAGATCGGGAAGTAGAATCAGTATGGGTGGAGATAAGGAATAACAAGGGGCAGGAAACATTGGTGGGAGTAGTATATAGGCCCACGAACAGTAGCTATACCATTGGATAGAATATTAATCAAGAAATGATCGGAGGTTGTAACAAAGGTAATGCAATAATCGTGGGGGACTTTAATCTTCATATAGACTGGACAAATCAAATTGGCAATGGTAGTCTGGAGGACGAGTTCATGGAATGCATTCGGGACAGTTTCCTAGAACAATATGTCATGGAATGAATCAGGGAACAGGCTATTTTAGATCTCGTATTGTGTAATGAAACAGGCTTAATTAGCAATCTCATAGTAAAGGATACTCTGGGGAAGAGTGATCTTAAAATGTTGGAATTTCACTTTAAGTTTGAGGGTGACTTGCCTAAGTCCAAAACTAGAGTCTTAAACCTAAATAAAGCCAATTACATAGGTATGAAGGGCGAGTTGGCTAAAGTAGATTCGAAAAATAGATTAAATGTATGGCGGTAGATAAGCAGTGGCTAGCATTTAAAGAAATATTTCATAACTCTCAACAAAAATACATTCCATTGAGAAACAAAAACTCCATGAGAAAAGTGATCCATCCGTGGCTAACTAAAGAAGTTAAGGATAGCATTGGAGTGAAAGAAGAAGCTTATAATATTGCGAAGAATAATAGTAAGCCTGAGGATTAGGAGAGTTTCAGAAACCAGCAAAGGATGACCAAAAAATTGATAAAAAAGGAAAAAATAGAATATGGGAGAAACTAGCAAGAAATATAAAAACAAATTGTAAGAGCTTCTGCAAGTATGTAAGAAGGAAGAGAGTAACAATAGTAAACATTGGTTCCTTAGAGGCTGAGACAGGAGAAATTATTATGGGGAATAAGAAAATGGCAGAAAAGCTGAACAAATATTGTATATCTATCTTCACAGTAGAAGACACAAAAAGCATACCAAAAATGGTGGGGAACCAAGGGTCTAATGAGGGTGAGGAACTCAATGTAATTAATATAAGTAGAGAAAAACTACTAGAGAAACTAAGAGGACTAAAAGATGACAAATCCTCTGGACCTGACAGCCTACATCCTAGGGTTCTAAAAGTGGTGGCTGCAGAAATAGTGGATACATTGGTTTTGATTTTCCAAAATTCCTTAGATTCTAGAACGGTCCCAATGGATTGGAAGGTAGCAAATGTAACACCGATGTTCAAGAAAGGGGGGAGAGAGAAAACAGGGAACTACAGGTCAGTTAACCTGACATCAGTCGTTAGGAAATTGCTGGAATCCATTGTTAAGGAAATGGTATCAGGGCACTTAGAAAATCATAACATGATTAGGCAGAGTCAACATGGTTTTATGAAAGGGAAATCATGTTTGAAAAATTCATCAGAGATTTTTGAGGATGTAACTAGCAGGGTAGATAAAGGGGAACCAGTGGATATAGTATATTTGGATTTCCAAAAGGCATTCAACAAGGTGCCACATAAAACGTTATTACACAAGATAAAGGCTCATGGGATTAGGGGTAATATAGTAGCATGGCTAGAGGATTGGTTAATGGACAGAAAAGAGAGAGTAGGGATAAACATGTCTTTTTCAGGTTGGCAGGCTGTAACTAGTGGGGTGCCACAAGGATCAGTTCTGGGGCCTCAGCTATTTACAATCTATATTAATGACCAAGACGAAGGGACCGAGTGTAATGTATCCAAGTTTGCTGACGATACAAAGCTAGGTGGGACAGTAAGCTGTCAGGAGAACACAAAGGGGTCGATTTTCATTGATCTGTGGAGTCGGGATTGGAGGCGTGCGGGAGGTTAAAGTTCCGAATTCGGGAGTCCCGACACCATCCCGCCCCCAACCTGCCTCCATGTAAGTTTTAAAGGAGGCGGGTACCCACCCCGCACTGGGACCCGCCTACCCGAGGCGGGAAGGGATTAGTGCCAATTAACTGCCTGTTAACAGGTAGTTAACAGGCAGTTTTTAACCTAATCCCTATTTTAAAGCTTGAAGTGTGGGATTCCCGATGGCTCCAAACCCCGCCAAGTTAGAAGAATCGGGCCGTCGGGTTGAAGGACTTGGAGGGGTCGAGATGTCAGTGTTCAGGTGAGTGATGGGTGCATGAGTGCAAACGTAAGTGTGTTTGGTGTGTCTAAAATGTGTAAAGAAGTTTAAATTACCTGTACTTACCTTTACAGCCTTCCTTCCTCCAGGTTTCGGGAGTCTATCATCTAACTGGCACAGAAAGTAGAATGGCTGCGATCTGTCAAAAGTGACAGCCTGCAGCTTTCTGTGCCAGTGAGATTTCTAACTGAGTCTGTGTAGAAGGACTCAGGTTAGAAGTAAGACTGTCAGTGTTTGACAGCTTCAAACAGCTGTGAAACACTGATATTTCATCTGTCAAAACGTCTTGACAGATGAAATTTCAGTCTGTGACATCACCTGTTGCCGGGTGGCCCTTAATTGGCCTGCTGAGCCTGCTGGGCGGGCTCAACAATGTGAATCAAGTTAAAATCGTGTGGATTGGCCGCATCTCGATGGAGGTGGGACTACAACCCCGAAAGTTATAGTCCCGCCTCCTTCCCGAGTTCTGAATGAAAATCACCCCCAAAGAGTCTGCAAAGGAATATAGGTAGATTAAGTGAGTGGGCAGTAAGGTGGCAGATGGAGTATAATATAGGGAAATGTGAGGTTATTTACTTTGGTATGAAGAATAGAAAAACAGAATATTTTTTAAATGGTGAGAAACTTTCAAATGTTGGTGTTCAGAGAGATTCAGTTGTCCTCGTGCAAGAAACACAGAAAGCTAGCATGCAGGTACAGCAAGCAATAAGGAAGGCAAATGGCATGTTGGCCTTTATTGCAAGGGGGTTAGACTATAAGAGTAAGGAAGTCTTGCTACAGTTGTACGGGGCCTTGGTGAAACCACGCCTGGAGTAGCAAGCACAGTTTTGCTCCCCCAATCTAAGGAAGGATATACTTGCCTTGGAGGCGGTGCAACAAAGGTTCACTAGGTTGATTCCTGGGATGAGAGGGCTGTCCTATGATGAGAGATTGTGTAGAATGGGCCTATACTCGCTGGAGTTTAGAAGATTGAGTGGTGATCTCATTGAAACATACAAGATTCTGAAGGGGATTGACAGGGTAGATGCTGAGAGATTGTTTCCCCTGGCTGGAGTGTCTAGAACTAGGGTGCATAGTCTCAGGATAAGAGGTCAGCTATTTAAGACTGAGATGAGAAGGAATTTCTTCACTCAGAGGGTTGTGAATCTTTTGAATTCTCTGCACGAGAGGGCTCTGGTTGCTGAATCTTTGCGTATATTCAAGGCTGAGATAGATAGATTTTTGTACTCTAGCGGAATCAAGGGACACGGAGGTCGGGCAGGAAATTGGATTTGAGATCGATGATCAGCCATGATCTTATTGAATGGCGGAGCAGGCTCGAGGGGCCGTATGGCCTACTCCTGCTCCTATTTCTTATGAATTATGCTCAAAAGGGCAGAATTAGAGAAGCCCAGATATCTCAGGGGGTTGTGGGGCTGGAGGAGATTACAGAGATAGGGAGGGGCGAGGCCATGGAGGGATTTGAAAATAAGAATGTGGAATTTTGAAATCGAGGCGTTGCTTAAGTAGGAGCCAATGTAAGTCAGCGAGCACAGGGGTGATGGGTGAACGGGACTTGGTGCGAGTTAGGACACGGGCAGCCGAGTTTTGGATGACCTCAAGTTTGCATAGGGTAGAATGTGGGAGACCAGCCAGGAGTGCGTCAAATAGTTAAGTCTAGAGGTAACAAAGGCATGGATCAGGGTTTCAGCAGTGGATGAGCTGAGGCAAGAGTGGAGACGGGCAATGTTACGGAGGTGGAAATAGGCGGTGTTAGTTATGCCGCAGATATGTGGTCGGCAGCTCATTTCTGGGGAAATCTGACACCAAGGTTGCGAACAGTCTGGTTCAGCCTCAGACAGATGTTAGGCAGAGGGATGGAGTCAGTGACTAGGGAACGGAGTTTGTGGCGGGGACTGAAAACAATGGCTTCGGCCTTCCCAATATTTAATTGGAGAAAATTTCTGCTCAAATAGAACTGGATGTTGGACAAGCAGTCTGACAATTTAGAGACAGTGAAGGGGTCGAAAGAAGTGCTGGTGAGGTAGAGCTGGGTGTTGTCAGCGTACATGTGGAAGCTGACGCTGTGTGACAGATGGTGTCGCCAAGGGGCAACAAGTAGATGAGAAATAGGAGGGGGCCAAGGATAGATCTTTGGGGGACACTGGAGGTAATGATGTGGGAGTGGGAAGAGAAGCCATTGTAGGCGATTCTTTGGCTACAATTAGATTGATAAGAATGGTTCAAAGACAACATTACAACTCCTTTGTGTTGTGTGAACAAATAGCAGTTTTGGCAATGCAAACCTCCCCATCCTTTAATGGTGAACAACAGCCCTTTAAACTGCTGGAGTGGTATGTCATATTTCCCAGTCTCTTGGATGATGTCCTGATATTTATGGCACAATTGGAAGTTTTTCTCCAATTTATCATACATTTCGTTGGACTTTAGTATGAAAACAAAACTATGAAAATTATCATCTAAGAAAAGCAAAAATAGAAAACTGGAATTTATTGACTTGTTTTCTTAAAAGCTGAAGAAATTTCAGTTATGTGCCCAAACAATATCTGGCTGAAGACTGCCAGTATGGAAAGGATGCTACACCATTGAAATCCTAAGGCGACAAATAGAAATAATAGGAAAAAAAACTCACAACAGAGCCAGCACATTATTGAAGTTTCATAGTTTGCCTGGATGGAAGCAAACATTTATCAACCAATTTTCTACTAGACCAGCATGACTGTAATTAATGTAGGAGCATATTTAAAAAAAATTACATGTGCTAAATTTAGCAGCTACTGTTCATTATTAACCACTTCAAGAGGAGGATCTGAACAGTCAATCTACCTTTGCCACTGCATGCCAGGGCAATATTTAAATATTAGAATGTCACAGAATACTCTCTACTTGCCTGGATGAGTGCAGCTCCAGCAACATTCAAGATTCTCGACACCTGTTCGATTGCCACCCCATCCACCACCTTAAACATTAACTCCCTCCACCACCGGCGTACCATGGCTACAGTGTGTACCATCTACAAGATGCACTGCAGCAACTTCGACAGCACCTCCCAAACCCGCGACCTCTACCACCTAGAAGGACAAGAGCAGCAGGCGCATGGGAACACCACCACCTCAAAGTTCCCCTCCAAGTCACACACCATCCTAACTTGGAAATATATTGTCGTTCCTTCATCGTCGCTGGGTCAAAATCCAAGAACACCCTTCCTAACAGCACTGTGGGAGTACCTTCACCACATGGACTGCAGCAGTTCAAGAAGGCGGCTCACCACCACCTTCTCAAGGGCAATTAGGGATGGGCAGTAAATGCTGACCTTGCCAGCGATGGCCACATCCCGTGAATGAATAAAAGAAATGGTTGAGAGTGAGAAGAAGCAGCAGGAATATCAGTCTGGTATTTCACAGCAGGTAGAGTGCCCTTGAGATTAGTGCTGGCTCCTTACTGTTTCTAATCTACACAAACAAACCGGATTCAGAAGAGCAAGTTGGTCAAATGTACAGATGATACTAAAGTAAGGGAGGAATATAAGTATGATGAAGCAGCCAAGATGGACCTGGAACAAATTTGCAAGTGGACAGAACTACAGTAGATGAAATTCAACAGTAATAATTGCAAATTGTTAAACATTGGAAGTGAAATGGGGGAGATGCTATCTGGCATTATTCTTGCAACTTCCGCCTTCCCCTCTGACACCGCCATAACCCCGACCCATAAAACTGGGTTGGGGTTCATCACCTTTGTATGGGCTCCCAGTGACTCGCCTGCTGCCAAGGAGGAGCCCGCTATTTCCTACATTACAACAGTGACTACACTCCAAAATACTTCATTGGCTGTAAAGCGCTTTGAGATGTCCGGTGGTCGTGAAAGGCGCTATAAGAACATAAGAAATAGGAGCAGGAGTAGGCCATACGGCACCTTGAGTCTGCTCCGCCATTCAATAAGTTCAAGGTTGATCATCGACCTCAACTTCACTTTCCCGCTCGATCTCCGTATCCCTTGATTCACCTGGAGTCCAAAAATCCATCTATCTCAGCCTTGAATATACTCAAAGACTCAGCATGCACAGCCCTCTGGGGCAGAGAATTTCAAAGATTCACAACCCTCCGAGTGAAGAAATTCCTCCTCATCTCAATCTTAAAAGGCCTATTCCTTATCCTGAGGCTATGCCCCCTAGTTCTAGACTCTCCAGCCAGGGGAAACAACCTCTCAGCATCTACCCTGTCAAACCCCTTCAGTATCTTGTATGTTTCAATGAGATCACCTCTCATTCTTCTAAACTCCAGAGAGTACAGGCACAAGTAAGGAGTGTGATGGAATACTCTCCACTTGCCTGGATGAGTGCAGCTCCAACAATACTCAAGAAGCTCGACACCATACAGGACAAAGCAGCCCACTTGATTGGCACCCCATCTACCACCTTAAACATTCACTCCCTCCACCACTGGCGTACCGTGGCTGCAGTGTGTACCATCCACAAGATGCACTGCAGCAACTCGCTAAGGCTTCTTCGGCAGCACCTCCCAAACCCGCGACCTCTTCTACCTAGAAGGACAAGGGCAGCAGGCGCATGGGAACACCATCACCTCCAAGTTCCCCTCCAAGTCACACACCATACTGACTTAGAAATATATCGCCGTTCCTTCATCGTCACTGGGTCAAAATCCTGGAATTCCCTACCTAGCAGCACTGTGGGAGTACCTTCACCACACGGACTTTAGCGGTTCAAGAAGGTGGCTCACCACCACCTGACTAAATCGCCATCATCTTCAATCCTAAAGCTAGAAACTCTGCAAACAGCATGGGCTAAAAATGAAAATGGGTGCGGGGATCACCCTGCGTCTATTCAAAGGAATGCAAGCAGCACACTAACTTCGTGCTGCCTGCTGATTAGCATAATTGGGTTCAGCACAGCACTGAACGCACTGCTGAGTGGCTGAAAGCTCAGCAGGGGGCCCAAGTTCATGTGATGCTAGCACCACTTCAATCTAGCATGCATTACTTAAAGGCAGTCCGCACCTCTTAAAGGGGAGGTGCATTCTGCCTGCAGCAGCTCATTCAACTAGCTGGGTAAGAGAGTGAGAGGAGGAAAAAAAATAATGGTGTCACAACAGGGGAGAGAGCGTGCGCCAAAGTTCTCCGATGCAGCACTGGAGGTCTTGGTGCAGGAGATCAACCCGAGGAGAAAAGTCCTGTTTCCATAGCAGGCCAGGAGGCCCCTCAGGAAAATGCGTAAAATCCAATGGGAGCAGCTAGCTGCTGTGGTGAATGCCAGCAGTATAGACCTGAGGACCTGGACGTAGTGCAAGAAGAAGCTTAATGACCTCACACAAGTATATCCCACCATCTGCACACTAGCCTAAATACACTGCTGAATGTACCACATCCCCATCACTCACCTACCAACAATCTCTTCCAAACACGACTCATACCTCACATTCATAGCTTAATCTCACCCTCACACACTTACCACTGCTGCAAGCCTCACACCCACATCTCACAGCTTGCACACACTGTCAGCTATTCAACCATGACAGGCATATCACCCAAACACATTGCACCACACTCACTGACACACTTCCCCTTCTCTTGCAGGAAAAGGTGGCTCAAAACCGGGGCCAGCAGGACCTAACTGGCGGGGGACAGGCGCGCCTGCATAACCTGATCTTGATGGAGGAGATGGTGCTGGCCATTATTAGGAGGGACATCGCAGAGCCCATAGGCAGTGGTGGGACTAAAAGAATACAAGATTCCAGTATCCTCATACGTAATCCTCCTTCTCACCGCCCACTTCCCCCTCAGCCCACAATCTCTTCTGATTTGCAAGCTGCACATGGTGTAAGCACCTTTTGCTTTCTGCCCTCCCCTCACCACAACCTTACCCTTCTGTCTTTCTCCTTTCAGATAGCCAAGAATTGACCTGGCCAGGCACTGGCAGAGGAGCACAAAATAGAAGAACACCAAGGCACTGATGATGAAGACACAGTTTCCCCATGAATGCTGACAACACCCAGTTCTACCTCACCACCACTTCTCTTGACCCCTCCACGGTCTCTAAATTGTCAGACTGCTTGTCCGCCATCCAGTTCTGGATGAGTATAAATTTTCTCCAATTAAATATCGGAAAGACCAAAGCAATTGTTTTTGAACCCCGCCACGAACTCCGTATCCCAGCCACTGACTCCATCCCTCTCCCTAACATCTGTCTGAGGTTGAACCAGACTGTTCACAACCTTGGTGTCATATTTGACCCTGAAATGAGCTTCCGACCACATATCCGCAGCATAACTAAGACCGCCTATTTTCATCTAGGTAACATCATCCGTCTCCATCCCTGCCTTAGCTCATCTGCTGCTGAAACCTGTAGAAGTGCATCAGCATAGATATATATATCCACACATATTAGTATAAAATAAGCACACATACTCTGTTATATTAAAATGGAGTCTGGAACGTTCAGCAGGCCAAAATGGCTTCACACAGTACAAAATAAGGGGAAACAGGCAGGCCCATATTAGGAAGCGGTTTAAGGAAGAGGATGTGACTCCTTTGTAGCTTGCAGGCTAGACAGTTCCATAAACAAGATAAGCTTAGCAGAACAAATTAATGATAACCGAAGGACATGTACTGTAAACATTCGTATGAATGTCCAGAACCAAAGTGAGAGACAAACCGTCTCCATTGTATAAAATTAATTAACTTTATCTAAAGGTATTCCTGCATCATGACTTTTGATTATCTATTGGCTAACCTTATCTTAAGACACCGAGGCTCTGCTGACCCTTTAGTCATCTTCTTGTTGAACTTAAGCATTCCTTACTCATCTCTTTCTTAATGTTATTAATTGTGTCTCTCAATACCATACCATGTGATAAAAGATTTTGATCTTTGTGTATAAAAAGAGGTGTTTTTGTCCATGTATTCGTAGAAGTCACGATAGCCTTTGCTTACGTGAAGCTCCCCTTGCTAGCAAGTAGTTAATAAAGTCTGCCTTTGATGATCACTTTGTTTCACAGAGTCTTATTGAACAGTCGAAACTTCGACAGTTTCTTGGAGGTCCCACCGAGATCGCTTGCTACCTTTCGGTAAGTCACGGACGAGGACACCATACTTTGCTAACGACAAATCCTGAATGGCCATAAGTGAGGTTTTCTCACAGAAAAAGAAAAGGATTTCTCTTTAGATACATAGTTGGTGTAGTCTGTTACTTCCGACGGGAGCACTGCGATCGGTTAAGACTCATGTGTGTTTGGAACTTGAGTTAACTTGTTGTAACCTTTTGCTTCTTTTTGACATTAAAAGGAGGAGGATACTGCCGGTTCAGGTTTCAAAACTATCGGACAAAGGGAGACAACAGAAAGGTCGCGACCAGGTTGAGTTCCGGAATATATGTGAGTGTACTATGAAGGGATTAGCCTGAAGGATAGACACAAAAGGGTACCAGAGGGCCTCTGAAGAGACTAGCTCGAAGGATAGGCAGAGAGTGCACAGCGACGTAAATCTGTGAAGGGACTACCTAGTAATCCCGAAGGATAGATCGGTAGTTAAGTATAGAATAAGGATTTGGAGGTAGAATACAACTGTTTTGTAAAATAACGCTTATAGGTATATGTAAAATTGTAAGGATTAAAAAAAAAACTGTTGGTGACTGAGTTGATCGACTAGGACAAGGAAGTGCCTGTCTCAAACGCGCAGCCTTAGACCGGTTGTTAAGAGGGGAAATCCCCCACGCGAAGGTCAGGACCCTAAAGTGGGCGTAGAGGCATAAAGGCACTTGGGATCGTGATACTCAGTCATTAGTCGTTAAAACCTTGTAAAATAAGGCCTCGATCTGTAGAGCGTACCACGCAGATCGAGAAAACTGTCGGATTGTAATTTAGCTTTTGTAGAAAGCCTGCATAACTGTACTTACGTTATTTAATGTCTGAGTTCTTTTGTGTACCTGTTTGGACCTTCAAGTTATTCCTTAGTATTTTCTTGATTGTTATTATTGTATGTTATTGTTCATCACTCTCAGCACTTTGGTCAGCCTGTAGGGGTCGTAAGAGGGTTGAGGGTAAAACTTGTGACCCAGAACAAGTGCAGCTAGTGGAAATTAAGAACTAACTAGGATGGGAGCTGCAGAAAGCAAGGTCCCCGAAAGGGGAACCCCAGCTTTCCATATTTTTCAAAACTGTGGCCGATTATCCACAAATGATTTACCTAAATGGTCTAATTGGACCAAGAATGACAAATACCCATTCCCTATAGAGGGAACCTTTAATTTAGACAGAATAACATGTCTAGAGAATTGCCTCGTAACTAGAGACCCGCAGAGAAAAGGAAAAAAAGCTGTAAATTGGTCAGCCTTTTCAGATTGGAAAAAGGAAGCACAGACAATTAACGAACTTAAGAGCATCGTTATTTGCCATCAACCCACCATTGTGGATGCTGACCAGTTGTTTAGAGCTTGGCTGAAAGATTCAAAGTATCGCTTGTTAACCGAAGGCGAAGAAGGATTTAAAAATTTTAATGATCATAAAACCAACAACAATTGGAATCCAGAAACACTACCAAGCGAGCAGTTCTGGACTGAGTTATATAGAACAATGCATATTAAATTCCCAAAAAGAATTAATTGGTCAAAAATAATCGAAACAACACAAAAAAAGGACGAGGATGTTGAGGATTATATTGAAAGAATAGAATTAATCATGGGACAACATTCCGGGATGGCTAAGGAAAATTATCAAATTCCCCTGATTAACGCCCTTGTAAACGGTCTCAGATCAGAATTTAGGGAACCATTGACTCTAGTCTGCTTAGACTGGAGACATAAAACAACCCCCGAATTAACACAAATTCTGAAAGGAATCCAGGAGAGGAATAGAGACCAAAAGAATAAGGCTACTCTCTTTATGGAACAATCGGCTCTGGAAACCCCGACTGCCAAAACCACTATCTGTTATCAAGGTCAGCAGGGCGGACGGGGCAGAGGGGGTAACAGGGGAGGATTTGGAGGACGTAATAGGAGAGGCTTTGGCAGAGGACAGTGGAATGGAAGAGTCACAAACTCTGCGTGTTATAACTGCGGTCAGATCGGACACTGGAAGTCTGGCTGCCTGCTTCCAAAACAGTCGAACCAAGGCTGGGGAAGCGCACCTAATAATATAAATACCCAAGCCCAGGTTTACACTCGTACGCAACCAAATTTTACAACAGGGAATCCTTGGGGAGGTCAAATTATTGGAGAACAATTCGGACCCCCAGGCCAAAACTATGCATGACGCAGAGACAAAGTCCCGACCGTTACCCACCCGACTCAGTTACCTTCAGTTTCAGTAAATTCTAGGGAAGAGCCAGTTTTATCCATAAAAGTACAAGGTAGGAAAGTCCCATTCTTAGTTGATACCGGAGCCACAACCTCGCTGCTAACAAAGCAACACGCAAGAGGAACCCCGTGCACTGACGCACAGGTCACGTGCGTGGGACTCTCCGGTGCCCTACAAAAAATGACGTGGTCAGAGCCACTAGAAGTACAGACAGACAGTTTTTCTGGTCAACATGCCTTCCTCTTATCAGACGATACCCCTATGAACCTATTGGGAAGAGATTTACTGTGCAAAATGCAAGCAACAATAGTTTGTTCAAAAGAGGGACTGCAAGTATATATCCCTACCGAAAGATGCATTATGTGTCCTTTATATGAAGTTACACAAGAAAACCCACCTCTAAATATCCCAAGAGAAACACAACAATTGCTTGATCAGGTTCCGCCGCAAGTCTGGTCTAACCATCCAAATGAGGTCGGCAAAATGATAACCGCTCAGCCATATAAAGTTACACTAAAACCATCCATTCGACTGGCCCGGCGTTCCCAGTACCCGCTGTCAGCGGCAGCTGAGCAAGGAATTCAGCCTGTCATTAACTCTTTATTGCAACAGGGAATAATCGTCCCGACACAGAGCCCGTGCAACACACCGATTCTTCCTGTCGAAAAGAAAGAAAGTGGGAAATGGAGACTAGTGCAGGATTTAAGAGCAGTTAATGAATCAGTACTACCAGTTTATCCAGTTGTGCCAAATCCTGCCACAATCCTAACTAGTATTCCTTCTGGATCAAAATACTATACTGTTATTGATTTATGCTCAGCATTTTTCAGCATTCCTATCCACCAAGATTCGCAGTTTCTGTTCGCTTTTACGTTCAAGGGAACACAGTATACTTGGACAAGGCTCCCGCAAGGATATACAGAAAGTCCCACAATCTTTTCTCAAAGTCTCAGGCATGATCTAGAGGACGTTACCTGTACGGGAGGGTCCACATTAATCCAATATGTTGACGATTTACTAATAGCCTCGCCTGATAAACAGTCATGTCAAATCGACTCGCTTATTATGCTGCATGCCTTGGCCGCAAAGGGACATAAAATATCACGGTCCAAGATGCAGTTTGTATCAGAGAAAGTGCAGTATTTGGGACATGAACTCCGTGGAGATAGTCGCTGTTAAGTATGTGTATTGTATTGAACAATTAACACAAAGACTTAAACGTATAACTCAAACAGGCGTTTACTGGTTGGAGGTAGGGACTGCACATAGGTCTTTACTTCATGCCCACAGGCGGGAACTGAGGGGGATCAGTACCCACAGTATTATTTATACCCCTATGGCCAGGAGTGGTACTGCGTATCACTACGCCCAACAAGTAGTGCAGTCCTGTCCATAGGTTCAAAGTAGCACACATATTACATACACAACATTCCTCCCTTCCTAGCTTTACAGTCATCTCCCCATTTAACATAACGTAATAACATATATACATATATAACTTCAGGTTTACATAACAGAATAACATAGATACATAGATAACTTCATGTCAAAAACAGATCACAGATTCAGTCTCTGCGGAAAACAGTTCACAGATTCAATCTCTGTGGTGTAGTCGGTTCACGTTGCTAGAGTGACTCATTCAATAGTCCTTCCATGGATTTAACAGTTTGAACTTCCGAACTGAATTGGCTCCGTTCGGAGGGACCACGTGTGTGATCTGGTAGAGGTGATAATGGTTCAGATGGGTCATCTTCTGTTTTTCCTTTTCCTTTTCTGCTTCTTGGAGACTCTCTGGGCTCCATTGTCAGCTGCCACAGCTGCCAGCTGCATGCGCAGTTCCTCCTTCTCTTCCTCCTGTTTCCGTCGTAGAGCCAGCTTCTCCCGATGTTCCGTAGACTTTTGGTGCTCCTCCATGATTTCTGCACTTTGGGAGTCGAAGTTACAAGCTGGGCAGGACAGGACATCGTAATATTCGGTGTCGTCCTGAGCTAGACCAGTGAGAGGGTCGTCTATTTCCTCCATACCTAGCTGGACGTTAGCCAGCTCTTGTTCCAAATCCAGACATCTTTCCTGAAGAGACTTCTTCATGTGTACCTCTGCATCCAGCTTTTTCTGGGCTTTCAGCAAGTCGTTTACTAGTGACCTCATTTGTGATTTTAATACTTCAACTTCCTTTGGAGATTGATTGATCGGACTATGCAATCCCTCTACCGGAGCAGCTGTTTCAGCGGTCTGTTGTTCTACGTTGACGTGAGTCAGCGTACTTTTGGCATCCAAGGGCTGCTCTTTTGCAGTCATCTCAGTCTGTGTTGCCACCTCAGCTCTTCCAATAACCTTTGAGAGCTCCGAACCCCTTTCGTTTGAATATTGAAGTTCATGTTCAAGTTTTTCCCATTTCAGAGTCCTGTCCTTCAGCATATGCAGGAGTTGGCTGACCGTTAACTCCTCTGACATCAGACGTTTTGTGTGCTCCTGCTCCATTTTCTCCATCAGCTGCTTCTGTTGTCTTTCCAGATTCTCCAACTCTATATCAAAGAACTCTTTCGTTGCATTCAACTCTTGCTCAAAACGGCGAAGCATTTGTTCTAATTGCTGTTGTAGTTTGAAATGGAGTTGAGTTCGAGCCCGGTGTCCCTCAGAAATGGGCACATCAGTAGACTTGCCAGACTCAGAATCCACAGTTAAACTATGTTGTTGTTGCTCAGTGGAATTCTGTGCTGAAACTTTGTCTTTTGCACCGGAGTTGGGCTTACCATCATCCGTTCCAGAGTCTGGGCCGACTATCTTCACCGAGTTCTCACTCGTTATTGTTTGTAGGAAATGCCAGTCCATATTCATTTTCCTCATCCACTCCCATCCTAGTAGTGGAGGACCTCCTTCAGATATCACATATAAGTCCATTATTTGACTGTCTTCGCCCTTGTGGGCCACTGCAACCTCTATTTTCCCGATGGGGTACACTCTTTGCCCCGTGTATGTTTTCAATATAATCCCCGTATCCTGTAGGGGAATATGTTGGAATAACTTTCCGTAATCTTTCTTATTTATGACCGTCAATGCCGATCCAGTGTCCAATTCCAGTTTTACTTGGACTCCTTCTATCTGAAGAGTGACCCAAATTGTCTGGAGGTCTGCACCCTTACCAGCGTTGAGTACTCTTAAGCTAGCCAGTTCATTACAGCTTAAGCTAGCCAGTTCATTACTGCTAGCGTCTGAATCGGACTCCTGTTCGGTCACCTTGTGTACCTTTGCGTATTTTCCTTGCGGTGACTTCTTGTTGCTGGTCTTCTTCCCTGACCTGCATACTCTAGCTATATGTCCAAGCCTACCACAAGTTCTACATTCTTGGTTTTTAAACCAACACTGGTTCTGATCATGCGTTGTCTTTCCACAACGATAACATTTGCCAGAACTCACACCCAATTTGTGTGCACTGAGCTCCGGTGACCGTAGCTGCATTACTGCCGTGCCTCTCGCTGCGGCTTCGTGTGCTGCTGCCATAGTGACCGCCTTCTCAAGCGTCAGCTCATTCTCCTCGAGCAGTCGCTTTTGTGTATCCTGTTTAAATAAACCACACACAAATTTGTCTCGTAGTGCATCTGTCAATCCCGTTCCAAACTGGCAATATTTCGCTAATTTACGCAATTCCAGCAAATATTCAGCATTGCTTTCATGCTGTAGCTGCCTTCTGTCGCAAAATTTAAATCGTTCCGCTAGCATCAGCGGCGTGGGGTTTACATGATCTTTCAGGACAGTAACAATCTCATCGAACGTCTTATCCGCCGGTTCATCTGGTGATAACAGGTGTTTCAATTGCCCGTACGTCTTCGCACCCATTAAATTTAATAATGTTAGAGCTTTATCTTGGTCACGAATTTTATTGGCCTTACAATAATTTTTTACTCTTTCAACATATATGGCCCAATCTTCGAGGTCACTATCAAAGGTGCTAATATTCCCGTGTTTAGGCATTGTAGATTTGCAATTTCTCAGATTTTATTTTCTTTACTTGTTATCAAAGATGGCGGCTTCCCGCTCTTGCCGTCGTCCTCCGCCCACAAAATGGCGGTTTTCCCGCGCTTGGCGGTCTTCACCCGTCCCCCGACGCCGTCTCCCTTCAGCCCTCGAGTGCGGCCCTTATCTTCGCCGCGATCGATAGCCCGCGCTGTGCACCGCGACTCTCGCACCTTGAGCTTCTGCAGCCGCCGCGCCTTTCAGTCCGAGTGCGGCTCTTATCTTTGGTCCCGATCGCTGGCCCGGCTGCGCCCCTCACTTCAAAGCGGCCCGGCCCTTATCTGCCGATCGCTATCGCCCTACCTCTCTCTCTTCCCCAGTCCTGTCTTTACTCCGGTTCACAAGCTGATGGAGGCTTCAGGGTCCTAATGCCTGTCGCTTCCAGTCGCTGGAAGCTGTCAGGATTTCTGCTGCCCTTCAGTTTTGAGTGGGGTGTTGAGGATTGAAACCTCTCTTCAACGTCCTGTCTTTGGACGAAGCCGCCTGGAATAACTGCCGCAGGGTAAGAGCCTGACTCGTCGCCAGTGTTAAGTATGTGTATTGTATTGAACAATTAACACAAAGACTTAAACGTATAACTCAAACAGGCCTTTACTGGTTGGAGGTAGGGACTGCACATAGGTCTTTACTTCATGCCCACAGGCGGGAACTGAGGGGGATCAGTACCCACAGTACTATTTATACCCCTATGGCCAGGAGTGGTACTGCGTATCACTACGCCCAACAAGTAGTGCAGTCCTGTCCATAGGTTCAAAGTAGCACACATATTACATACACAACAGTCGCTGTCTGACACAGAGCAGAGTAAAAGCAATTTACGAAGCACCATTGCCCGCCACTAAACAACAACTGAAACATTTTCTTGGCATAACAGGATACTGTCGCCAATGGATTATGGGATATTCGGATCTGGTCCGACCATTGCTAGATATCTCTATGCCACTACAGGAAGATCCTCTCGTTTGGAATCAAAAGGCAAAGGATGCCTTTGAAAACGTGAAACAAGCCCTGTTGTCAGCTCCAGCATTGGGGCTACCAGATTATCAGAAACAGTTCAATCTTTTTGTGCATCATAAAGCAGGATTCGCCCAGTCCGTTTTGACTCAAACCCATGGAGATAAACAAAGACCTTTAGCCTATTTTAGTACTCAGTTAGACCCCGTAGCACGTAGTCTGCCTGGATGCTTGCCAATTTTGGCAGCCGCTTACTATGCTGCACAACAAGCTCAGAGTGTTACGCTTAATCATCGAACTGTTTTGTTTGTGCCACATTCAGTTGAAGTACTATTGACGAAATGTGCAACCCAACATCTGACGTCAGCCTGCAGCAGTAAATGTGAGGTTGAATTATTATCTAACCCCAACCTCATAATTCAGAGATGTTCAGTTCTCAATCTGGCCACATTGTTACCCACAGAAGAAGATGGAATCCCACATTGCTGCGAAACAGTCACCCAATTAGTGACCAAGCCTCGGGCAGACCTAACAGAGACTCCCATTCCTAACAGCGACCTGACATACTATGTAGACGGGTCGGCTCTTAGAGATGAGATGGGATCACCTAAAGCTGGATACGCCATATCAGATGACCACACAACTATAGAAGCACACTCACTACCTCAGTCCTTTTCAGCAAAACAAGCAGAACTATTTGTCCTTACAAGAGCGTGTATACTAGCAACAGGCCAATCAGTTAACATCTACACTGATTCCAGGTACGCCTTTGGAGTCGCTCATGACTACGGACAGATTTGGAAATTAAGGGGATTCCTAACCTCTTCAGGATCAACCATTAAGAATGCAGAACAAATTAATAATCTTCTGAAAGCTTTGATGTGTCCCGCTAAAATTTCCGTTATAAAATGTCAGGCTCACACAGGTAGTCAGGATCAGATATCATTGGGTAACGATCGGGCAGACAAAGCTGCTAAATCAGCAGCTCTGTCCAAAACAGGGCTGCAAGTATCAATCTTTGCGCTGCGTCAGCAAAAAAATCAGATAATGACCCACCTTCAATTAAAGATGTTTTAGCCTTCCAATCACAGGCTGATTCGGACGAAGTGTTAGGTTGGGCAAGGGATTCCTGCTTTAAAACACCCGAAGGGATATGGGTTCACCAGGACGGCCGCATGGTGGCTCCTAAATCTTTAATTCCGTGGATTGCCCGATGCGTTCATATGTTCACGCATGCGGGCAAAGGGGGGATGGCAGACTATATTAATCAAACATGGTATGCACCAGGAATTACGACAGTTGTAAAACAAATTAGTGAAAGGTGCACCACTTGCCAGGAAATGAATCCAGGCAAGACAGAGAAAGTACAGGCTGCCTCCCACCCAAATCCATCAGGCCCTTTTGAAAATTTGCAAATGGATTTTATTGAACTACCTGTATGTCTCGGATTCAAATATGTATTAGTAATCGTAGATATGTTTTCAAGATGGGTGGAAGCTTTTCCATGTAGGAAAAATGATGCCATAACGGTTGCGAAATGTTTACTGAAAGAAGTCATACCAAGATTTGGAATACCTACGCAACTTTCATGCGACAACGGATCACACTTTACTGGAACCGTTATAAAGGAATTATGTAAAGCTTTACAGGTCAACCAACATTTTTACTGCAGCTACCACCCGCAATCTGCAGGATTAGTAGAAAGGTACAACGGGGTACTGAAGAATAAACTTTCTAAACTTTGCAATGAAACTGGACTTAAATGGGTCGAACTATTACCCCTAGCATTGATGATAATGCGAGCAGCAACTAGCAGGACAACCGGACTATCGCCACATGAGATTGTTATGGGACGACCCCTAAGACTGCCATTTTCAGCGCCACTTACGGTTAAGCAAATGGACATCCATAAAATGGATGAGAACATGTTAAACTATTGTATTGCATTAACTAGATGTATTTCCAGCTTTCACCAGCAGGTTAAAGAGGCGCAAACAAAACCAGCGGAAGGAAGGTGCCATAACTTGGAACCAGGAGATAACGTATACGTAAAGGTCTTCAAAAGAAAGAACGGACTACAGCCACGCTTTGAAGGGCCATACCAAGTACTCCTGACAACAAACACAGCTGTTAAAATCAAGGAAAGACCGACTTGGATACACGCATCCCATTGTAAGAAGGCACCAGACAGGGACATTTAAAAAAAAAAGGGACTTGAAATGATGAAATTATTGTTTACGCTGTATGTAATCATCGAGATGGTATGCGTAAGCTGTCAGAGAGATAGCGAAGAACCCTGAAAGAAACGAGGACTGACAAAAGGGACTGAAAGAATTAATGTGGGCTATATTGTCCTAGGAAGGACAAAATGGGGGAATGTAGAAGTGCATCAGCATAGATATATATATCCACACATATTAGTATAAAATAAGCACACATACTCTGTTATATTAAAATGGAGTCTGGAACATTCAGCAGGCCAAAATGGCTTCACACAGTACAAAATAAGGGGAAACAGGCAGGCCCATATTAGGAAGCGGTTTAAGGAAGAGGATGTGACTCCTTTGTAGCTTGCAGGCTAGACAGTTCCATAAACAAGATAAGCTTAGCAGAACAAATTAATGATAACCGAAGGACATGTACTGTAAACATTCGTATGAATGTCCAGAACCAAAGTGAGTGACAAACCATCTCCATTGTATAAAATTAATTAACTTTATCTAAAGGTATTCCTGCATCATGACTTTTGATTATCTATTGGCTAACCTTATCTTAAGACACCGAGGCTCTGCTGACCCTTTAGTCATCTTCTTGTTGAACTTAAGCATTCCTTACTCATCTCTTTCTTAATGTTATTAATTGTGTCTCTCAATACCACACCATGTGATAAAAGGTTTTGATCTTTGTGTATAAAAAGAGGTATTTTTGTCCATGTATTCGGAGAAGTCACGATAGCCTTTGCCTACGTGAAGCTCCCCTTGCTAGCAAGTAGTTAATAAAGTCTGCCTTTGACGATCACTGTGTTTCACAGAGTCTTATTGAACAGTCGAAACTTCGACAAACCCTCATCCATGCCTTTGTTACCTCTAGACTTGACTATTCCAATGCACCCCTGGCTGGCCTCCAACATTCTACCCTACGTAAACTTGAGGTCATCCAAAACTCAGCTGCCCATGTCCTAACCTGCACCAATTCAATTCAATTCAATTCAAATCGCTTTATTGGCATGACAAGGTACATCTTATGTTGCCAAAGCATCGAAAAACATTCATGGTTGAACACATAAACACAGATCTATCCATACAGTGTATAAACAGCTATATCCCTGAGTGTATAAATATACATTCATATAATTTGTATATACTCTTTTCTTAAGGGGTTGTCCCTCTGTTTATGGCAAGCTGTAACATAGTGTGCCGCTAAGGTTACACAATTTCTCTCTTCCCCTAGTAGGTATGGGAGTTTTTGGTCGTCATTCAAATTTCTGAATTCCGGGCATATTTTTGTGAATTTTGGGTAGAAATTCTCCCTGATGCCCTGATATTTTCTACAAGCTGTGAGGAAGTGCATTTGTCTCCACCGCTCCCTGACTGCAGTGAGAGCATATCCTGTCCTCTCTTGGTAGCCGGGTCTGCCTGTGTCTACCTTTTTCAATCGCCAGGCTATGTTCACTAAGTCTGTACATTGTCACGGTTTTTCTCAGTTTGCTATCCTTTACCATGGTCAGGTAATCAGCCATGTTGTATTGTCTGTTTAGGGCCAAGTAGCAATTGAGTTTGTTTTGGGTTTTTGTTGTTTCTGCCCAATATGACAGATATTTTTCCTTTTGCTTAGTGACGATTGTGTTGGGTCGAATTCTTTGTGTTACGCTGTCACTGTCCTGGGGCTGGTTATTGTTAGTAGTGTTAGTAGTTACTTCACTGAGTCCCAGGACTAGTTGACTGAGGGTATTCTTCTTTATGGTCCTCTCTTGGCATTTCAGGGCTTCGTAATGATAGCAGTGGGGGTTGCTCATTTTTAGGTGTTTCTAAAATTTGGTGGCTCTTTTTTGGATAGTGATTATTAATGGATATTGGCCTAGTTCTGCCCTGCATGCATTGTTTACGGTTTTCCTTTGAGTCCGGAGGATACTTTTACAGAATCCTGCATGTAGGATCTCAATTGGGTGTTTGTCCCATTTTGCAAATTCTTGCAAGTCCCGTTCACCCATCACCCCTGTGCTCACTGACTTACATTGACTCTCGGTTAAGCAATGCCTCGATATCACAATTCTTATCCTTGTTTTCAAATCCCTCCATGGCCTCTTCCCTCCCTATCTCTGTAATCTCCTCCAGCCCCACAACACAACCCCCGAGATATCTGCGCTCCTCTAATTCTGCCCTCTTGTGCATCCCTGATTATAATCGCTCAACTATTGGTGGTGGTGCCTTCTGTTGCCTAGGCCCTAAGCTCTGGAATTCCCTCCCTAAACCTCTGCTCCTCTCTATCTCTCTTTCTTCCTTTAAGACATTCCTTAAAACCTACCTCTTTGACCAAGCTTTTGGTCACCTGCCCTAATTTCTCCTTATGTGGATCGGTGTCAAATTTTATGTCTTATAACACTCCTGTGAAGCACCTTGGGACGTTTTACTACATTAAAGGCACTATATAAATACAAGTGTTGTTGTTGTTGTTGCTTCCATCGTGGCTGGGTTTTCCAGTGTGGAAAGGGATTTGCCAGGTGTCACAGCATTCCAGCAATCTGTGTTCCAATAGATTGCTAAGAATGCTGAGTCGCCACTCTGGGTGAGTGCCAGTGGCTCTGTGGAGCACGAACCTGCTGTCCATTCTCATGATGACAGCATTTATCCTCCCACCACTGCCACTCCACCAGTACCCTTGCGGTTGCCTGTCAGCCAGCCAGCCCAGACTGCTGCCGCACATGCCGAGGGGGTGTAGTCCAAAGCTGGGCCTTCTAGGCCCAGAGCTGCTCAAGGTTATCCTGCAAGGCCTTCTGCAGTCTCCCCCACTGAAAGTCAACAACCTTCCACCAGCCATGCTGCAGCCACTGGGGTAGAACTTCATAGGAGCACTAGGACAGACTAAGGCAAAAGCAAGACAGGCACTAAGGGAATGCACAAGGGTGATTACTTGACTTTGTTATCTTATATCTGATGGATTTATGTATGAAGTTGGATTGGAATGTTTATTTTGTGGTGGCTTTTATTTTAGCATTGTGGCAAAGAGGACGTTGTGATGGTCATTAACAGAGGGAAGGGAAGGTCAGATCTATTGTTGAATGGTGAATTGGGGTTGCGTTCACTGGTACCACAGTTGGATGAGTCAATCATGGACAGCCCGGACAGAAAGGGGATGCCTGGATTGCCTCCTCCCTTCCACTTCCTTCTATTCTGCTTCCTCTTCCTCCTCCTCCTCCTCAGCTGGTCACTGTATGCCTGGTGGCAAGGGCTGTGCCCTTATGATCTTATGTTCATTAATAAATATACATTCTTATTATGAAAACAGCGAGCTTTTGCTAGACACTTTATTGAGCACATGTGGACTAGGTACTGTATCTGTAGAGGCATCCATCTTGACTGCCGCCTTGTGGGTAGCCTAGTGCCTCATGGGTAATGTAGTCCTAATATACATACAGCTGGGTAGTGTAGTCTTATATACATACAGCTATATACAGCTCTACACAGCTCTATGGCTCCACCTAGTGTCCACTATAGAATGACATGTTATTGATCCTTACATCCACCTTTCTTTGAGGTTCAACAAAATCAATATCAATCAACTTTCAAGAAAACAATAAAGATAATATCAGTAACACTTTTGTTAGTGCTCTATAAACATAAACATTTTCAAAACAGTCAACACATTTTCAAAGCTTTACATTGTACTCAAAGATTAAGTCTATCAGGCTTTTTTACTTCATGTGTGGATCTTCTCAACACGGGTAAGTCTGATGGGTCTCCATGAGATTGTTCTGGCGGTGAATGACAAGATGCAATTGCGGCATTGTCATCAATCTGGTCTTGAATAGTCTCTTGTGTTTTTAGGAGGGAACGGCGGTTCCTCCTGAGAATCTGTCCTTCCTCAGTTCTAACAGTGTATGACCTTGGTCCTACTTCCTCAAGAACTGTAGCTTTCCTGTTCCATGCATCTGGATCCTCAATCCTGACAACATCACCCCTTGTCAATGGTTTTAGAGTTTTGGATGACTTGTCATAGTATGATTTCTGTTTCAGCTTTAACAGTTGAAGTCTCTGTCTCAGTTCCTCACTTTGCTGTTCTTTTGCACAGCAGGGTAGCATGGTGCGCAACTTGTGACCCATTAGTAGTTCAGCAGGTGACGAACCACAGTCTAAAGGTGAGGCTCGGTAGCTCAGCAGGGCGAGATAAGGATCAGACTTGCTTTCTGTCGCTTTCTTCAGTAGCTGCTTGAGAACTTGAACACCTTTCTCTGCCTTACCATTTGACTGAGCATACAAAGGACTGGATGTGATGTGCTGAAAGTCATAATGTGCTGCAAACTGTTGCCACTCCTTACAGTTGAAGCACGGACCATTGTCGCTAAGGGCAATCCTGGGAATTCCATGTCTGGCGAAGATGGATGTTACATGCATTATGACACTGCTTGCTGTGGTGCTTGAGAGCAGCGCCATCTCAGGATAGTTAGAATAGTAGTCAATCACTATTAGATAGTCTTTACCATTTAAATGAAAAAGGTCCATACCAACCTTTTGCCATGGTGCTGTTGGTATGTCAGCTACTATCATTGGTTCCTTTGCTTGTTTGTTTTGGTGTTTCTGACATGTCTCACATTTGCCTATCATGTTCTCAATGTCCTTATTTATGCCAGGCCAATAAACAGTGTCTCATGCCCTCCTTTTGCATTTTTCAATTCCGAGGTGTCCCTCATGAATCCTTTTGAGCATGTCTTGATGTAGAGCCTGTGGAATGACTATTCTGTTCTGTTTTAGTAATAGTCCACTTGCGACACTCAATTCTGACCTTATGTGAAAATATTTTGGACAGGAACCTTTTGGCCCACCATGATGAATGTTCTCTATTACTGTTTGTAATACTGTGGGCTAGAAATTCAGTGGCCTGCGCCACCAGTTTGCGCCCAAAGAGGGCTTTTGCACTGTGCAAACCTACCATGATATTTAGCGGGGTGCTAATGGCGGCATTAGCCAGTAGCGCTGCGCCGCCACCGATGACGTCATCAGTGTGCGCAGCGCCCCGCTATCGCCCCGCTGGCCATATTTGCTTGCTGCCGCCTCCCCCGCGCCGGCTGCAAACAGCGACCGGTACACGGGGCCTACCTGAGCCGGTAGTGGGGCGAGTTAAGGTGGAGGTGTGGCCGGCTGTTTTATCGGCGGCCGCCTGCCCACACCTCCGTCCCCGGCCTCCTACACCCCCCCCCCGCGGCATTGCCGGCTGTTTCCAGAGAGCCCGGCACTTCTCCTTGGTGCCGGGCTCATTTGCCATCACTCGCGAGCGGGGATCGCGCTGTTGCAGGCACCTCCCCCTTAACAGTGGGAGGGAGGCCTGCAGTACCGCAGGCTGCCGTGCCACTGCGGGTGGTGCTGCGGCACTTTGCACGCCGATATTCAGTTTCAGCGCCCCAAGCGGGGCGCCGAAACCCTTGTTTAGTGGCCGGCTTCCACTTGGGGCGCTGAAACTGAATTTCCCGCTGGCGCAAGTGGCTCCGCGCGCAGCGGTAATTCTGGCACCCAGGCGAGCTGGGCGCCCCTAACTGAATTTCTAGGCCTGCATCTTTTACTGTTTCTTCTGCTATTTGCTTTGATTTTGTGTCTGACACGGGCAGCGCAGCAGTGACCATACTCACATGAACATCCACGTCTTCTTCAGTAGAGCTCACATGACTCATTGTGGGTGCTCGGGATAGTGCATCTGCTAACACTATGTATTTGCCTGGTGTGTAGATCAGTTCAAAGTCATATTTTTGCCGCTTCATCATGAGTCGTTGAATCCTTGGAGACATCTCATTCAGGTTTTTTTTTATGATGGCAACCAGAGGGCTGTGGTCTGTCTCAACTGTGAAGGTGGGAAGTCCATATATGTAGCCATGAAACTTTTCTAGTCCAACTACCAAGCCTAGACATTCCTTTTCAATCTGGGCATATCGACACTCAGTATCAGTCATAGACCTGGAGGCAAAGGCAATAGGCTTCCAATCTTCACCCTCTGCTTGTAGCAAGACCGCACCTAGGCCATCTTTTGATGCATCCGTTGACACTTTGATTCTGTTTGTTGGGTCAAAGAAGGTGAGTACAGGTGTGGTTGTCAGCACTGTTTTGAGGTTTATCCACTCTTGTTCATGTCTTTCTGTCCATGCAAACTCATTTGTTTTATGTAGCAGGTCTCGCAGACAGGCTGTCTTGGCTGACAAGTTAGGAATGAACTTTCCAATAAAGTTTATCATCCCCATGATGCATAGCACTCCTTTTTGGCAGTGGGTCGGGGCATTTTGAGTATGGCGTTTACTTTTTCCATATCTGGCTCTATTCCTTTACCAGATAGATTATCTCCTAGGAAAGTGACTTCCTGGACGCCAAACTGACACTTGGCTTTGTTGAGCTTCAGTCCATTCTGGCGTATGCTCTGTAGCACTTTAGTCAGTCTCTCATTGTGTTCTTTCAGTGTGGAGCCCCAGATGATGATGTCATCAACATAGACCCGAACTCCTTCCAGACCTTCAATTATGTGTTCCATCGCTCTATGAAAGATTTCAGATGCAGATATTATCCCAAAAGGCATTCTGAGGAAACAATACCTGCCAAATGGTGTGTTGAAGGTACAGTATTTGGTGCTCTCTTCATCCAGTTTTAGTTGCCAAAATCCTTGTGAGGCATCGAGCTTTGTAAAGTATCTGGCACCTGACATTTCACTGGTGATTTCTTCTCGCTTGGGAATCTGGTAGTGTTCACGTTTTATGTTTGCATTTAAGTCCTTTGGATCCATGCATATTCTTAGATCATTGTTCTTTTTCTTTACACATACCATGGAGTTAACCCAGTCTGTTGGCTCTTCGACTTTCCTGATGACTCCTAGTGTGGTCATTCTGTCCAGTTCATTCTTGAGCCGGTCACGCAGGGGTGCTGGAACTCTTCGTGGAGCATGTACCACTGGCTGAGCATCCTCCTTTAGCTGGATCTTGGAAGTGAATGGTAGAACTCCAAATCCTTTGAACACATCCTGGAAATTCTTCACTACAGAATCCACCGAGTCATCTGGTCTGCTTATGGCACACGGTAGACTCTCTTGACCAGTTCTAATCCTCACAAGCTTTGTCACCCAGTAGTGAATCAAGTCTTTCAGCCACAACAGAAAACTTGAGATGATGCACTTTGTCTTTGACTGTCACTTTAAGTCTGCATACACCTAAGCTATCTATTTTCTGTCCATTATCGTCCTTTAGTAGTACTGACTTTTTCTGTATTTTGGGCTTTTCTTTCATATTGTTAATGTCACTCATACTGATTAAGTTTGCTTTTGACCCAGTGTCTAGTTTCAAGGTAACTAATACTCCATTTACCTGCAGTGGGATCATCCATTTGTCCTCTTTTACTGCATTAACTTTATGTTCAGCATTGTCCATTTCTGAGGGCTGCACATTTTCTGTATCCTTTTTGATATTGTCACATGACACCATTCCTACAAAAAATGTCTCACTTAAATCAGTGTCCTCAATTACATTAACTCGTTGCCCTTTCTTAGTTTTTACTTTTGAAAAGCATTGTTTGGCAAAGTGATTCTTTCCATTACACTTTGTGCACATTTTTCCAAATGCTGGGCACTGTCTTAACTGGTGTTTGTAACCACAGCGTTTACAATTAAAAATTTCATCCTCCGATTGCTTTTCATTTCTGTTCTGCGCACGTTTCTTCCCTTTGTAGGACACAGCACCGACAGCAGCATTATCACTCATTACAATCGCATCATTACTGATTTCACTGAAAGTCTTCGCGTGCTTTCGAGCTAGCTCGCTGGCTTGGCATATTTTCACAACATTTTCCAAATTTAATTCAGTTTCTCTCAACAGACGTTCCCTGACTTTTTTATCATGAATACCAAACACAATCTGGTCACGAATCATGGATGCTTTGAGCTCAGAGAAATTACATGTCTGTGTTTTCAGTTTCAGATCAGTTATAAAGCTATCAAAAGTCTCATTTTGCTGCTGTGTCTGAGAACGGAAGATGTATCTTTCATAGGTCTCATTCTTTTTGGGAGAGCAATGTGCATCAAATTTTTCTCTGTTCTCCTCTGGATTAAATACAAATGTATTAAATACCTCTATCGCCTGTGGGCCTGCAACCATAAGCAGCAACGCTATCTTCCTTGCATCTGGCTTTGTACCGAATCCGATGGCTGCAATGTAGAGTTCGAATTGTTGTTTGAAAGTCTGCCAATTGTAGTCGATATTTCCTGTGAGTTTCAAATGCTCTGGTGGCTTCAAATTCTCCATGTCACTTTTCACAATTTTTAGCAGATCTTCACCATCCTGGTACCATCTTATGTTCATTAATAAATAGACATTCTTATTATGAACACAGCTAGCTTTCGCTAGACACTTTATTGAGCACATGTGGACTAGGTACTGTATCTGTAGAGGCATCCATCTTGACTGCCGCCTTGTGGGTAGCCTAGTGCCTCATGGGTAATGTCATCTTAATATACATACAGCTGGGTAGTGTAGTCTTATATACATACAGCTATATACAGCTCTACACAGCTCTATGGCTCCACCTAGTGTCCACTATAGAATGACATGTTATTGATCCTTACAATGGTGAGGTTGTGGAGCATGCAGCAGACCATGGCAAATCTTGAGACGCGCTCTGGTGAGTACTGCAGGGCTCCCCGAGAGCAGTTCAGGCAGTGGAAGCGTTGTTTAAGGACACCAATGGTCTGTAAGATTCTGTGCGGCAACATGGCTTTCATTATATGTATGCTGCCAACGTGTGCATGGGTTGCACAATGGATTCATGAGCCTGGTGGTTAGCGGATAGCCCTTGATGCCCAGTAGCCACTCTCTGGTTTGTCATGGTGGCTCAAAGACAAAGGGAACAGCGGACTGGCACAGAATAAAATTATCATGACTGCTGCTAGGATACCCGGCAATCACCTATCATTATGTGCTGAGCATGATCACACACCAACTGCACATTCAGCGAGTGATAACCTTTGCGGTTGCGGTACATCTCAGCATTTAGATGCAGCACCTGCAAAGCCACGTGCAGTCGATGGTGCCCTGCACCATGGGGAAGCTGGCTATCCTGGCAAAGGCATGTGTATGCATTGCCTGCTTCTCTTTGGTCAGAGAGAAGACAATGAACACCTGTAAGACATGCAGAGTTACTCCTCGCCCTGTCCAACAGGTTATAGAGTTTGGACTTGAAACTTATGAGAAATTACACCAGACACACAGGTTCTGTCTTTAACCATTTATTGTTCCTAAGACAGATCAAAACCCCAACCACTATTTGAGCAGTACACCAATAATATTACAGGAAATCAGACATACAACCACCGCCGATGATCGGTCCAACGTTGATTGTAGATCCTTGTAGGCGAAAAGACTGGCCCGGCCCCTCTCTTCTGACTGCAGTGCCTGATCCTCGTAGGCGAGATGACTGGCCAAACCATATTCTTCCGACTGCAGTGCCGATACTCTTAGCCACTGTGTTTTATACAGTTTCCCTTGCCTTTTGCAGTCAATCAATCATTCAGAGATAGTGAAATGTTCCTTTAATATTCGATCTGAGCTGTTTGAGCTGTCAAACGTTCACATTAAGACATCCAGTGTCGCTATCCATTAATTGTCTTTATCACAGCCTAAAATTGTTCATTTACAAAAGTGGCAGAAATCCACTTGGTTATGGTTCATGGGTTTGACTTCTCTCCTTTAACCTCCGAAAAGTCATCAGAGGCATGGGGCAGGGTTTTCATTGGGCCGTGGAGGCGGGAATGGAGGCGTGGGGGGTGTTAAAATCCTGAAATCAGGGGTCCCGACATCATCCCGCCCCCAACCCGCCTCCATGCCAGTTTCAAAGGAGGCGGGTGCCCGCCCCCGCACCGGGACCCGTCTCCCCGAGGCAGGAAGGGGGATTAGTGCCAGTTAACTGCCTGTTAACAGGTAGTTAACAGGCAGTTTTTAGCCTAATCCCTATTTTTAAGTTTGAAGTGTGTGATTCTCGACGGCTCCAAACCACGCTGAGTTAGAGGAGGCGGGCTGTCGGTTGAAGGACTTGGAGGGGTCGGGATGTCGGTATTCAGGTGAGTGATGGTGTGCATGAGTGCAAAGGTAAGTGTGTTTGGTGTGGTCTAAAGTGTTTAAAGAAGTTTAAATTACCTTTTCTTACCTTTACAGCCTTCCTTCCTTTAGGTCTCGGGGGACCCTCATCTCACCGGCACAGAAAGCAGAATGGCTGTGAACTGTCAAAAAGTGACAGCCTTCAGCTTTTTTGTGCAGGAGAGATTTCTAACTGAGTCTGTGGAGAGAGGACTCATGTTAGAAGTAAGACTGTCAGTGTTTGACATCTTCAAAGAGCTTTCAAACACTGATATTTCACCTGTCAAAACCTCTTCACAGATGAAATTTCAGTCTGTGACATCACCTGTTGTCTCGTGGCCCTTAATTGGCCTGCTGAGCCCGCTGGGCGGGCTCAACAAGGTCAATCAATTTAAAATCGCGTGGATTGGCCACATCTCAATGGAGGCGGGACAACAACCCCGAAAGTTGTAGTCCCGCCTCCATCACGTCCCCTGAATGAAAATCCAGCCCTAGATGTCTGCAAAACGAAGGGGGTTTGTTTATCTCTGTTGTCTATCCAAGCAAATTTCATGTCGCCTTATCAGTGACAATTTTATATTTCACTTTGAATAAAACCTTCTGGCCTGGCAAAGCATTTCAAGATATATCAAAATCAAAAATTAAGAATTAAGGGTCTGTGTATGTTTACACACCCCTCTCCTGGCATAAAGAGCCTCTGTCATCTGCTTAGGCAGCAGTAGATGGCGAACTGTGAGATGTTACAGATGTTACCTGCTGCAGCCTGGAAGGATCCTGACGCAAGGAAATTCAGGGCCGCAGTCACCTTCACCGGCACTGGCAGCACTGTTCTTGCCCTGGTGTAAGGCTGCAGATCAGCCCTTAGTTTGGCAGAGTTCTGTGAGCACCTCCTTCGTAAAGCACAGCCACCTCACACACTGCTCCTGGCTCAGGCTGAGGTAAGAGAATTGCTCTTGGAAGACCAAAGGTGGGTAAGGCCCCCTGCTGAGAGCCCTTCTCCCCTTTGTCCTCCTCCCTCTGTGAGCAGCTTGTCCTCTTCTTTGCTGCCTCTGCTCCATCTCCCTGTCATGCTGCAGGCCAAGGGGGCTGACAACTAGAGTACCCATGATTGGGAGCAAGTGATCTGACCAGAACCCTTGAGTTCAGAAGCAAGGCCTTCTCCACTTGCAGCACCATTCTCTGTCACCTCACCAACTTTAAACAACCCTGGAAAGCTCCAAAACACTTCCCCAAACTTACACAGAGCCAGTAGAAATTAATGAGCAACTAACCTGATAGTGGTTGCTGATCCCTTTAAATATCACTGGTGGTGGGGGTCCTGTTTGCTGCTGAACGCATGTTCAGCTGTGCAAGGTAAAGACAGGGCATTAGCTCCAGCATCGAGGACGAAAATGGTAGTGCTGGCGTCAAATTAGCATTGCACGTTAATTGACGTCACGATCTGCCTACTCAACATACGCACATGCTCCTAATGTCCGCCCTACCATCCTCACCAGGGTAAATTCACCTCTCCAGTACAATACAGGGTAAATTCACCACTCCAGTACAATACAGGGTAAATTCACCACTCCAGTACAATACAGAGTAAAGTCACCACTCCAGTACAATACAGGGTAAATTCACCACTCCAGTACAATACAGGGTAAAGTCACCACAGCAGAACAATACCGGGTAAATATACCACTCCAGTACAATACAGGGTAAATATTCCACTCCAGTACAATACTGGGTAAATTCACCGCTCCAGTGCAATACAGGGTAAATTCACCTCTCCAGTACAATACAGGGTAAATTCACCACTCCAGTACAATACAGGGTAAAGTCACCACTCCAGTACAATACAGGGTCAAGTCACCACTCCAGTACAATACAGAGTAAATTCACCACTCCAGTACAATGCAGGGTAAATTCATCACTCTAGTACAATACAGAGTAAATTCACCACTACAGTACAATAAAAGGTAAATTCACCATTCCAGTACAATACAGAGTAAATTCACCACTCCAGTACAATACAGGGTAAATTCACCACTCTAGTACAATACAGGGTAAATTCACCACTCTAGTACAATACAGAGTAAATTCATCACTCCAGTACAATAAAGGATAAATTCACCACTCCGGCATAATACAGGGAAATTCACAACTCCAGTACAATAACGGCTAAATTCACCACTCCAGTACAATACAGGGTAAATTCACCTCTCCAGTACAATACAGGGTAAATTCACCTCTCCAGTACAATACAGGGTAAATTCACCACTCCAGTACAATACAGGGGAAATTCACCTCTCCAGTACAATACAGGGTAAATTCACCTCTCCAGTACAATACAGGGTAAATTCACCACTCCAGTACAATACAGGGTAAATTCACCTCTCCAGTACAATACAGGGTAAATTCACCACTCTAGTACAATACCGGGTAAATTCACCACTCCAGTACAATACAGGGTAAATTCACCACTCCAGTACAATACAGAGTAAATTCACCACTCCAGTACAATACAGGGTAAATTCACCACCCCAGTACAATATATGGTAAATTTACCACTACAGTACAATGCAGAATAAATTCACCACCCCAGTACAATGCAGGGTAAATTCACCACTCTAGTACAATACAGAGTAAATTCACCACTCCAGTACAATAAAAGGTAAATTCACCACTCCAGTACAATACAGGGTGAATTCACCACTCCAGTACAATACAGGTTAAATTCACGACTCCAGTACAATACAGGGTAAAGTCACCACTCCAGTACAATAAAGGATAAATTCACCACTCCGGCATAATACAGGGAAATTCACAACTCCAGTACAATACTGGCTAAATTCACCACTCCAGTACAATACAGGGTAAATTCACCTCTCCAGTACAATACAGGGTAAATTCACCTCTCCAGTACAATACAGGGTGAATTCACCACTCCAGTACAATACAGGGTAAATTCACCACTCCAGTACAATACAGGGTAAAGTCACCACTCCAGTACAATACAGGGTAAATTCACCACTCCAGTACAATACAGGGTAAAGTCACCACTCCAGTACAATACAGGGTAAATTCACCTCTCCAGTACAATACAGGGTAAATTCACCACTCCAGTACAATACAGGTTAAATTCACCACTCCAGTACAATACAGGGTAAAGTCACCACTCCAGTACAATACAGGGTAAATTCACCACTCTAGTACAATACAGGGTAAATTCACCTCTCTAGTACAATACAGAGTAAATTCACCACTCCAGTACAATACAGGGTAAATTCATCACTCCAGTACAATACAGGGCAAATTCACCACTCCAGTACAATACAGGGTAAATTCACCACTCCAGTACAATACAGAGTAAATTCACCACTCCAGTACAATACAGAGTAAATTCATCACTCCAGTACAATACAGGGTAAATTCACCACTCCAGTACAATACAGAGTAAATTCACCACTCCAGTACAATACAGAGTAAATTCATCACTCCAGTACAATACAGGGTAAATTCACCACTCCAGCACAATACAGAGTAAATTCACCACTCCAGTACAATACAGAGTAAATTCACCACTCCAGTACAATACAGGGTAAATTCACCACTCCAGCACAATACAGGGTAAATTCACCACTCCAGTACAATACAGGGTAAATTCACCACTCCAGTACAATACAGGGTAAAGTCACCACTCCAGTACAATACAGAGTAAATTCACACTCCAGTACAATACAGAGTAAATTCACCACTCCAACATAATACAGGGAAATTCCCCACTTCAGTACAATACAGAGTAAATCCCCCACTCCAGTACAATACAGAGTAAATTCCCCACTCCAGTACAATACAGAGTAAATTCACCACTCCAGTACAATACAGAGTAAATTCACCACTCCAGTACAATACAGAGTAAATTCATCACTCCAGTACAATACAGGGTAAATTCACCACTCCAGTACAATACAGAGTAAATTCACCACTCCAGTACAATACAGAGTAAATTCACCACTCCAGCATAATACAGGGAAATTCCCCACTCCAGTACAATACAGAGTAAATCCCCCACTCCAGTACAATACAGAGTAAATTCCCCACTCCAGTACAAGACAGAGTAAATTCATCACTCCAGTACAATACAGAGTAAATTCACCACTCCAGTACAATACAGGGTAAATTCACCACTCCAGTACAATACAGGGTAAATTCACCTCTCCAGTACAATACAGAGTAAATTCATCACTCCAGTACAATACAGGGTAAATTCACCACTCCAGTACAATACAGAGTAAATTCACCACTCCAGTACAATACAGAGTAAATTCATCACTCCAGTACAATATAGGGTAAATTCACCACTCCAGTACAATACAGAGTAAATTCACCACTCCAGTACAATACAGGGTAAATTCACCACTCCAGTACAATACAGGGTAAATTCACCACTCCAGTGCAATACAGAGTAAATTCACCACTCCAGTACAATACAGAGTAAATTCACACTCCAGTACAATACAGAGTAAATTCACCACTCCAGCATAATACAGGGAAATTCCCCACTCCAGTACAATACAGGGCAAATCCCCCACTCCAGTACAATACAGAGTAAATTCCCCACTCCAGAACAATACAGAGTAAATTCACCACTCTAGTACAATACAGGGTAAATTCACCACTCCAGTACAATACAGGATAACTGAGTAGGTGGTGGGGGCCTCATCCTTGAACTGCTGCAGTTGTTGTGGTGATGGTGCTCCCACAATGGCATTAGGAAGGGCCTTTCAGAATATAGACCGAGCAATGATGAAGGAATGGTAATATATGTCCAAGTCAGGGTGGTGATTGACTTGGAGGAGAAAGTAGAGGTAAATATTGCAAGGGAGGGAGATGCTGTCAAAGTAACTTTGGTGAGTTGCTGCAGTGCATCCTGTAGATCATAAATACTGCAGCCACAGTGTACTAGTGGTGGAGGTGGAGGATAGTGAGTCCAGTGACAGGGGCACCAATCAGCAAATTGCTCTGTCCTGGAAGGTATCAAGCTTCTTGAGTGTTGTTGCGGCTGCATCGATCCAGTTGAGTGGTGAGTGTTCCATCATACTCTTGACTTGAGGCTTGATGGTGGAGAAGTTTCGATAGCTGAGGAGGTGACCCTCTTATCACAGAGTACCCATCTTCTGCCTTGCTCATGTAGGTACAGTGTTGATATGGCTGGTCCAGATCAGTTTCTGGTCAATGTGACCTGTAAGTTGTGGACGGTGGGAGACTAGTGGATGGTGGGAGACTAGCCGATGGCAGTGCCATTGTAAATCTCCAGTAGATGGATCAGGGCACATGCAGGTGGGTCCCCAAGGATTTTGAGTAAAACACACTGGCAGAGAAATTCAGTTGTTTGCGCATCCCATTAGCGACTTAAGAGGGTGATAAATGGGGCGCGAGGCGGCTAGCGCCCAGGAGTGGTGAGACCTGCACCTCTCGCGAAATTGAATGGACATTTAGCGGCAGTGCAAAACCGCAACGCCCGCTCAGCTGCGCGTGCAGCTCCTGACGTCATTTCATGGTGCAATGCCCTTGGGGCGCCACGAACCGGAAATTCAGTGGTGCCCCCCTCCTTTCCGCCTGGCGCTCCCAGCGACTGGTTGACTGGAATGGTTCCCAGTCGCTGTGGGGCTGTGGGGATGCTATTTAAAGGGGGCTCTTCCTAGCTTCTTTGTGGTAGCCATTTTTGGACCACTCCTTCTGTGAGAGAGAGAGATATTTGCAGAGAGACAAAGGGAGAGAGCGTTCTGCATTGAGTCAGTGCTCGCAGAGGTACTTCTGGCTTCTGACCAGAACTCTGTAGTTGGTTTGCTTTTTCACTGGCATAACCTTGAGTGGCCACATACTATGGGGGCTGCAATGGGTGGAAATGTCAGGCTTCTCCATTACATTGAGAGGGCACAGAGACGCCGAGAGAGATTGCCAATCATGGCCAGATGGAGGAGGGCCAACAGGCAGCTGCACACGAGACCTTACGGTCCCAGGGTTTTCCACCAACAGTTCTCATACCTCAACATGTCTGAGGAGCAGTGTTTTCGGAGGCTGCGATTCAGCAGGGAGGTGGTCACTGAGCTCTGCCACCTGCTTCAGCCAGATCTGCAGCCTTAGCTGAGGAGCAGGACATCTCTGTCGGTGGCAGTGAAGGTCACAGTGGCTCTCAACTTCTATGCCACCGGCATCTTCCAATCCGCTACTGGGGACATTGCCAATATCTCCCAGTTCGCGGTGCATTGCTGCATCCGTCAAGTCACGAATGCCCTCTTTAAAAGGAGACGTCAGTACATTTCCTTCCCCATGACCCTGGACAAGCAACAAGAGCGCGCAATGGGATTTGCAAGAATAGCGGGCTTCCCCATGGTCCAGGGCGCCATTGACTGCATGCATGTGGCTTTGCGGGCACCGCAAGAGAATGCCGAGGATTACCGCAACCGGAAGGGGTTCCATTCATTGAACATCCAGTTGGTGTGTGACCACAGACAGCTGATACTCGCTGTCAATGCCCGCTTTCCAGGCAGCAGCCACGACGCCTTCATCCTGCGCCAGACTTCTGTGGCAGACCTTTTTGAAGCCCCGGCTCACCTAGGAGGCTGGCTTCTTGGGGACAAGGGCTATCCTCTATGCACCTGGCTGATGACCCCGCTCCGTGCGCCCAGCACCCCTGCTGAAGAACGAAACAATGAGAGCCATCAAGCGACCAGGAACAACAATCGGCGTGCTCAAGCAATGGTTCCACTGTCTGGACCATTCCTGGGGAGCCCTTCAGTACTCACCTGAGTGAGTCTCCCATTTCGTTGTAGTGTGCTGCATGCTCAGGACTCAGCCACTGCCACCAGACATTGGGGCACCAGCAGAGGAGGAGGAGGAGGAGGAGGAGGAGGAGGAGGAGCACCAAGACGGGAGGGAGGCACAAAGTGCAAGGGCCATCCGTCAGCGGCTTATTGCAAGTCAGTTCTAGGCCCCCTCTGAGGGAATGGCTTGTGCCATTGAAAGAACATGAATGGAACCGTTCCGCAACCCCTAAGCCGGTCAAGGCAACAATTAGTTCAAAGAGCAAACATGCACATTCTGAATAAAGACACTTCTTTATTTAACAAACTGTGTGCCCTTCCCGCATGACAAAGTAATAGAGAGAAACCCCAAAAAAAGCAGTCAGACACATAACTGGCTCGCACAACCTGGAGACAATGAACAAAAGAGTAACCAAAAAATGACCACGATCCTCGGCCTTCAATAAAAAATTTAACAGCATTTTGCCACACCTCCTACTTTTTGCCCTTCGAGGGTGATCTGCTTCGCTTGCGTGATTGGTCCCTTCCCACCCTACAGCTCCTCCGCAATGGGATCCCAGTGGCTGCAGTAAGGCTGGGGGAAGGCTGCTGAGTGTCAGAAACTGAGTCGGTAGAGTGAAGTGCTGAGATGTCCGTCTTTGATGGAGATTCGTGTGTCCAAGAATGAAACCGATTCTGAGGAGTAGTCCATGGTGAGTTTGATGGTGGGATGGAACTTGTTGATGTTATCGTGTAGTCTTTTCAGTGATTCTTCGCCGTGGGTCCATAGGAAGAAAATGTCGTCAATGTATCTGGTGTATAGCATTGGTTGGAGCTCCTGTGCAGTGAAGAAGTCTTGCTTGAACTTGTGCATGAAGATGTTGGCGTATTGGGGTGCGAATTTGGTCCCCATGGCTGTTCCGTGTGTTTGGGTAAAGAACTGTTTGTCGAAGGTGAAGACATTGTGGTCAAGGGTGAAGTGGATGAGTTGTAGGATGGCGTCTGGAGATTGGCTGTTGTTGGTGTTGAGTACTCAAGCTGTCGCAGCGATGCCGTCATCGTGGGGGATACTGGTGTAGAGTGCCGAGACGTCCATCGTGGCGAGGAGTGTTCCTGGTTCAACTGGTCCGTGGGTGCTGAGTTTCTGTAAGAAGTCTGTAGTGTCGCGACAGAAGCTGGGGGTTCCCTGTACAATGGGTTTCAGGATGCCCTCGACGTATCCAGAGAGGTTCTCACACAGGGTTCCGTTGCCCGATACAATAGGACGTCTGGGTGTGTTGGCTTTCTGTATCTTTGGGAGGCAGTAGAAGTCTCCCACGCGGGGAGTACATTGGATGAGAGCACGTAGGATGCTTTGAAGGTCTGGATCGACAGTCTTGATCAGTCTGTTGTGTTGGCGGGTGTGTTCTTTGGTCGGATCTGCGGGTAACTGTCTGTAGTGTTCCTGGTTGTCCAGTTGTCGGTATGCTTCTTTGCAATAGTCCGTTCTGTTCTGTATGACGATGGCTCCTCCTATGTCTGCTGGTTTGATGACGATGTTGCGGTTGGTCTTGAGAGCGTGGATGGCATTGCGTTGTGCTCGGGTGACATTCTGGACTGTCTTGTGAGTGCGGCTGATGAATCTGGCATTGATGCATCTCCTGACAGCTTGAGCATACATGTCAATCTTAGGGCAGCGACCCTCCGGAGGGGTCCAATTTGACTCTTTCTTCTTCAGTTGCTGCACTGCGGATCCCTCTGTCTGCTGTTCCGGATCATTGGTTGTCTCATTGGGTTCGCTGCTGACATCTTGGGAATTGTGGAAGAATTCCCGGAGCCTCATTCTCCTGATGAATTCCTCTGTGTCTGCCGCGAGACCGATGGGGTCCATTTTGGTGGTGGGGCAGAAATTGAGCCCTCGGCTGAGAACTTCAATTTCGTCTGGTTGAAGGGTGTGGTCGGGCAAGTTGATGATGGACTTCCCTGTGGTTTCAATCGTGGTACCGGGGGAGGCTTGGTTGCTGCTGGTGGTGATGCCGAGTTTCTCAAGCTTCCTGTTCTTGGTGTGCATGTAGGCAGTGTAGTTCCATTGCCTCGTCTGTTTGGCGGTGTCTCATAGCTGGTCTGCTGTGTCCTGAGCACAGGCTGAGAACATGGACTCTATCTCGGTTTCGAGGTTGCGGCGTCTGCTGTAGAGCTGGTGTACGAGATGGTTGAGGAGTGTGCGAGAGGTACGACGGCAGAGTCTCTCAGCGTAGTCTGTGTTGTAGGTCGACTTGAGTGGGTTCGTGATCTGTAGTCCTTTCGGGATCTTGTCTGCTTTCTTGCATCTCTGTAGAAACTTGATGTCTTTGTCGATATGCGCGATCTTCTTGGAGATCCTCTCCACTTTGAGCCGGCAGTTTGTGGTGTCAATAGTAGCCATGGTGTGGAGATGCCGGTGTTGGACTGGGGTGGACAAATGTAAGAAGTCACACAACACCAGGTTATAGTCACTCTACCACAAGCCCACGAGGAGGAACGCGATGGACACCTACAGACGCTGAAAGACGCCCTCGTAAGAACGGGATATGATGCTTGACTCGTCGATCGACAGTTCCGACGGGCCACAGCGAAAAATCGCATAGACCTCCTCAGAAGACAAACACAGGACACAACCAACAGAGAACCCTTCGTCGTCCAGTACTTCCCCGGAGCGGAGAAACTACGCCATGTTCTTCGCAGCCTTCAACATGTCATCGATGATGACAAACACCTCGCTAAGGCCATCCCCACGCCTCCACTCCTCACCTTCAAACAGCCGCCTAACCTCAAACAGACCATCGTTCGCAGCAAATTACCCAGCTTTCAGGAGAACAGCGACCACGACACCACACAACCCTGCCACGGCAACCTCTGCAAGACATGCCAGATCATCAACACCGTTACCATCATCACATGTGAGGATACCACCCACCAGGTACATGGTACATACTCATGTGACTCGGCCAACGTTGTCTACCTCATACTTTGCAGGAAAGGATGCCCCGGAGCATGGTACATCGGCAAGACCATGCAGACACTGCGACAACGGATGAACGGACACCGCACAACAATTCTCAGGCAGGAGTGTTCCCTCCCAGTCTGGGAACACTTCAGCAGTCAAGGACATTCAGCCTCCGATCTTCGGGTGAGCATTCTTCAAGGCGGCTTTCGAGACACATGACAACGCAAAATCGTAGAGCAGAAACTGATAGCCAAGTTCCGCACTCATGAGGACGGCCTCAACTGGGATCTTGGGTTCATGTCACGCTACATGTAACCCCACCTGACGTAGGGTCATCCAGGCTCGAGTCGTCATTGGCTTGTTCTCTCTACACAGATGCGGCCGGATCTGCTGTGATTTCCAGCAAAGAAAATGTTTTTTGTCTCTTTTTTGTTTTTCATACAGACCCCAGCATCTGCAACATTTTACCCCTTGTGACCCCACGTCATTGTTCTTTGATGTAATGTTTTCCTGACTGACCTGTTTGGATACCATTCACACCTTTGATTGCTGTGATTATCTCTCTGCCGAGGTGTGATAAATGGCAGTTAGAAAGATTACCTGTATTCATAGGCATTATTCTCTGACTATATAATCTGTGTCTATAGGCATCTTTCCACTTCACCTGACGAAGGAGCAGCACTCCAAAAGCTTTTGATTTAAAATAAAACTGTTGGACTATAACGTGGTGTTGTGTGACTTCTTACATTTGTCCACCCCAGTCCAACACCGGCATCTCCACACCATGAACCAATACAGTGCATTGCAGCACTCATGCCTCCCTCGCTGCCGCCCTGTCCTTATGCTAAAGCAACTCTTGTACCTCCCTGCTTTCAGATGCTGATTCGCTAGGTGAGGAGGCGAGCCCTCAAGCTGCCACTGTGAGTGACTCTGAAGTCGAGGACGAAGAGGAAGCCGGACCATCAGTGCCACCCTCAGCCGAGGCAGCCCATGGCCATAATGGGGTCACGCCTTCCCTGGAGGGGCGCAGGGGGGAATGGCCTGAGGAGGGTGAAACTCCACGGCCCAGCAGGCTGCAGCAACGCGGGGGGGGGGTAGGGAAGCTCGGTGGATTTCTCCCCAGAGGGAGAGTCTGGCCTTCCAAGTCCTGCTACAGTGAGCGCAGAAGAGGTGCAGCTCCTTGCTGAAATGAGTGCCCAGGCGGAGCACAGACACACTGAGCACATGGCTGCAGTGGCAAGGATGCCCGAATCCATTGAGTCACTGGCACGGAGTGTCCAGGACTTCGGCGCAGCACAGGCAGCTTATACGCAAGTGCTTAGTGGTGCAATGCAGTCAGTGGCTGGTCTGATGCAGGCGCAGATTGGGGCCACACGAGCACTGACTGCTGCCACCCTCACTGGATCAGGCAGGATTCGCCGGGGCCCTCGCCGCGCCGCAGCAGGCCAGCAGTCTGTGCTTCAGCAGATTGCTTCGCATGCTGCAGTGCTGCCCCGTGGCAGTGCCAGTGTGTCGTCCGACCAGGGAGTGGCTGTCCTCTGTCAGGATGGCAGCATTCCTGCTGCCAACACTGTCACTTCTTCACTGCAACTGCCACCACCTGTAGGACAGACTGCTGCCGCCCATGCAGAGTTGGAGCAGTCAGCAGCCGGGCCCTCCAGGCCCAGAGCTGGTCCAGGCCGTACCTCAAGGGCATCTGCCAACTCAGTTTCTGAAACACAGCAGCCTTCCCCCAGCCTTACTGCAGCCACTGGGATCCCATTGCGGAGGAGCTGTAGGGTGGGAAGGGGCCAATCTCGCAAGCGAAGCAGACCACCCTCGAAGGGCAAAAAGTAGGAGGTGTGGCAAAATGCTGTTAAATTTTTTATTGAAGGCTGAGGATCGTGGTCATTTTTTGGTTACTCTTTTGTTTATTGTCTCCAGGTTGTGAGAGCCAGTTATGTGTCTGACTGCTTTTTTTGGGGTTTCTCTCTATTACTTTGTCATGCGGGAAGGGCACACAGTTTGTTAAATAAAGAAGTGTCTTTATTCAGAATGTGCATGTTTGCTCTTTGAACTAATTGTTGCCTTGACCGGCTTAGGGGTTGCGGAACGGTTCCATTCATGTTTTTTCAATGGCACAAGCCATTCCCTCAGAGGGGCCCTAGAACAGACTTGCAATAAGCCGCTGACGGATGGCCCTTGCACTTTGTGCCTCCCTCCCGTCTTGGTGCTCCTCCTCCTCCTCCTCCTCCTCCTCCTCCTCCTCTGCTGGTGCCCCAATGTCTGGTGGCAGTGTCTGAGTCCTGAGCATGCAGCACACTACAACGAAATGGGAGACTCGCTCAGGTGAGTACTGAAGGGCTCCCCCGGAATGGTCCAGACAGTGGAACCATTGCTTGAGCACGCCGATTGTGTGCTCAATGATGTTCCTGGTCGCTTGATGGCTCTCATTGTATCGTTCTTCAGCAGGGGTGCTGGGCGCACGGAGCGGGGCCATCAGCCAGGTGCACAGAGGATAGCCCTTGTCCCCAAGAAGCCAGCCTCCTAGGTGAGCCAGGGCTTCAAAAAGGTCTGCCACAGAAGTCTGGTGCAGGATGAAGGTGTCGTGGCTGCTGCCTGGAAAGCGGGCATTGACAGCGAGTATCAGCTGTCTGTGGTCACATACCAACTGGATGTTCAATGGATGGAACCCCTTCTGGTTGCGGTAATCCTCAGCATTCTCTTGCGGTGCCCGCAAAGCCACATGCGTGCAGTCAATGGCACCCTGGACCATGGGGAAGCCCGCTATTCTTGCAAATCCCATTGCACGCTCACACACACATTCACACTTACACTCTCACTCACACTCACAGCATCACACACAAACTCACGCATACACTCTCACTCACACACACAGCATCACACACACTCACGCACAAACTCTCACTCACACAGCAGCACACACACTCACACACACACTCCCACTCACACACAGCATCACACACACACTCACGCACACATTCACTCACACACACTCATGCTCACACACAAAGCATCGCACACACACTCACGCGCACACTCGCACTCACACACGCAACCTCACACACACAGTTACCTACTCTCACTCACACAGCCTCACACACACACACTCACGCACACACTCACACACACACTCTCACAGCTTCACACACAGTCACGCACACACACACTCACACACACACTCACACTCACGCACACAGCATCACACACACACTCAGGCACACACTCTCACTCATGCACACAGCATCACACACACACTCACGCCCGCACTCTCACTCACACACACACTCATACTCACACACACAGCCTCACACACACACAGTTACACACTCTCACTCATGCAGCCTCACACACTCACACTCACACAGCCTCACACACTCACTCATGCACACACACTCACACACACACACACACACTCATACTCACACACACTCACAGCATCACACACACACTCATGCACACACTCCCACTCACACACATAGCATCACACACACACTCACACACACACTCTCACTCACACTCTCACTCCCACACACAGCATCACACACACACTCACACACACAAACTCACGCACACACAAACTCTCACTCCCACACACAGCATCACACATACTCACACACACACTACCACTCACACACAGCATCACACACACACTCACGCACACACTCACTCACACACACTCATGCTCACACACAAAGCATCACACACACACTCACGCGCACACTCGCACTCACACACACAACCTCACACACACACACAGCTACATACTCTCACTCACATAGCCTCACACACACTCACGCACACACTCTCATGCACACACACACTCTCACAGCTTCACACACACTCATGCACACGCTCACACTCATGCACACACTCACACTCACACACACAGCCTCACACACACACTCACGCACACAGCATCACAATGTCACTCACCCACACACTTTCACTCACACACACAGCCTCAAACACACTCACACACACTCTCCCTCACACACACAGGATCACCCACACACTCACAAACACACTCACAGCATCACAAACACACTCACACACACTCTCACTCACACAGACACCCTCACACACACTCACAGACACACTCTCACTCACACACACAGCCTCACACACATTCACACACACACTCTCACTCTCACACACAGCATCACACACACACTAGCACACACACTCTCACTCACACACACAGCATCTCACATACACACACACACACATGCTCACTCACTCACAGCATCACACACACTCTCACTCATGCACAGCAGCACACACACTCACACAGACACTCTCACTCACACTCACAGCATCACACACACTCACACACACTCTCGCTCACACACACAGCATCACACACACACTTCTCGCTCACACACACAGCATCACACACACACTCGCACACACTCACTTACACACACACTCACACACACACAGCAGCACACACACACTCACAGCATCAGACACACACTCACGCGCACATTCGCACTCACACACACAACCTCACATACACACACAGTTACATACTCTCACTCACACAGCATCACACACATTCACACATACACTCCCACACACACACATAGCATCACACACACACTCACGCACACATTCACTCACACACACTCATGCTCACACACAAACCATCACACACACACTCACTTGCACACTCGCATGCACAGACACAATGTCTCACACACACACACAGTTACATACTCTCACTCACACAGCCTCACATACACACACATGCACACACTCACTCACACACACTCTCACAGCTTCACACACACTCACGCACACACACATTCATGCACACAGCATCACACACACACTCACGCACACACTCTCACTCACACACACACTCACTCACACACACAGCCAGACACACACTCACGCACACACTCACACTCATGCACACTGCATCATACACACTCACGCACACACTCTCACTCATGCACACAGCATCACACACACACTCACGCATGCACTCTCACTCACACACACACTTATACTCACAAACACTCACACACACAGCCTCACACACACACAGTTACACACTCTCACCCACACAGCCTCACACACTCACACTCACACAGCATCACACACTCACTCATGCACACACTCTCTCACACAGACACTCACACACACGCTCACTCACACACACTCACACACACAGTCACACACACACACACTCATACTCACACTCACACACACAGCCTCACACACAGTCACACACACACTCTCACTCACACACAGCATCACACACACACTCTCACTCACATGAACAGGATCACACTCTCATGCACACACTCTGATTAACGCACACACTCACACACACACACTGATGCACACACTCACACACACTCACTTACACACACACTCACACACGCTCACAGCATCACACAGACACTCACGCGCACACTCACTCACACACACAGCCTCACACACACTCACACAGCATCACACACAGCCTCACACACACACTCACACACACATACAGCCTCACACACACACTCACGCGCACACTCACTCACACACACAGCATCACACACACACTCACACTCATGCTCTAACTCACACACACAGCATCACACACACACTCACACTCATGCTCTAACTCACACACACAGCATCACACACGCATTCACACTCACACTCTCACTCACACACACAACATCACACACACTCACAGCCTCACACACACAGCCTCACACACACTCATGCACACACTCTCACTCACACACACAGCATCACACACACACTCATGCACACACTCTCCCTCACACACACTCACACATGCACTCCCACTCACACACACAGCATCACACTCACGTACACACTCTCACTCTCACTCACACACACAGCATCACACACTCACACATACACTCACACTCACACACAGCCTCACACACATTCAGGCACACACTCACGCACACACAAAGCCTCACACTCACACACACACTCACTCACACACACTCACTCACTCACACACTCACACACACACTCTCACTCACTCACACACTCACACACACTCACTCACTCACACACACAGCATCACACACACTCAGACACACACTCACAACACACAAAGCCTCACACACACACTCACACACACACTCACACTCACACACAGCCTCACACACATTCAGGCACACACTCACGCACACACAAAGCCTCACACTCACACACACACTCACTCACACACACTCACTCACTCACACACTCACACACACACTCTCACTCACTCACACACTCACACACACTCACTCACACACACAGCATCACACACATTCAGGCACACACTCATGCACACACAAAGCCTCACACTCACACGCACACTCACTCACACACACTCACTCACTCACACATTCACGCACACACCCTCACTCACACACACAGCATCACACACACACTCACACACACACTCAGACACACACACACAGCAGCACACACACACTCACACACACACTCACACACACACTCGCAGCATCACACACACACTCACACACAAATTCATGCTCACACTCAACGCACCAGACACACACTCACACACACTCTCGCTCTCACACACAGCATCACACACACACTCATGCAGACACTCACGCACATGCTCCCACTCACACACTCACTCATACACAAAGCCCCACACACACACTCATAGAAACATAGAAGATAGGAGCAGGAGTAGGCCATTCGGCCCCTCGAGGTTGCTTCACCATTAAATGCGATCATGGCTGATCATCCAAATTCAGTACCCGGTCCCTGCTTTCTCCCCATACCCCTTGATCCCTTTAGCCTTAAGAAGTATATCCAACTCCTTCTTGAATATATTTAATGTATTGGCCTCTATTGCCTTCTGTGGTAGAGAATTCCACAGGTTCACCACTCTCTGGGTGAAGAAATTCCTCCACATTTCTGTCCTAAATGGCCTACCCCTTATCCTTAGACTGTGACCCCTGGTTCTGGACTCCCCGACCTTCGGGAACATCCTTCCTGCATCTAGTCTGTCCAGTCCTGTCAGAATTTTATAAGTTTCAATGTGATCCCTGTAATGATCAATAACATGTCATTCTATAGTGGACACTAGGTGGCGCCGTAGAGCTGTGTAGCGCTGTATATAGCTGTATGTATAAGACTACACTACCCAGCTATATATATATTAAGACTACATTACCCATGAGGCACTAGGCTACCCACAAGGCAGCAGTCAAGATGGAAGCCTCTACAGATACTGTACCTAGTCCACATGTGCTCAATAAAAGTGTCTAGCAAAAGCTAGCTGTGTTCATAATAAGAATGTCTATTTATTAATGAACATAAGATGGTACCAGGATGGTGAAGATCTGCTGAAAATTGTGAAAAGTGACATGGAGAATTTGAAGCCACCAGAGCGTTTGAAACTCACAGGAAACATCGACTACAATTGGCAGACTCTTAAACAACAATTCGAACTCTACATTGCAGCCATCGGATTCGGTACGAAGCCAGACGCACGGAAGATAGCGTTGCTGCTTACGGTTGCAGGCCCACAGGCAATAGAGGTATTTAATACATTTGTATTTAATCCAGAGGAGAACAGAGAAAAATTAGAAGATGTGCTAAAAAATTTGATGCACATTGCTCTCCCAAAAAGAATGAGACCTATGAAAGATACATCTTCCGTTCTCGGACACAGCAACAAAATGAGAATTTTGATAGCTTTATAACTGATCTGAAACTGAAAGCACAGGCATGTAATTTCTCTGAGCTGAAATCATCCATGATTCGTGACCAGATTGTGTTTGGTATTCATGATAAAAAAGTCAGGGAACGTCTGTTGAGAGAAACCGAACTAAATTTGGAAAATGCAGTGAAAATATGCCAAGCCAGCGAGTTAGCTCGAAAGCACGCGAAGACTTTCAGTGAAATCAATAATGATGCGATTGTAATGAGTGATAATGCTGCTGTCGGTGCTGTGTCCTACAAGGGGAAGAAACGTGGGCAGAACAGAAATGAAAAGCAATCGGAGGATGAAATTTTTAATTGTAAACGCTATGGTTACAAACACCAGTTAAGACAATGCCCAGCATTTGGAAAAATGTGCACAAAGTGTAATGGAAAGAATCACTTTGCTAAACAATGCTTTTCAAAAGTAAAAACTAAGAAAGGGCAACGGGTTAATGTAATTGAGGACACTGATTTAAGTGAGACATTTTTTGTAGGAATGGTGTCATGTGACAATATCAAAAAGGATACAGAAAATGTGCAGCCATCAGAAATGGACAATGCTGAACTTAAATTTAATGCAGTAAAAGTGGACAAATGGATGATCCCACTGCAGATAAATGGAGCATTAGTTACATTGAAACTGGACACTGGGGCAAAAGCAAACTTAATCAGTATGAGTGATATAAAAAATATGAAAGAAAAGCCCAAAATACAGAAAAAGTCAGTACTACTGAAGAGCTATAATGGACAGAAAATAGATAGCTTAGGTGTATGCAGACTTAAAGTGACAGTCAAAGACAAAGTGCATCATCTCATGTTTTCTGTTGTGGCTGAAAGGCTTGATTCGATACTAGGTGACAAAGCTTGTGAAGACTTAGAACTGGTCAAGAGAGTCTACCGTATAAACTGTGCCATAAGCAGACCAGATGACTCAGGTGATGAAGCAGAGAACATTCATCATGGTTGGCCAAAAGGTTCCTGTCCAAAATATTTTCACATAAGGTCAGAATTGAGTGTCGCAAGTGGACTATTACTAAAACAGAACAGAAAAGTCATTCCACAGGCTCTACGTCAAGACATGCTCAAAAGGATTCATGAGGGACACCTCGGAATTGAAAAATGCAAAAGGAGAGCAAGAGACACTGTTTATTGGCCTGGCATAAATAAGGACATTGAGAACATGATAGGCAAATGTGAGACATGTCAGACACACCAAAACAAACAAGCAAAGGAACCAATGATAGTAGCTGACATACCAACAGCACCATGGCAAAAGGTTGGTACGGACCTTTTTCATTTAAATGGTAAAGACTATCTAATAGTGATTGACTACTATTCTAACTATCCTGAGATGGCACTGCTCTCAAGCACCACAGCAAGCAGTGTCATAATGCATGTGAAATCCATCTACGCCAGACACGTATTTCCCAGGATTGCCGTTAGCGACAATGGTCCGTGCGTCAACTGTAAGGAGTGGCAACAGTTTGCAGCACATTATGACTTTCAGCACATCACATCCAGTCCTTTGTATGCTCAGTCAAATGGTAAGGCAGAGAAAGGTGTTCAAGTTCTCAAGCAGCTACTGAAGAAAGCGACAGAAAGCAAGTCTGATCCTTATCTTGCCCTGCTGAGCTACCGAGCCTCACCTTTAGAATCTGGTTCTTCACCTGCTGAACTACTAATGGGTCGCAAGTTGCGCACCATGCTACCCTGCTGTGCAAAAGAACAGCAAAGTGAGGAACTGAGACAGAGACTTCAACTGTTAAAGCTGAAACAGAAATCATACTATGACAAGTCATGCAAAACTCTAAACCCATTGACAAGGGATGATGTTGTCAGGATTGAGGATCCAGATGCATGGAACAGGAAAGCTACAGTTCTTGAGGAAGTAGGACCAAGGTCATACACTGTTAGAACTGAGGAAGGACAGATTCTCAGGAGGAACCGCCATTCCCTCCTAAAAACACAAGAGAGTATTCAAGACCAGATTGATGACAATGCTGCAACTGCATCTTGTCATTCACCGCCAGAACAATCTCATGAAGACATATCAGACTTACCCGTGTTGAGAAGATCCACACGTGAAGTAAAAGAGCCTGATAGACTTAATCTTTGAGTACAATGTAAAACTTTGAAAATGTGTTGACTGTTTTGAAAATGTTTATGTTTATAGAGCACTAACAAAAGTGTTACTGATATTATCTTTATTGTTTTCTTGAAAGTTGATTGATATTGATTTTGTTAAACCTCAAAGAAAGGGGACGTAATGATCAATAACATGTCATTCTATAGTGGACACTAGGTGGAGCCGTAGAGCTGTGTAGAGCTGTATATAGCTGTATGCATAAGACTACACTAACCAGCTATATATATATATTGAGACTACATTACCCATGAGGCACTAGGCTACCCACAAGGCAGCAGTCAAGATGGAAGCCTCTACAGATACTGTACCTAGTCCACATGTGCTCAATAAAAGTGTCTAGCAAAAGCTAGCTGTGTTCATAATAAGAATGTCTATTTATTAATGAACATAAGAATCCCCTCTCATTCTTCTAAACTCCAGCGAGTACAAGCCCAATCGACCCAATCTCTCCTCATATGTCATTCCTGCCATCCCAGGTATCAGCCTGGTGAATCTTCGCTGAACTCCTTCCATGAGCACTCACATGCACACTCTCGCTCACACACAGCAGCACACACATACTCACACACACTCACAGCATCACACAGACACTCACGCGCACACTCACTCACACACACAGCCTCACACGCACTCACACAGCATCACACACACTCACACTCACACACACAGCCTCACACACACACTCACACTCACACACTCAAACACAGCCTCACACACATCCTCACGCACACACTCTCACTCACGCATACAGTCTCACTCACACACACACTCACACACACTCACACACACTCTTGCTCACACTCACAGCCTCACACACACACTCACAGCCTCACACACACAGCCTCACACACAATCACGCACACACTCTCACTCACACACACAGCAGCACACACACACTCACACACACATGCTCACTCACACTCTCACTCACACATACTGCATCACATGCACACTGATGCACTCACTAACGCACACACACACGCACACAACATCACAAGCACACTCACACACGCACTCACAGCATCACACACACACACACAATCTCTCACTCACAGCATTAGGCACACATACAATCTCTCACTCACAGCATTAGACACACACTCACACTCACACTCTCACTCACACTCAGCATCACACACACACACACTCTCACTCACACACACAGCATCGCACTCACTCACGCAGACACTCTCACTCACGCACACATTCTCACTCACACACACACTCATACACGCAGCCTCACACACACACTCAGAGAAACATAAAAGATAGGAGCAGGAGTAGGCCATTCAGCCCCACGAACCTGCTCCGCCATTCAATGCGATCATGGCGGATCATCCAAATTCAGTACCCGGTCCCTGCTTTCTCCCCATACCCCTTGATCCCTTTAGCCTGAAGAAGTATATCCAACTCCTTCTTGATTATATTTAATGTATTGGCCTCTACTGCCTTCTGTGGTAGAGAATTCCACAGGTTCACCACTCTCTGGGTGAAGAAATTCCTCCTCATCTCTGTTCTAAATGGCTTACCCCTTATCCTTAGACTGGGACCCCTGGTTCTGGACTCCCCGACATTCGGGAACATCCTTCCTGCATCTAGTCTGTCCAGTCCTGTCAGAATTTTATAAATTTCAATTACGTGCACACTCTCACTCACACACACAGTATTACACTCTCACTCATGCACACATTCTCACTCACACACACAGCATCACACACACACTCACGCACACACTCTCACTCACACACACACTGACGCACACACTAATGCACACACTCACGCACAAAACATCACAAACACACTCACACACACACTCACAGCATCACACACACACAAACAAACTCTCACTCACACTCACAGCATTAGACACACACTCAAACTCACACTCTCACACACACACAGCATCACACACACTCACACACACACTCTCACTCAGACACACAGCAGCACACACACACTCAAGCATACACTCACAGCAACACACACACACTCACACACACATTCACAGTATCACACACACACTCACGCACACATTCTCACTCACACACACACTCTCACTCACACACACGCACACACTCTCGCTCACACACACAGCATCACACACACACACTCTCGCTCTCACACACAGCATCACCCACACACTCACGCACACACTCACGCACACGCTCCCACTCACACACTCACTCATACACACAGCCTCACACACACACTCATAGAAACATAGAAGATAGGAGCAGGAGTAGGCCATTCGGCCACTCGAGCCTGCTGCGCCATTCAATGCGATCATGGCTGATCATCCAAATTCAGTACCCGGCCCCTGCTTTCTCCCCATACCCCTTGATCCCTTTAGCCTTAAGAAGTATATCCAACCCCTTCTTGAATATATTTAAGGTATTGGCCTCTACTGCCTTCTGTGGTAGAGAATTCCACAGGTTCACCACTCTCTGAGTGAAGAAATTCCTCCTCATTTCTGTCCTAAATGGCCTACCCCTTATCCTTAGACTGTGACCCCTGGTTCTGGACTCCCCGACCTTCGGGAACATCCTTCCTGCATCTAGTCTGTCCAGTCCTGTCAGAATTTTATAAGTTTCAATGAGATCCCCTCTCATTCTTCTAAACTCCAGCAAGTACAAGCCCAATCGACCCAATCTCTCCTCATACGTCATTCCTGCCATCCCAGGTATCAGACTGGTGAATCTTCGCTGAACTCCTTCCATGAGCACTCACGTGCACACTCTCACTCACACACACAGCATCACACTCACACTGACGCACTCACTGACGCACACACTCTCACTCACGCACTCACTCACACACACTTACGCACACACTCTCACTCATGCAAACAGCATCACACACACTCCCTCTCACTCACGCACACAGCATCACACACACCCTCACTCAGAAACACAGCACCACACACACTCTCACACACACACACACAGCATCACACACATTCACACACACACTCACAGCATCACACACACCCACGCACACACTCTTACTCACACGCACAGCATCACACACACACTCTCACTCACACGCACACTCTCACTCACAGGCACAGCATCACACACACACTCACGTGCACACTGTCACTCATGCACACACTCTCACTCACGCACTCAATCTCACTCACACACACAGCCTCACACACACTCACGCGCACGCTCTCACTCACACACTCAGCATCACACACACAGTCTCACTCACAGAAACACTCACAGAAACACTCACACAAACACTCTCACACACACACATTCTCACGCACACACACACTCACACACACACTCTCAATCACACACAGCATTATACACACACTCACGCACACACTCTCACTCACACACACACTCTCACTCACGCACACACTTTCACGCACAAACTGACACACACATTCTCACTCACACACACCGCATCACACACACACTCAAACACTCTCACTCAGAAACACTGCATCACACACACACTCACACACACACTCTCACTCAGACAAACAGCATCACACTCTCACTCACGCAGACACTCACTCACGCACACACTCTCACTCAAGCTCACACACACAGACGCACACACTCACACAAACTCACGCACACACACACTCATGCACACACTCACGCACACACTCACACACACACTCTCACTCAGACAAACAGCATCACACTCTCACTCACGCAGACACTCACTCACGCACACACTCTCACTCAAGCTCACACACACAGACGCACACACTCACACAAACTCACGCACACACACTCATGCACACACTCACGCACACACTCACGCACACACTCACACACACAGTAACACACACACTCTCACTCATGCACACTGCATCACACACACACTCATGCACACACTTTCACTCAGACACACAGAATCACACACACACTCTCTCTCACACACACACTCTCACTCACACACAAGAGCATCACACACACACACTCAAACACACTCTCACTCATGCACACAGCATCACACACACTCACACACACATTCACAGCATTACACACACACTCACGCACACACTCTCATTCACACACACTGCATCACACTCTCACTCACGCACACAGCATCACACACACACACTTACACACTCTCACTAACACACAGCATCACACTCTCACTTGTAAAGGAAATAGCCATATTCCAAGAATTAAAGCATCCTATGAACAGATTTCTGATATTCTTAATACATGATATACTGGGTTTAAAAGTCTGGAAAGCCTCGGTGACACAGGCTGTCAATACAGGCTTCTGAGCTAAATCAAAGTGTTAACACAAGTTGTAAACACCACACAAGCTTTCAAAATGGGAATTGATTGTTAATATTAAGACAATGGCCCTATTGAAACAGCAAGTTGCAGCTTCCAGAATGTCTGCAGTTTGGAACCAACACAATAGCAATGCCAAAGTAAAGTGTTAAAACTGACACTTCAAACAGGAACACAGAATATTAAAAAATCATAAAAGTAACAGCAAATGAGAAACAGGAAACACGATTATATATGCAACCAATTGAAATAGCTAAGAAATGCAACAAACACCCTGGCTGAAATGGTTTTGATTTACATGTTGTAAATATGATACCTACAGAAGACTTTGTAGATATGACTTCAATAGATGACACCAAGCAATCACATGGTTTTTGTATTGAAAATGGAATAGTTAGTAGACACGACGTCTGCTTCCAAACAGCAGAGGTGATTACAAATTGAATGAAAGAATTTCGTAAGAATGACATCAAATAAATACTACTGTCATATTGTTTTTTATGATAAGTTTTGAAACACCTATACAACAGACAGGATTTTGAGGGTTGACAGCTGAACTGACAGTAAGAAAGAAAAGAATTCAACAATGAATGACGAGAGATAATTAGCTTACACCATCAGAAAACTTCAAAGAATAAACCACTAACAAAAGGTATAAAAATAGAGCTTTTCAGACAGAAAGTCAGAAGTCACTGGAAAGGGCAAGCGATTCTTTCACTCTTCAGAGGCATCTCTGTAAGTTTTTAATTCTTTGAGTCTCGGGGATCAAAAAGGCACTCTTATTTGATTTTGGTGGATATTCTGGATTAAGAATAATAGAAATGTAAAAATGTGCGAAGTTGAAATTTGAGAATAAGGATCTCTGAGAATAAGAAATGTAAGCTATTTGTATTATGAACTGTTAAAGTTGCGATTAACTCAACATCTATTAACTGTATGTCGGCTCTTAAATAAATCTATATATTTTTAGAATTGTGTCAAATAGTATTTCTGTATCAAACTCGCAAACTCAATTTCTGTACAATCTTTTATAAGGAGTTGCAGATTCTGGGGGACTATTCCAGACCCTCCTAATATCCGGAAGTTTACAGTCTAGTTAAACTTATTAAAAGTGCTATGTGAAGGATGGTAACATCTTTACGTCACTCCTTTCCTTTAGAGAGGGCTAGCCTGGACGTTTAGACACAATTAAGCGTCTTATTCAGCTATCTCTAACGTTAATTGAAGGTGAACTTCTGGGGAATACGCCTGATCTGGGTTAGCCCAGAAGGGGCTAGGACTAGAAAATTATCCCTTCACACTCAAGCACACACTCTGACTCACACACACACACTCACACACACTGTCACAGCATCACACACTGCATCACAAACACACTCATGCACACTATCACAGCATCGCACACACTCACACACACTATCACAGCATCGCACACACTCACACACACTATCACACACACACTCAAACACACACTCTCACTCACGCACACAGCATCACACACACACTCACAAACAATATCACAGCATCACACACAGATTATCACAGCATCACACACACGCTCACACAAAACGGGTTTGATTTTAACTCAGCCATCAGGCGGGCTTTGAGGCATGTGGGGGGTTAAAATCGCAAAACCTGGGGGTCAGCACCCCGCCCCACCTGTTTCCTGACACCTAGCCATTTTAACCCAGGCGTGTCTGATGGTCCCAAATCTTAAGGGTCTTTAGGGCCCTTAAAGAGCACTCATTGGCCTTTATAACCCCATTTTAACAGGCCCTTGCCTGTTTAACCCTTTTCTTCACGTAAAACACGCCTGGTTGGGATCATGCCTATGAAACCTGCCATGCGCACTATTGGATTGCTGACCATCAGCTGCAGGTCAACCATTAAAGAGGAGATTTGATCAGCTATCATTTGCAGGTGGCAGGACTTTGTTGTTTCAGGCCTGGGGTAACTTTCATCAGGCTTAACCACACCTGTGGAAAATTGGAGCCTCACACACTTCTCCAGTGTGACCTCCTGTGAAACCCCTCTCGTCAGCCTCACTCAGCGCTTCCTCAACTGAGGCATCTACCAGAAGCATGGGAGGCCTTTTTTTCCTTCCCTTCTTGGCATTAGAGGACCTCCAGCCCCATTCGCGAAATGACACATGCCACAACTGCAAAAGTTGCCATCAGAATTTTTATGCAAAACAAACAACTGATGGCATTTTTACAGAATACACAATTTCACCCAAGTGACTACCCTTGTGACTATTTGTGCTTTATTTTCCTCTTACGCGTGCTGCTGTGTCGTGGTTCCCCTGTGGTTTCAGCAGATGTGGAGGCCCCCTGCTCACTTTCCTGCTGCTCCTGTCTCAACACCTTTGGCAGGCGTCCTCTGGGGTGGCGAGCCTGTGAGGGCTCGTCAGCAGTCTGCTGCTCCTCAGGCTGTGCAGGAGTTGAGACGTCTATCTCAGTTGGGTGTGAACTCTGGTGGGGCTCTGACCGAGGGCTCTGCAGTGGCATGGAAGCGTGAGCGCTTGGCGAGGAGCCCCCACTTCCTTGAGGTCTGCCACCAACCTCCCTCTCATGGGTCAGGTCTCCCTCAGTTCCTGCAAGTGGCTTGAGAGCACCTTGCTGCACATCAGGGGGGCCATGGGGACCTGTATCTGCAATGGTAGTCCTACTCAGAAGGACTTCCATGAAGGTCTGGTTTCTCTGTTCAATAGATGCCTATCGCTCCTCAAGAGATGTCATTCTATTCTGAACATTCACCATGTTTTCCATACCCTGGCGACTAACCTCCTCCATGGCCACAGCCCTCCTCTGCTCTACCATAGCCAGCCTTACCACGAAGGCAGCAATCATTTCCATGTAGGTAGCCATCCTTTCCATGTTGATGCGTTCATGCGCCAATGACTCCACAAAGGCTCTGCTCATGTTTGCTATGGACTCCCCCATTCGCTCCACACTCACAGCGACCCGGGAGACAAAACCTGCCAGAGACTCCTGCATCTGTGCATGGAGTTCCTTCACCTCTGATCTTACGGGTGGACCCAGAGGCAGAGGGTCAACATGCAGCTGAGCCGAGCTGGCAGAGTCCTGCGCCCTCCGACGAGGACTCTCCACTGCTGTCCCTGTCTCAACAATCTGCTGATGCTCACTTGTGAGCTGTGATACACCAGATGACAACACTACTCTATGTCCCGAAGATCCCACCGAGGTGTGAGTGGCTGCGCTGGTGCTGGGTGCGCTTAGTTCTGCTGACGCTGCGCCCTCAGGAGTTGCAGATTCCTCTGAGGAGTCTGGCATCTCAGACACTTCCTCCTGCACACTGGGGATGGGGGCTCTCGATGGTCCTGTGGGGGTGTCAAGGAAAAAGTTAGAGATGTGCTGCCAAGGTTACATGCACATTGCATTTTGTAGATGATCAAAAGTCCATATGATGTAACTTCAGAATCATTATCAGCGACTCATGCAATGCCAATGAGAGAGATGGAAATCTATTCTGTCACCAGCTTGCAGGGATGCACCTGTCTCTCATTCCCCAACTTCCGCATCTATGTCAGCCCCGACAATCTCAGGACGCCTTCCTCCCAGGGGGTGAGCTGGGCTAATCAGGGCGGCCCTCCTCCTGTCCTGGCTCGCTCTCTCCTGTTGTGAGCTCTCTTTTCCTGCAATGAGGGAGACAAGTGGAGGTTGAGTGAGAATGAAGGAGTGAGTGCAGAGATTGCATAGCATAGATACTTAGAAGGAGACAAAGATGGAGTGAGGTTGCAAGACCAAGGGCCCTCCCTGTGTGTTGTCAATTGTGTTCAAAGCATCAGAGTGAGAGGGAATGTGAGGGTTGCATGGTTGAATAGTTATGTGAAAGTGAGCATAGAGAGAGAGGGAATGGGTAATGGTGCATGGATGCGAGTGTCAAGTGGACTGTGGAGGAAGAGATTGCTAAAGCTGAGTGCTGGTGAGGAAAGGCAATGGGGATCAGATTGAGGGTGATGGAAACTTCATACTTACTTTTCCAGTGCGATGAAGGTCATGGAATCTTTTCCTGCACTGCATCCAGGTGCACCGTGTGAGCCCCAAGGAGTTGACTTCCCCTGCCACCTGTAGTCACACAGCCTTGGTCTGATTGGGAGGCCTCTGTTGTGTCTGTGTATAATAAGACACAGACTGCAGGAGAAACGGTACAACAGGTGTTTACTCAATGTGGCTCACAGTGGAACTGACTGTACAGATTACTACTCAGTGCTATATACAGGTGTGGTCACTGCCGGTACTACAGCATACATGAGCTGTAAAAAGTAGTTCCCCCCTTAAAGTTATATACATTACAGCCTCTTCCTCCCTGAAGAAGGGAACAGGACCTCTTTGTGGGCCCTAGCGCCATCCAGCAATGCCTGGAGTGAAGCCTCATCAAATTTGGGGGCAGCTCTTGCCCTCCCGCTGGCCGTTGGTCCTGCAGGCTCCTGTGCCATCTCAATGGTGAAGTTTGGAAGCCTGCAGAGGAAGCCAGGCTTGCTGTGAACCTTAAAAGCAGCAGCAATGATGACGTCATATTCTGCGACTTTCTGACTGGAAATACTCAATTGCCAAGGCTTCCCACACGTTGGAAATCAATTGGCCAATTGAGTTAAAATTGCATCAATCTCACAGACCCATTTAGATTTGTGTTGGAAACACCAAATTCAGGAAAACCCAACAATTCCCCGCACCCGAGTTAAAATCGACCCCAATATCACAGCATCACACACACACACTCTCACTCACACACACAGCAGAACTCACACACCCACGGACACACTCTCACTCACACAAACAGCATAACACACACAGTCTCACTCACAGAAACACTGACACAAACACTCTCACACACACACACACTCTCACTCACACACACAGCCTCACACATACTCACGCACACACTCTCACTCACACACACAGCCTCACACACACTCACGCACACACTCTCAATCACACACACTCTCACTCACACACACAGCATCACAGACACACTCATGTGCACACTCTCTCACACACACAGCATCACACTCTCACTCATGCACACAGCATCACACACACACTCACGCACACACTCTCACTCACACACACACTAACGCACACACACTGCATCACACACACACTCACACACACAGTCACAGCATCACACACACACTCACACACACACTCTCACTCACGCACACACTATCACTCACACACACAGCCTTACTCACACTCACGTGCACACACTCTCACACACACACAGCCTCACTCACACTCACACACACAGCATCACACTCTCACTCACACCCACATCCTCACACAGACTCACGCACACACTCTCACTCACACACACAGCATCACACACACACTCTCACACACACACTCTCACTCACACACAGAGCATCACACACACACACTCACACACACACTCTCACTCACACACACAGCATCACACACACTAATGCACACGCTCTCACTCACGCAGACAGCCTCACACAGACTCACACACACACTCTCACTCACACACACAGCATCACACACACACTCTCACACACACGCTCTCACTCACGCAGACAGCCTCACACAGACACCCACGTGCACACTCTCACACACACAATACACCACACTCAGTCACGCACACACTCTCACTCACGCACACACTCTCACACACACACACACTCACACACACAGACGCACACACTAACACACACACTAACACACACACTCTCACTCACACACACTGCATCACACACACACTCATGCTCACACTCTCACTCACACACACCACAGCACACACACTCATGTGCACACTCTCACTCACACACACAGCATCACTCCCTCACTTGTAAAGGAAATAGCCACATTCCAAGAATACAGCATCCTATGAACAGATTTCTGATATTCTTAATACATGACATACTGGGTTTAAAAGTCTGGAAAGCCACGGTGACACAGGCTGTCAATACAGGCTTTTGAGATAAAATGAAGTGTTAACACTAAGTTGTAAACACCACACAAGCTTTTCAATTGGGAATTGATTGATAATACTAAGACAAGGCCCTATTAAAACAGCAAGTTGCGGCTTCCAGAATGTCTGCAGTTTGGAACCAACACAATAGCAATGCCGAAGTAAAATGTTAAAAACTGACACTTCGAACAGGAACACAGAATATTAAAAAATCATGTGCCTTCGTAAAAGTAACATCAAATGAGAAACAGGAAACACGATTATATATGCAACCAATTGAAGTAGCTAAGAAATGCAACAAACACTCTGATTTCAATAGATGACACCAAGCAATAACATGGGGGGAGAAATTGGGTGAGCAGCGCCATCAGTTAGCGCCTAAAGAGGCAGTCAGTGGCTGTAGCGCCACTGGCTGCGCCTCCCGCGATATTCAGCAGGGGCATTAATGGTGGCATTAGCCTATTGCGCTGCGCCACCACCGATGCCGTCATCGGTGTGCGCAGCACCCCATTAGCGCCCCGTTCATGATATTTGGTAGCGAACGCCGCTGTAGCGCCGTTTGCTACCCATGCCCGGTTCACGGGGCCTTGCTGTGCCGGCAGTGGTGCAAGTTAAGGTGGAGGTGCGGGGCGGCCTCCTGACCCGCCCCCCCGCGGCATTGCCGGCTGTTTCCCGAGAGCGCGGCACTTCTCCTTGGTGCCGGGCTCTTTTGCCGGCACTCGCAATCGGGGTTCGCGCTGTTGCAGACCCCTCCCCATTAACAGTGGGAGGAAGGCCTGCAGTACCGCAGTGTACCGTGCCGCAGCATGTGGCGCTGCGGCACGTTGCGCTGCGATATTCAGTTTCAGCACCCTAAGAGGGACGTGGAGCGCCTCGAGCCTCGCCCCGTCTCCCTCTAGGGGCACATCAACTGAATTTCTGATGATCGGTACAGCTTCGAACGCTGCGCAAAAACCAGCGCCCAGGCGAACTTGGCGCCAGTTTGGTGCCTCAACCCAATTTCTACGCCATGATTTTTGTACTGAAAATGGAATAGTTAGTAGACACGACATCTGCTTCCAAACAGCAGAGGTGATTACAAATTGAATGAAATAACTTCGTAAAAATGATATCAAATAAATACTACTGTCATATTGTTTTTCATGATAAGTTTTGAAACACCTATACAGCAGACAGGATTTTGAGAGTTGACAGCTGAACTGACAGTAAGATAGAAAAGAATGACTAGAGATAATTAGCTTGCACCATCAGAAAACTTCAAAGAATAAACCACTAAAAAATGGTATAAAAATAGAGCTTTTCGGATGAAAAGTCAGAAGTCGCTGGAAAGGGCAAGCAATTCTTTCACTCTTCAGAGGCATCTCTGTAAGTTTTTAATTCTTTGAGTCTCGGGGATCAAAAAGGTACTCTTATTTGATTTTGGTGGATATTCTGGATTAAGAATAATAGAAATGTAAAAATGTACGAAGATGAGATTTGAGAATAAGGATCTCAGAGAATAAGAAATGTAAGCTATTTGTATTTTGAACTGTTAAAGTTGCGATTGACTCAGCATCTGTTAACTGTATGTCGGCTCTTAAATAAATCTATATATTTTTAGAATTGTGTCAAATAGTATTTCTGTATCAAACTCGCAAACTCAATTTCTGTACAATCTTTTGTAAGGAGTTGCAGGTTCTGGGGGAGTATTCTGGACCCTCATAATACCCGGAAGGTTACAGTCTAGTTAAACTTATTAAAAGTGCTATCTGGAGGATGTAACATCTTTATGTCATTCCTTTCCTTTAGAAAGAGCTAGCCTGGACCTTTAGACACAATTAAGCATCTTATAGAATTCGGCTATATCTAACTTTTGTTGAAGGTGAACATCTGGGGAATACGCCTGATCTGGGGTAGCCCGGAAGGGGCTAGGACTAGAAAATTATCCCTTCACTCTCAAGCACACACTCTGACTCACACACACACACTCATACGCACTATCACAGCATCACACACTGCATCACAAACACACTCATACACACTATCACAGCATCGCACACACTCACACATACTATCACAGCATCACACACACACTCACACACGCTATCACAGCATCACACGCACAATCACACACACACTCTCACTCACGCACACAGCATCACACACACACTCACACACACTATCAGAGCATCACACACTGCATCACAAATACACTCATACCCACTATCACAGCATCGCACACACTCACACACACTATCACAGCATCACACACAACACTCACATGCACACTCTCACTCACGCACGCAGCATCACACACACACTCACAAACAATGTCACAGCATCACACACACACTATCACAGCATCACACACACTATCACACCATCATACACACACACAATATCACAGCATCGCACACACACTCACACACACACTCACAGCATCACATCCAACTCACACACATGCACACACAGCAGCACACACACACGCATGCACACACTCTCACTCACACACACAGCATCACACACACACTCACGCACACACTCTCACTCACACACACACCATCACACACACTCACACACACACTCACACTCACACACACACTCCCACACACACTCTCACTCACACACACAGCATCACACAAACACCCATGCACACACTCTCACTCACACACACAGCTTCACACAAACACTCTCACACACACACACACATACTCACTCACACACACACTCACTCACACACAGAGCATCACACACACACTCACACACACAGCATCACACACACACTCACGTGCACACTCTCACTCACACATACAGTGTCACAATCTCACTCATGCACACACTCTCACTCACACACACAATCTCACTCACACACACAGCCTCACACACACTCACACACACACTCTCACACACACACATCATCACACTCTCACACACACACAGCATCACAATCTCACTCATGCATACACTCTCATTCACGCTCACACTCTCACTCACACAGAAACTGATGCGCACACTCTCACTCACACACACAGCATCGCACACACTCACGCACACACTCGCACTCACACACACAACCTCACACAAACTCACGCGCACACACACACTGGCGCACTCAGCATCACACACACTCACACACACACTCTCACTCACACACAGAGCATCACACACACACTCATGCACACACTCACGCACACACTATCACTCACACACACAGCCTTACTCACACTCACGTGCACACACTCTCACACACACACAGCCTCACTCACACTCACACACACAGCATCACACTCTCACTCACACACACACACAGAGCAGTACACTCTCATTCACACACTCTCACTCACACCCACATCCTCACACAGACTCACACACACACTCTCACTCACACACACAGCATCACACACACACTCTCACACACACACTCTCACTCACGCACACAGCATCACACACACTAATGCACACGCTCTCACTCACGCAGACAGCCTCACACAGACACCCACGTGCACACTCTCACACACACAATACACCACACTCAGTCACGCACACACTCTCACTCACGCACACACTCTCACACACACACACACTCACACACACAGACGCACACACTAACACACACACTAACACACACACTCTCACTCACACACACTGCATCACACACACACTCATGCACACACTCTCACTCACACACACCACAGCACACACACTCATGTGCACACTCTCACTCACACACACAGCATCACTCCCTCACTTGTAAAGGAAATAGCCACATTCCAAGAATACAGCATCCTATGAACAGATTTCTGATATTCTTAATACATGACATACTGGGTTTAAAAGTCTGGAAAGCCACGGTGACACAGGCTGTCAATACAGGCTTTTGAGATCAAATGAAATGTTAACACTAAGTTGTAAACACCACACAGGCTTTTCAATTGGGAATTGATTGATAATACTAAGACAAGGCCCTATTAAAACAGCAAGTTGCGGCTTCCAGAATGTCTGCAGTTTGGAACCAACACAATAGCAATGTCGAAGTAAAATGTTAAAAACTGACACTTCGAACAGGAACACAGAATATTAAAAAATCATGTGCCTTCGTAAAAGTAATATCAAATGAGAAACAGGAAACACGATTATATATGCAACCAATTGAAGTAGCTAAGAAATGCAACAAACACCCTGACTTCAATAGATGACACCAAGCAATAACATGGGGGGAGAAATTGGGTGAGCAGCGCCATCAGTTAGCGCCTAAAGAGGCAGTCAGTGGCTGTAGCGCCACTGGCTGCGCCTCCCGCGATATTCAGCAGGGGCGTTAATGGTGGCATTAGCCTATTGCGCTGCGCCACCACCGATGACATCATCGGTGTGCGCAGCACCCCATTAGCGCCCCGTTCATGATATTTGGTAGCGAACGCCGCTGTAGCGCCTTTTGCTACCCATGCCCGGTTCACGGGGCCTTGCTGTGCCGGCAGTGGTGCAAGTTAAGGTGGAGGTGCGGGGCGGCCTCCTGACCCGCCCCCCCGCGGCATTGCCGGCTGTTTCCCGAGAGCGCGGCACTTCTCCTTGGTGCCGGGCTCTTTTGCCGGCACTCGCAATTGGGGTTTGCGCTGTTGCAGGCCCCTCCCCATTAACAGTGGGAGGAAGGCCTGCAGTACCGCAGTGTACCGTGCCGCAGCATGTGGCGCTGCGGCACGTTGTGCTGCGATATTCAGTTTCAGCACCCTAAGAGGGACGTGGAGCGCCTCGAGCCTCGCCCCGTCTCCCTCTAGGGGCACATCAACTGAATTTCTGACGATCGCTACAGCTTCGAACGCTGCGCAAAAACCAGCGCCCAGGCGAACTTGGTGCCAGTTTGGTGCCTCAACCCAATTTCTGCGCCATGGTTTTTGTACTGAAAATGGAATAGTTAGTAGACACGACGTCTGCTTCCAAACAGCAGAGGTGATTACAAATTGAATGAAATAACTTCGTAAAAATGATATCAAATAAATACTACTGTCATATTGTTTTTCATGATAAGTTTTCAAACACCTATACAGCAGACAGGATTTTGAGAGTTGACAGCTGAACTGACAGTAAGATAGAAAAGAATGACTAGAGATAATTAGCTTGCACCATCAGAAAACTTCAAAGAATAAACCACTAAAAAATGGTATAAAAATAGAGCTTTTCGGATGAAAAGTCAGAAGTCGCTGGAAAGGGCAAGCAATTCTTTCACTCTTCAGAGGCATCTCTGTAAGTTTTTAATTCTTTGAGTCTCGGAGATCAAAAAGGTACTCTTATTTGATTTTGGTGGATATTCTGGATTAAGAATAATAGAAATGTAAAAATGTACGAAGATGAGATTTGAGAATAAGGATCTCAGAGAATAAGAAATGTAAGCTATTTGTATTTTGAACTGTTAAAGTTGCGATTGACTCAACATCTGTTAACTGTATGTCGGCTCTTAAATAAATCTATATATTTTTAGAATTGTGTCAAATAGTATTTCTGTATCAAACTCGCAAACTCAATTTCTGTACAATCTTTTGTAAGGAGTTGCAGGTTCTGGGGGAGTATTCTGGACCCTCATAATACCCGGAAGGTTACAGTCTAGTTAAACTTATTAAAAGTGCTATCTGGAGGATGTAACATCTTTACGTCATTCCTTTCCTTTAGAAAGAGCTAGCCTGGACCTTTAGACACAATAAAGCATCTTACAGAATTCGGCTATATCTAACTTTTGTTGAAGGTGAACATCTGGGGAATACGCCTGATCTGGGGTAGCCTGGAAGGGGCTAGGACTAGAAAATTATCCCTTCACTCTCAAGCACACACTCTGACTCACACACACACACTCATACACACTATCACAGCATCACACACTGCATCACAAACACACTCATACACACTATCACAGCATCGCACACACTCACACATACTATCACAGCATCACACACACACTATCAGAGCATCACACACACAATCACACACACACTCTCACTCACGCACACAGCATCACACACACACTCACACACACTATCAGAGCATCACACACTGCATCACAAATACACTCATACACACTATCACAGCATCGCACACACTCACACACACTATCACAGCATCACACACAACACTCACACGCACACTCTCACTCACGCACGCAGCATCACACACACACTCACAAACAATGTCACAGCTTCACACACACACTATCACAGCATCACACACACTATCACACCACCACACACACACACAATATCACAGCATCGCACACACACTCACACACACACTCTCACTCACACACACATCATCACACTCTCACACACACACAGCATCACAATCTCACTCATGCATACACTCTCATTCACGCACACACTCTCACTCACACAGAAACTGATGCACACACTCTCACTCACACACACAGCATCACACGCACACTCACGTGCACACTCTCAATCACACACACAGCATTACACTCTCACTCACGCAGACACTCACTCACGCACACACTCGCACTCACACACACAGCCTCACACAAACTCACGCGCACACACACACTGGCGCACTCAGCATCACACACACTCACACACACACTCTCACTCACACACACACAGCATCACACACACACACTCACACTCATGCACACAGCATCACACACACAAACTTACACACTCTCACTCACACACACAGCATCACACTCTCACTTGTAAAGGAAATAGCCATATTCCAAGAATACAGCATCCTGTGAACAGATTTCTGATATTCTTAATAAATGACATACTGGGGGAGAAATTCAGTTGTGAGCGCCACCCGTTAGCACCTTAAGAGGGCGATAAGTGGGGTGCTAACCAACTAGCACCCGGGTGCGGCGATACCTGTGCTTCTCGTGAAATTGAGCGGACATTTAGCGGCGGCGCTTAACCATACCGCCTGCTCTCCTGCGCACGCAGATCTTGACGTCATTCCAGAGTGCAACGCTCTTGGGGCGCCCCGGACCAGAAATTCAGTGGCGCCCCCCTCCTTTCCGCCTGTCGCTACCAACGACAGGTTGACTGTAACGCTTCCCAGTCACTGTGGGGCTGGGGGGGGGCGCTATTTAAAGGGGGCTCTTCCTGTCTTCTGTGTGGTAGCCATTTTTGGACCACTCGTTCTGAGAGAGAGAGAGAGATTTGCAGAGAGACAAAGGGAGAAAGAGAGACTTCTGCATTGAGTCAATGCTGTCTGAGGTAGTTTTGGCTTCTGACCATAACTTTGTAGTTGCTTTGCTTTTTCACCGGCATAACTTTGATTGCCCACATATTATGGGGGCTGCAATGGATGGGAACGTTGTGTTTCTCCATCACATTGAGAGGGCACAGAGACACAGAGAGAGAGTGGCAATCATGGCCAGACGGAGGAGGGCCAACAGGCGTCGGTACAGGAGACCTTACCGTCCCAGGGTTTTTCGACAACAGTTCTCATACATCAATATGTCTGAGGAGCAGTGTTTGCGAAGGCTGTGATTCAGCAAGGAGGTGGTCACTGAGCTCTGCCACCTGCTTCAGCCTGATCTGCAACCTCAACTGAGGAGCAGGACATCTCTGTCGGTGGCAGTGAAGGTAACAGTGGCTCTCAACTTTTATGCCACCGGCTCCTTTCAATCTGCTACTGGGGACATTGCCAATATCTCCCAGTTCGCGGTGCATTGCTGCATCCGTCAAATCACAAATGCCCTCTTTAAAAGGAGACGAGAGTACATCTCTTTCCCCATGACCCCGGACAAGCAGCAGGAGCGCGCAGCAGGCTTTTCAAGAATAGCGGGCTTCCCCATGGTGCAGGGCGCCATTGACTGTACCCATGTGGCTTTGTGGGCGCTGCAAGAGAATGCCGAGGATTTCCGCAACCGGAAGGGGTTCCATTCCTTGAACGTCCAGTTGGCCTGTGACCACAGACAGCTGATATTCGTTGTCAATGCCCACTTTCCAGGCAGCAGCCACGATGCCTGCATCCTGCGCCAGACTTCTGTGGCAGGCCTTTCCGAGGCACCGCTTCACCCAGGAGGCTGGCTTCTCGGGGACAAGGGCTATCCTCTGTGCACCTGGCTGATGACCCCACTCCATTCGCCCAGTACCCCTGCAGAAGAACAATACAACGAGAGCCATCAAGCTACCAGGAACATTGTTGAGCACACAATCGGCGTGCTCAAGCAACGGGCCCGCTGTCTGGACCATTCTGGAGGAGCCCTGCAATACTCACCTGAGCAAGTCTCCCACTTCGTTGTTGTGTGCTGCATGCTGCATAACCTGGCAATCCTCAGGACCCAGCAAATGCCACCGGACCTTGGAGTACCAGCAGAGGAGGAGGAGGAGGAGGAGCAGCAGCACCAAGATGGGAGGGAGGCACAAAGTGCAAGGGCCGTCCATCAAAGGCTTATAGCAATTCGTTTCTCGGCCCTCTCTGAGGGAATGGCTTCTGCCATTCAAAGAACCTGAATGGAACAATGCCGCAACCCCTAAGCCGGTCAAGGCAACAATGAGTGCAAAGAACAAACATGCACATTTTGAATAAAGACACTTCTTTATTTACAAAACTGTGTATCCTTCCCGCATGACAAAGTAATAGAAAGAAACACACAAAGAAACAGTCAATCACATAACTGGCTCTCACAACCTGGAGACAATGTCCAAAACAGTAACAAAAATATGACCACGATCCTTGGCCTTCAATAAAACAAAGAACAACATTTTGCCACACCTTCTGCATTTTGCCCTTCGAGGGTGAACTGCTTCCCTTGCGAAATTGCCCCCTTCCCACCCTACAGCTCCGCCGCACTGGGACCCCAGTGGCTGCAACAAGGCTGGGGGAAGGCTGCTGAGTGTCAGAAACTGAGACTGCAGATGCCCTTCAGGGACGGCCTGGACCAGCTCTGGGCCTGGAGGGCCCGGCTGCTGACTGTTCCAACTCTGCATGGGCGGCAGCAGTCTGTCCTACAGGTGGTGGCAACTGCAGTGGAGAATGACAGTGCTGGCAGCAGGAATGCTGTCATCCTGAGAGAGGACAGCAACTCCCCGCTCGACCAACACACTGGCACTCCCACGGGGCAGCACTTCAGCATGCGGAGCAATCTGCGGGAGCACAGATTGCTGGCCTGCTGCGGCGCAGGGTGGGCCCCGGGGAAACCTGCCCGATCCAGTGAGGGTGACATCAGTTAGTGCTCGTGTGGCCTCAATCTGCGTCTGCATGAGACTAGCCACTGACTGCATTGCAGCATTAGCATTTGCGTGGCAGACGCCTGTGCTGCACCAAAGCCCTGGACACTCCTTGCCAGTGACTCAATGGATTTGGGCATCCTTGCCACTGCAGCCATGAGCTCAGTGTGCCTTTGCTCCGCCTGGGCGCTCATTTCAGTGAGGAGCCGCACCTTTTCTGCACTCACTGTGGCAGGACTCAAGGCCATACTCTCCTTCCGGGGAGAAAGCCCCCGAGCTTCCCTACCCCCCTCACATTGCTGCAGCCCACTGGGTCCTGGAGCTTCACCCTCATCAGACCATTCCCCCCCGCTCCCCTCCAGGGAAGGTGTGTCCCCAGTATGGCCATGGGCTGCCTCAGCAGAGGGTTGCACAGATGGTCCAGCTTCCTTTTCCTCCTCGCCTTCAGATTCACTCCCAGTGGCAGCTTGAGGGCCCGCCTCCTCACCTGGTGAATCAGCATCTGACAGCAGGGAGGTACAAGAGTGGCTTTAGCGTGAGGACAGGGTGACAGCAAGGGAGGCATGAGTGCAGCGATGTACTGATTTGGATCGAGAGTGTCAAAGGATGCTGTTGTGAGGAACAAGTGGAAGGAGAGAGGTCAAAAAGGTGATGACCTTACCATTGCTGGCCAGAACGGGGTCGGCGTCTCCAGTGGTGATGGGCCCAAGCATCCGGCTTGCCACAATCCGGTGGACTCGCTGCTCCAGATCAGTCAGGGCTTGAAGGTGAGTCCGGCCTCCCCCAGTCCATTGCTGCTGTCTCCTATATGTGCCAGTTTGCCCTGCAAGAAAAAGGACGGGTTCTGAGTAAAGATGCAGCCATGATCTTGGCTGAAATGCCTCCCATGGTTGAATAGCCCTTACTGTGTGCAGCCATGATCTTGCCTGAAGTGCCTCCCATGGTCGAATAGCCCTTACTGTGCACAGTCATGTTCTTGGCTGAAATGCCGCCCATGGTGGAATAGCCCTTACTGTGTGCAGCCATGATCTTGGCTGAAATGCCTCCCATGGACGAATAGCCCTTACTTTATGCAAAGTGCTGAATGTGCGTGTGAGTTTCCTGAAAGGGCCATAGGTGTTGGAGGAGTGCTGGGCATTGGGGCTTTCAAGACCCTTTGGCCATAAAGCGACGTCGAGATGGAGGGATGAAGAGGTTTCTGAAAAAGGCACTCACCCTGACGACCCGAGTGAGGTTGTTGAACTTCTTCCTGCATTGCACAGGGGTCCTAGGCACCATGCTGCTGGAGGTCACTCTGTGAGCCACCTCCCTCCAAGCTTTTTGGTACTTGCTGGGCAGAGGCCTCCTGCCACTCTCCGGGTACAGGAGAGATCGCCTGCACTCTACCGCGCCAACCACAGCCTCCAAGGCACCCTCGCTGAAATGCTGCGCTCGCTCCCTGGCCCTCTCCATGGTCCTTGGCTGCAGGATTTGGCAACGGGTCTGTCCAGGCCGAGATTCAGGGTTCCGCTGCACAGGGTGTGGCTGCAAATCAAGCTCGACCCTCCCCTTTAAGAGCTGACCGGCGCCAGTGTGTCTGTGTGCAATCGCTAACTGACAGCACCTGCGCTGCGCCCGCCCTCTGAGTTAGCGCCTCGCTCCTCCAGCTTAGCGCCTTAAGAGAGTCGTGCAGCACCTGATTTAGCTCTGCAATCAGCTCCAGGGGCGAAACAGACCAATTTCGCAGTAGGTGGCGATAATTTGCGCCCGTACGAGAACTGCGCCCCAAATGGGGCGATATCGAATTTCTCCCCCACTGGGTTTAAAAGTCTGGAAAGCCTCGGTGACACAGGCTGTCAATACAGGCTTCTGAGATAAAATGAAGTGTTAACACATAGTTGTAAACACCACACAAGCTTTGGAAATGGGAATTGATTGTTAATACTAAGACAATGACCCGATTGAAACAGCAAGTTGCAGCTTCCAGAATGTCTGCAGTTTGGAACCAACACAATAGCAATGCCGAAGTAAAGTGTTAAAAACTGACACTTCGAGCAGGAACACAGAATATTAAAAAATCATGTGCCTTCGTAAAAGTAACATCAAATCAGAAACAGGAAACACGATTATATATGCAACCAGTTGAAGTAGAGAAGAAATGCAACAAACACCCTGGTTGAAGTGGTTTTGATTTACATTTTGTAAATATGATACCTACAGAAGACTTTGTAGATATGACTTCAATAGATGACACCAAGCAATCACATGGTTTTTGTATTGAAAATGGAATAGTTAGTAGACACAACGTCTGCTTCCAAACAGCAGAGGTGATTACAAATTGAATGAAAGAACTTCGTAAGAATGACATCAAATAAATACTACTGTCATATTGTTTTTATGATAAGTTTTGAAACACCTATACAACAGACAGGATTTTGAGAGTTGACAGCTGAACTGACAGTAAGATAGAAAAGAATTCAACAATGAATGATGAGAGGTAGTTAGCTTACTCCATCAGAAAACTTCAAAGAATAAACCACTAAAAAAGGTATAAAAATAGAGCTTTTTGGATGGAAAGTCAGAAGTCGCTGGATAGGGCAAGCGATTCTTTCACTCTTCAGAGGCATCTCTGTAAGTTTTTAATTCTTTGATTCTTGGGGATCAAAAAGGTATTCTTATTTGATTTTGGTGGAAATTCTGGATTAAGAATAATAGAAATGTAAAAATGTACAAAGTTGGGATTTGAGAATAAGAAATGTAAGCTATTTGTATTTTGAACTGTTAAAGTTGCAATTGACTCAACACCTGTTAACTGTATGTCGGCTCTTAAATAAATCTATATATTTTTAGAATTGTCTCAAATAGTATTTCTGTATCAAACTCACAAACTCAATTTCTGTACAATCTTTTGTAAGGAGTTGCAGATTCTGGGGGACTATTCCGGACCCTCATAATATCCAGAAGTTTAGTCTAGTTAAACTTATTAAAAGTGCTATCTGGAGGATGTAACATCTTTACGTCATTCCTTTCCTTTAGCGAGAGCTGGCCTGGACCTTTGGACACAATTAAGCATCTTACAGAATTCGGCTATATCTAACTTTATTTGAAGGTGAACGTCTAGGGAATACGCCTGATCTGGGGTAGCCTGAAAAGGGCTAGGACTAGAAAATTATCCCTTCACACTCAAGTACACACTCTGACTCACACACACACACACTCACACACACTATCACAGCATCACACACTGCATCACACACACACTCACACACACTATCACAGCATCGCACACACTCACACAGCATCACACACACACTCACACACACTATCACAGCATCACACACACACTCTCACTCACGCACACAGCATCACACACACACTCACAAACAATATCACAGTATCACACACACTCACTCACACACACACACACTCACTCACTCCCACACACACACTCACTCCCACACAAACTCACTCACACTCACACTCACACATACACACACACTCACACATACACACACACTCACACACACACAGCCACTCACACACACAACCTCACACATGCAGCCTCACACACACAGCCTCACACACACAGCCTCACACACACACTCACACTCACACACAGCCTCACACACATTCACACTCACACACACAGCCTCTCACACACAGCCTCACACACACAGCCTCACACACACAGCCTTGCTCACACAGCCTCACTCACACAGCCTCACTCACACACACACTCTCACACACTCTCACACTCTCACACACTCTCACACACTCTCACACACACTCACACACACACAGCATCAGACACAAACTCACTCACACACACAAACTCACACACACAGCAGCACACACACTCACACACACACACAGCATCACACCCAAACTCACTCACACACACAAACTCACTCACACACACAGCAGCACACACACTCACACACACACTCTCACTCACACATACACTCATGCAAACATTCTCACTCACACACACAGCATCACACACAGCCTCACACACACACTCACTCACACACACAAACTCACTCACACACACAGCAGCACACACACTCACGCACACACTCTCACTCACACATACACTCATGCAAACATTCTCACTCACACACACAGCATCACACACAGCCTCACACACACACTCACGCACACATTAGCACTTACACACCCAGCATCGCACACACTCTCACTCACACGCACTCTCACTCACACACACTCTCACTCACACACACACTCGCACTCACACACACTCGCACTCAAGCACACACACACACACACACAGCCTCAGACACAGCCTCACACACACAGCCTCACTCACACAGCCTCACACACACAGCCTCACACACACAGCCTCACACACACTCTCACACACACACTCACACACACAGCCTCACACACACAGCCTCACACACACAGCCTCACACACACACAGCCTCACACACACAGCCTCACACACACAGCCTCACACACACACTCTCACTCACACACAGCCTCACACACACAGCCTCACACACACACTCTCACTCACACACAGCCTCACACACACACTCTCACTCACACACAGCCTCACACACACAGCCTCACACACACACTCTCACTCACACACAGCCTCACACACACACTCTCACTCACACACACTCACACACACACTCACGCAAACATTCTCACACACACAGCATCACACTCACACAGACACTCGCACACACACTCACTCGCACTCACACACACAGCCTCACACACACAGCATCACACACACAGCCTCACACACACAGCATCACACACACAGCCTCACACGCACAGCCTCACTCACACAGCCTCATTCACACACTCAAACTCACACACTCACACACACACACACTCACACACACACTGTCACTCACACACACTCTCACTCACACACAGACTCTCACTCACACACACACTCACACACACACTGTCACTCACACACACTCTCACTCACACACAGACTCTCACTCACACACACACTCACACACACACTCACACACACACTGTCACTCACACACACTCTCACTCACACACAGACTCTCACTCACACACACACTCACACACACTCAAACACACACTCTCACTCACACACAGACTCTCACTCACACACACACTCACACACACACTCACACACACACACACTCACACACACACTGTCACTCACACACACACTCACACACACTCAAACACACACTCTCACTCACACAGCAGCACACACACACTCACGCACACATTAGCACTTACACACACAGCATCACACACTCACACACACACTCTCACTCACACACACACTCGCACTCACACACAGCATCACACACAGCATCACACACAGCATCACACACACACTCGCACTCACACAGCAGCACACACACACTCACGCACTCAGCATCACACACACTCTCTCACTCACACTCACGCACACACTCTCACTCACACACACAGCCTCACACACACGCACACACACTCGCACACACACTCACACTCACACACACAGCATCACACACGCTCACTCACACACACAGCCTCACACACACAGCCTCACTCACACACTCAAACTCACACACTCACACACAAACACACTCACACACACACTGTCACTCACACACACTCTCACACACACACTCAAACACACACTCTCACTCACACAGCATCACACACACACTCACGCACACATTAGCACTTACACACACAGCATCACACACACACTCTCTCACTCACACACACACACACTCGCACTCACACACACTCGCACTCACACACAGCATCACACACAGCATCACACTCAGCATCACACACGCTCCCTCACTCACACACACTCACACACACACTCACTCATGCACACACTCTCACTCACGCACACACTCTCACTCACACACACAGCCTCACACACACACTCACAGACACACACTCACTTACACACTCAGCATCACACACACTCTCTCACTCACACACACTCTCACTCACGCACACACACTCACTCACACACTCATACACACACAGCAGCATGCACACTCTCACTCACACACACTCACACACACTCTCACTCACACACACACTCACGCACACTCTCACTCACACACACACTCACGGACACACTCTCACTCACACACACTCACACACACACTCTCACTCACACACACTCACACACACTCTCACTCACACACACTCACACACACTCTCTCACTCACACACACTCACACACACACTCTCACTCACACACACTCACACACACTCTCACTCACACACACACTCACGCACACTCTCACTCACACACACACTCACGGACACACTCTCACTCACACACACTCACAGACACACACTCACTCACACACACTCACACACACACTCTCACTCACACACACTCACACACACACTCTCACTCACACACTCACGCACACACTCTCACTCACACACAATCACACACACACTCTCACTCACACACACTCACACACACACTCACGGACGCACTCTCACTCACACAAACTCACACACACACACTCTCACTTACACGCTCAGCATCACATACACTCTCTCACTCACACACACACTCACGCACACACTCTCACTTACACGCTCAGCAGCACACACACTCTCTCACTCACACACACACTCACACACACACTCTCACTCACACACACTCATGCACACACTCTCACTCACACACACTCACACACACACACTCACACACACACTCACACTCACGCACACACTCATGCACACACTCTCACTCACACACAATCACACACACACACTCACTCACACACACACTCACGGACGCACTCTCACTCACACACACTCACACACACACTCACACACACACTCACACACACTCACACACACACACACTCACACACACACTCACACACACACTCACACACACACTCTCACTCACGCACTCACGTACACACTCTCACTCACACACACACTCACGCACACACTCTCACTCACACACACTCACACACACACACTCACACACACACTCACACACACACTCACACACAATCACACACACACACTCACACACACACTCTCACTCACACACACTCACGGACGCACTCTCACTCACACACACTCACACACACACACTCTCACTCACACACTCACGCACACACTCTCACTTACACGCTCAGCATCACACACACTCTCTCACTCACACACACTCACACGCACACTCACTCACGCACACACTCTCACTCACGCACACACTCTCACTCACACACACAGCCTCACACACACACTCACAGACACACACTCACTTACACACTCAGCATCACACACACTCCCTCACTCACACACACTCACACACACTCTCACTCACGCACACACACTCACTCACACACTCATACACACACAGCAGCATGCACACTCTCACTCACACACACTCACACACACTCTCACTCACACACACACTCACGCACACTCTCACTCACACACACACTCACGGACACACTCTCACTCACACACACTCACACACACACTCTCACTCACACACACTCACACACACACTCTCACTCACACACTCACGCACACACTCTCACTCACACACAATCACACACACACTCTCACCCACACACACTCACACACACACTCACGGACGCACTCTCACTCACACAAACTCACACACACACACTCTCACTTACACGCTCAGCATCACACACACTCTCTCACTCACACACACACTCACGCACACACTCTCACTTACACGCTCAGCAGCACACACACTCTCTCACTCACACACACACTCACACACACACTCTCACTCACACACACTCATGCACACACTCTCACTCACACACACTCACACACACACACTCACACACACACTCACACACACACTCTCACTCACGCACACACTCATGCACACACTCTCACTCACACACAATCACACACACACACTCACACACACACACACTCACGGACGCACTCTCACTCACACACACTCACACACACACACTCACACACACACTCACACACACACTCACACACACTCACACACACACACACTCACACACACACACTCACACACACACTCACACACACACTCTCACTCACGCACTCACGTACACACTCTCACTCACACACACACTCACGCACACACTCTCACTCACACACACTCACACACACACACTCACACACACACTCACACACACACTCACACACACAATCACACACACACTCTCACTCACACACACTCACACACACACTCACGGACGCACTCTCACTCACACACACTCACACACACACACTCTCACTCACACACTCACGCACACACTCTCACTTACACGCTCAGCATCACACACACTCTCTCACTCACACACACTCACACGCACACTCACTCACGCACACACTCTCACTCACGCACACACTCTCACTCACACACACACTCACGCACACTCACACACACACTCACACACACACTCACACACACAATCACACACACACTCACGCACACACTCTCACTCACACACACTCACACACACACACTCACACACACACTCACACACACACTCACACACACAATCACACACACACTCTCACTCACACACACTCACACACACACTCTCACTCACACACACTCACACACACACTCACGGACGCACTCTCACTCACACACACTCACACACACACACTCTCACTCACACACTCACGCACACACTCTCACTTACACGCTCAGCATCACACACACTCTCTCACTCACACACACTCACACACACTCTCACTCATGCACACTCTCTCACTCACACACACACTCTCACTTACACACTCAGCATCCAACACACTCATACACACTCTCACTCAAATATACAGCATCCCACACACGCTCAGTCACACTCTCACTCACGGACACACTCACGTTCACACTCTCACTCACACACACTCACACACACACTCACGGACACACTCTCACTCACACACTCACGGACACACTCTCACTCACACACACACACTCACATGCACACTCTCACTGACACACACAGCATCACACACAGACACACACATAGGCTTTACTGAGTTCTGCCTCTTTGGATTTGATCTGAAGAAAATCAACATAATGTGATTTTTGGTGTAACTATTGTTTTTAATCTTACTTTCTATGTTCCAATTTAATGCTCTTTTTCATAATCTTTGTTTTAAATAGATCTCATGCTGGAGCCATCCCTGAAGACAGTAATGTTACTAGGTACGTACACTGGGAAATTTCATTTAATGGTGACCAATGATCAAATACACTGGTAGCTCACTTATTGAAATATTGAAGATGTTATTGTAATGGAGAAAAATACAAAATATAAATCCTGTTTATTTTGTCACAACTTTTATATTTCACAATCGCATTGTTTTGCCTTTCTGTGATATAGAAACATAGAAGATAGGAGCAGGAGTAGGCCATTCGGCCCTTCGAACCTGCTCCGCCATTCAATGAGATCATGGCTGATCATCCAAATTCAGTACCCTGTCCCTCCCTTCTCCGCATATCCCTTGATCCCTTTAGCCTTAAGAAATATATCCAACTCCTTCTTGAATATATTTAATGAACTGGCCTCCACCGCCCTCTGTGGCAGAGAATTCCACAGGTTCACCACTCTCTGGGTGAAGAAATTCCTCCTCATTTCAGTCCTAAATGGCTTACCCCTTATCCTTAGACTATGACCCCTGGTTCTGGACTCCCTGGCCATCAGAAACATCCTTCCTGCATCTAGTCTGTCCAGGCCTGACAGAATTTTATAGGTTTCGATGAGATCCCTTCTCAATCTTCTAAACTCCAGTGAGTATAAGCCCAATCGACACAATCTCTCCTCATACGTCATTCCTACCATCCCAGGTATCAGCCTGGTGAATCTTCGCTGCACTCCTTCCATGGCAAGAAAGTCCTTCCTCAGATAAGGCGATCAAAACTGCACACAATACTCAAGGTGCGGTCTCACCAAGGCCCTGTACAACTGCAGCAAGACATCCTTGTTCCTGTACTCGAACCCTCTTGCTACAAAGGCCAACATACCATTTGCCTTCTTAACTGCCTGCTGTACCTGCAAACTTACCTTCAGCGACTGGTGCACAAGAACACCCAGGTCTCTTTGCACTTCCTCTTCTCCCAATCTATTGCCATTCAAATAATAATCTGCCTTCCTGTTTTTGCCACCAAAGTGGATAACCTCACATTTATCCACATTATAGTGCATTTGCCATGTTTCTGCCCAATCACCCAACCTGTCCAAATCGTATTGGAGATTCTCGGCATCCTCCTCACAGCATACCCTCCCACCCAGCTTTGTGTCATCTGCAAACTTGGAGATATTACATTTAGTTCCCTTGTCTAGATCATTAATATATATTGTGAATAGCTGGGGTCCAAGGACCGATACCTGCGGTACCCCACTAGTCACTGCCTGCCACTTGGAAAAAGACCCGTTTATTCCAACTCTTTGCTTTCTGCCTGCCAACCAGGTCTCTATCCAAGTCAATACCTTGCCCCCAATCCCATGTGCCTTAACTTTAAATGCTAATCTTTTATGTGGGACCTTATCGAAAGCCTTTTGAAAATCTAAATACATCACATCCATTGGTGCTCCCTTATCTATTTTACCAGTTACATCCTCAAAAAATTCTAGTAGATTAGTCAAGCACGATTTACCTTTTGTAAATCCATGTTGACTTTGTCTGATCCTGTCACTGTTTTCCAAGTGCTCTGCTATTACATCTTTTATAATGGACTCTAGCATTTTCCCCACTACCGATGTCAGGCTTACCGGTCTGTAATTCCCCGTTTTCTCTCTACCACCTTTTTTGAATAGTGGGGTTACATTAGCTACCCTCTAATCCATGGGTACTGTTCCAGATTCCATCGAATGTTGGAAGATGATCAGCAATGCATTTACTATTTCTAGGGCCACTTCCTTAATTACCCTAGGATGTAGATTATCAGGCCCTGGGGATTTATCGGCCTTCAATCCCGTCAATTTCCCTAACACCATTTCCCAACAAATACTGATTTCTTTCAGTTCCTCCCTTTCATCAGACCTTATGTTCCCGACATTTCTGGGAGTTTATTTGTGTTCTCCTTTGTGAAGACAGAACCAAAATATGTATTTAATTGGTCAGCCATTTCTTTGTTCGCCATTATAAATTCCCCTGATTCTGACTGCAAGGGACCTATGCTTGACTTCACCAATCTTTTTCTCTTCACATATCTATAAAAGCTTTTACAGTCTGTTTTTATGTTCCCTGAAAGCTTACTCTCATATTCTATTTTCCACTTCTTAATAAATCCCTTTGTTCTCCTTTGTTGAATCTTAAACTGCTCCCAATCCTCAGGTTTACTGCTTTTTCTGGCCATTTTATATGTCCTCTCCTTGGATCTTATGCTATCCCTAATTTCCCTTGTTAGCCACGGTTGAGTCACCTTTTTTGTTTTATTTTTATGCCAAACTGGGATGCACAAATTCTGTAGTTCATCCATGCGGTCTTTGAATGTTTGCCATTGCCTATCCACCGTCAACCCTTTGAGTGACATTCCCCAATCAATCCTACCCAACTTGCGGCTCATAACATCGTAGTTTCCTTTATTGAAATTCCGGACCCTAGTCTCTGAGTCAACTACTTCACTCTCCATCTTAATGAAGAATTCCATCATATTATGATTGCTCCGACCCAAGGGGTCTCGTCCAACAAGATTGCTAATTAATCCTTTCTCATTACATAATATCCAGTCTAAGATGGCCTGATCTCATTTGGTTCCTCGACATATTGGTCCAGGAAACCATCCCATAAACACTCCAGGAATTCCTCCTCCACAGTATTGTTACTAATTTAGTTAGCCCAATCTATATGTAGATTAAAGTCACCCATGATGACTGCTGTGCCCTTATTGCACGCTTCTCTAATTTCCCTTTTAATGCCACCCCCAACCTCCGCATTACTGTTTGGAGGTCTATATACCACTCCCACTAACGTTTTCTGCCCCTTGATATTTTTCAGTTCTACCCATACAGATTCCACATCGTCAGAGCTAATATCCTTCCTTACAATTGTGTAAATCCCCTCTTTAACCAGCAATGCTACCCCACCTCCTTTTCCTTTTTGCCTGTCTTTTCTGAATATTGAATACCCCTGGATGTTGAGTTCCCAGCCTTCGCCACCCTGGAGCCATGTTTCCGTAATCCCAATCAAATCATATTTGTTTACCTCTATTTGCGCAGCTAATTCATCCACCTTATTACGAATGTTCCTCGCATTAAGACACAAAGCCTTCAGGCTTGTTTTTTTACGCTCTTAGACCTATTAGAATTATTATTTACTGTGGCCATGTTTGATTTAAACCGTTGATTTCTCTGACTGCCACTTTCGTTTTTCTCCTTCCTATCTTTTGCTTTTATCCTTGTTTCCCTTTCCTCTGTCTCCCTGCTCAGGTTCCCAAACCCCTGCCATTTTAGTTTAAACCCTCCCCCAGGGCACCAGCAAACACTCCCCCTAGGACATCGGTCCTGGCCCTGCCCGGGTGCAAACCATCCGGTTTGTACTGGTCCCACCTCCCCCAGAACCAGTTCCAATGTCCCAGGAATTTGAATCCCTCCCCCTTGCACCATTCCTCTAGCCATGTATTCATCTGAAATATCCTTCTATTTCTACTCTGACTAGCACGTGGCACTGGTAACAATCCTGAGATTACTACCTTTGAGTTAAAATTGGACTGTAGATTCTAACATGCATAAAATATTAACATTGGATTTTCCCATTTGTGCAAGAGCACCAGAAATAAATAGATGTTTTAAGGTGATGCAAACTCCTCCAGCATTGCCAAGCATCAGATAGCCTTCCCCAGCTAGAAGTGAATGAACCTCTACTACTGGATTGTCAGCTGGGAGGAAGGTGATCAAAAAATATCATGTTTGTTTCCAAGTCCTTGCTTGTGTTGCTATGGCTCAGGTAACAGCTGGTCATCCCGTGCCCACCATGCAAACTGAGAACTTTGTGGCAGAATGGCAAAAATTGACAGCTCTCTTGTGCAGATGGATGTTTGATTCTGTTGTTCAAGGACGTGTTCAGCAAATGAACCCAAGCAAAACCCATTTGGGTCATTTTGAGTTAACAATTTTGCTCATTCCTATGTGCCTACATCATAGTCTGAGTCCTGCTGTAACATTTACTATTCCATTAGTGTTTATTTTTACCATAATTTTGATGTATTAAAACAATGAAAAAAATCTAATTTTAGATTACTAATAATTCAGCAGATTACTACAATAGAGGGGGTGAAGTCAATGGAAATCAAAATCGGGAGAGATGTATAACGGGCGGGTGAATCGATATTGCTCGTTTTACACTATCACTCAAAGTCAGAATTACTCCCACAGTGACTTGAAACTGAGATGAGGTAACAGCAAGATTAAAAGGCAGTAAGTTGTGTCGGTTTCATCGTTTATACACCTCACATTCACTGATTCCATAGCCAACTAAAACGCAACTGACTTGACATCTGATTTATGCGTTCAATGAATAGCTCGGCCTGTTGGTATCCCTTAGGTCCTGTCCTTGTCCCACGTCCTGGACACAAATGATCTCCCAAATGATGGTTGCAAAACAAAAGTCATTGTGAATGCAGACAGCACTGCCCTCCTATTCACTGTCCTGTCTGTATCTGTTGTGTTGGATGTCCTTTGAACTGAAATGTCCCTTGTTTCTCAGTGACTATTTCATTAAGATCCTACCCTTAACCTTGACTGGACAAACTCGCTACTGTTTTCTTCTTTTCTAGCAGTAAATTGCCTAATTTAGTTGTGTATCTTCCACAAATCCCTTGGAGTAATTTCTGACAGTTTCATTCATTATCAAGCAAACATTAAATAAAAAATTGTTTAACAGTATCAGGCACAATCTGATCCCTTACAGCGTTAGGCAATGTTAAAGGTCAAACCATTTTGGTCCAACATGGAACTAGCCAGCCATATGTGTATTGCTATAGCTGTGCTCCCAGTAGAAATTAATATCCCCGAGAATGTGGGGCCAGGTTATAGGTCAGGATATTTTCATGACATTATTATAGTACAAAACATTCTGGTTGTACTTTACATCAAAAGAAGTGTCTGTTAGGGATTTTGAGCAATTTTACTTTCTGGATGAATGACAAGAATTAATGATTATTTCTGATATATTTCTTATTATTTATGCAACCATTGTGCTCCATCCGATATCTTATCATCTATACTTATTCCCACAGCCTTCAAACCCTTTCATAATTAATCACAGTTCAGTTCTTTTTAAAGAGCTGGTCAGAACAGCATTAATTAGTTCATACATTCAGTGTAGAAACATAGAAGATAGGAGCAGGAGTAGGCCAGTCGGTCCCTCGAGCCTGCTCCGCCATTTAATGAGATCATGGCTGATCATCCAAATTCAATACCCTGTCCCTGCTTTCTCCCCATATCCCTTGATCCCTTTGGCCTTAAGAATGGCCCAGAAATTCCGGTCTCCATGGGGAACTCACCCGTAGGCCCAATGGAAGTGCCGTTTTCCTGCATGCACTGCACATGCGTGGGAAACCAGCACTTTCGTTCCCCTGAACGAAGGGGTTCAGAGTTTGAAGGCGTGCGCAGGAGAGGCTGCGCGTGCGCATCGAACTTAGATTTTTTTTGCAGGTTTTCCCGGGAGGGTAAGTCTGCAGAATTTACACATATAAAAAGCAGGCGTAAGGCTTGCTTTTTACAAGGTAAGTGGTGAATTAATTAAAATTAAAACATTTTTTCCACAGGTTTATTATTTTTAAATACTTTAAAGCAAGGAAAGTTTATTTTTAGCCCCGTTAGAAAATAAAATTATTTTTTTCAAAAATTTTAATTGTTGTTTAAAATAGTTATTTCATGTAATTTATAGTTTATTTTAAAAATGTGATTTTTAAAAATATTTATTTGAAGATTTAGTGATGTTTTGGGGCCCGTAGTATTTAAAAGTTTTGACAGCTCTTCCTGTCAATCTTATGAATGGAGCATTCCCTGCTCCGATTGGCTCCCCATGGCCCACGTGATCCCGAGGCTGCATCGAACTAACTGCGCCCCTGGAATACGCAAGCACTACGCGCTAGCAGCTGGACCAGGACCCGGATCAGAATTCCACGCGGGCCCACAGCTCAACGGCCGGTGTGCTAGGTAAGTGGAGGTCGGGGGCTTGCACCCGCGGGAAGCCCCCGACCCGAATTTCTGGGCCTATATCTAACTCCTTCTTGAATATATTTAATGAATTGGCCTCAACGGCCTTCTGTGGTAGAGAATTCCACAGGTTCACCACTCTCTGGGTGAAGAAATTCCTCCTCATCTCAGTCCTAAATGGCTTACCCCTTATCCTTAGACTGTGACCCCTGGTTCTGGACTCCCCCGCCATCGGGAAAATCCTTCCTGCATCTAGTCTGTCTAGTCCTGTTAGAATTTTATAAATTTCAATGAGATCCCCTCTCATTCTTCTAAACTCTAGCAAATACAAGCCCAATCGACCCAATCTCTCTTCATACGTCATTCCTGCCATCCCAGGTATCAGTCTGGTGAATCTTTGCTGCACTCCCTCCATGGCAAGAACATCCTTCCTCAGATAAGGCGACCAACACGGCACACAATACTCAAGGTGTGGTCTCACCAAGGCCCTGTACAACTGCAGCAAGACATCCTTGCTCCTGTACTCGAATCCTCTCGCTATGAAGGCCAACATACCATTTGCCTTCTTAACCGCCTGCTGCACCTGCATGCTTACCTTCAGCGACTGGTGCACAAGGGCACTCAGGTCTCATTGCACTTCCCCTTTTCCCAATCTATTGCCGTTCAGATAATAATCTGTCTTCCTGTTTTTGCCACCAAAGTGGATAACCTCGCATTTATCCACATTATACTGCATCTGACATGCTTCTGCCCAATCACCCAAGCTGTCCAAATCATACTGGAGTTTCTCTGCATCCTCCTCACAGCATGCACGCCCACCCAGCTTTGTGTCATCTGCAAACTTGGAGATATTACATCTAGTTCCCTCGTCTAGATCATCCCTCGTCTATTCTGCAGGAAAAGCATTTTCAAATATCTAACTTAATTGTGTGTTGACCAATTTTGTGCTCAAATCCTCTAGTTCTACAAACAAAGTTGAAATTAAAATAATTATTTAGCCTTCAGCCTTCCATCAGCCTGCTTTTCTACAATATGAACAATTCCAATATTATCAGCTGTTAACATTTTGAGTCATGGGAGGTAATTTTCAACTTGGCCACTTGGGCGGTAGCTTGGTGGAGCGGATGGCTTGCCCATTGTAGAACCCATCTGATTTTCATTCCATTGATTTTCATTACCCCCTTGAATCATCGTTGCTATTTTCAGAATTGTCCTACCATTGAAGATGAGGATCTAGATTTTCCACACATTATAAATTGAGATGGATCTCTGGTGTGACAGGAAGATCACGACAAAAGGCACCCTGCCCCAGGTCAATTTTTTTTCCTTGGCATAGTTATCATTTTAATGACTGAATTTTGCTCTATTACCGCGCCTGAAATCAGGTGATATAGTTGTAGAAAAGGGGGAAACATTGGTTGGTGAGGCCTACAACCACCTCCTCGCCTTAACTTTATTTTCCCTGCTCCCACCCCCTGGGACTGCTATTGGCCACTCATCCCTCTCCACCCCAGGCAAATGCCAGCAGGGAGGCAGGGGATGGGTTCCTGCCATCCGTCCCTGCTATTGCCACTCCCTGGAAACACCAGGAGAAGCCTAGCTGTAATCCCTGAGGTAGCAGCAGGAAGGCCACAAAGTGTCAGGGTGAAGGGAGAAGGCCCAGTAGTGGCCACTGTTATGTCCGTGTATCTTGATGTTGTGTCCTTCAATAATTAGAAAAACAAGACTGCAGGGAACGATTCAACAGGTGTTTACTGAATGAGGGTTACACTAGAACTAACCGTACAGATCACTACTCAGGGTTTATATACAGGTGTGGTCACTGCCGGTACTACAGGATACAGGAGCTGTAAAAAGTAGTTCTCTCCCTTAAGGTATATATACATTACATACATTACAATTCCTCCCCTTTTAGATTAACAGTACCATAATACTCATTTAACAATTAACATTTTTAATATACAATGTTATATGAGAATAGTCCATTCATATATTCAGTCTCTGGGGAGGCTTCCTGATTCTTTCTGGATAACGCCTTTCCCGAGTGTCTCGCTCTTGGTGCGGAGGCGATTCTAGCACCCTGTCGTCAGTTGATTCATCAGCTTCCAATGCTACTGTTTCTGAGGTAGATGCGACCTGTACGTCGGGTTCCTCACCAGGTACGTATGGCCGAGACATGGGGTTGACTCGTTCCTGTGACTCTAGGATCTGGTCAGCATGGCGTCTCACAATGTTCTCCCCAACATCCACTGTGTACATTAATGGCCCCTGCCGTGTGCATATCGTTCCTGGTTGCCATTTCTCTGTTCGGTAGTCGCGGGCCAAGACTGGTTGCCCTACATTGAAGCTCCTTGTCGGCTTCTCATTGATGTGCTGGAATTGCTTACTCTCAACATCTCTTCGTACATTTGGTCTGAGCAAATCCAGATGAGATCTCAACCTTCAGTTAAAGAACATCATGGCTGGGGCCTGGTTGGTGACTGCATGTGTCGCAATTCTGTAGGCTAACAGGAAATTGTCCACCTTGTGCTGCAGTGGAATGTCGTCATCGCACATGGCCTTTACTGCTTTTTTAAAGGTTTGTACGAACCTCTCAGCCAATCCATTTGTGACTGGATGATACGGGGCGGATGTGTAATGCCTTACCCCATTCCTTTTCATAAATCTTTGAAACTCTTCGGACACAAACTGTGGTCCGTTATCAGAGCAAATCTGCTCTGGCAAGCCATTCCTGGCAAAAATGGTCCGTAGGACTGCAATAGTTTTCTCCGTGGTGGTGGAGGACATTTTTATCACCTCAGGCCATTTCGAGTGCACATCCACAGCTATTAAAAACATTGAGTCCATGAATGGACCAGCAAAATCAATATGCACCCATTGCCATGGAGATGAGGGCCACTCCCATGGGTGTAGAGGGGCATGTCGTGGTGCATTTTGGACCTTCTGGCATCCTAAGCAGCTCTTTGTCAGGTCCTCGATTTGCTGATCGATCCCCGGCCACCACACATAAGCCCTAGCAAGGCTTTGCATTTTCACCCCTCCCAGATGACCTTCGTGAAGCTCATTGAGCACTCTCTCCCTTAACTTGGGTGGAATTACCACTCGGGATCCACACATCAAGGTCCCCTGGCATACTGACAGCTGTTCTCTTCTGGATGAGAATGCTGGCAACAGTGAGTCGCCATGTGCTGGCCATCCTTTCACCGTCAAATCATATACCCGAGACAGTGTCGGGTCATTTCAGGTCTCCTTCTCTATACCAGCGTTAGTTACTGGCAAGCATTCAATTATAGTCGAATGAAATATTACGACAGGATCCACTGCTGGTGCTTCCTCCGCAGTAGGCAGTGGCAGGCGTGATAGCCCATCAGCGTTTCCATGCTGTTTCGTGCCCTTATACTCGATTTCATATTGGTGCGCCCCTAGAAAAAGGGACCACCTTTGTAGCCGCTGCGCAGTCATCACCGGAACGCCCTTCTTTGGATTAAAGATGGAGACAAGTGGTTGGTGGTCAGTCAGCAAGGTGAACTTCTGCCCTTGCAGATAGTGATTGAACTTTTTCACTCCCCACACTAGGCTGAGGGCCTCCCTGTCAATCTGGGCATAGTTCCAATAAATACTCAGCATTACTTTCATCTTTATGCTGGTTCCTTTTGTGAAACTTAAATCTTTCTGCTATCAGCAGCGGTGTGGGGTTTAAGTGGTCCTGTAGGATTGACACTATGTTTTCAAAATCCTTTTCTTCTGGCTTCGCTGGGGTTACTAGGTTTCGTAGTAAGCCATACGTTTTTGCACCCATTGAATTCAACAATACCAGCGCTTTCTTGTCATCTGGCACTTCATTCGCCTTGCTGTATACTTCTATGCGTTCGACATATGTCATCCAATCTTCGACTTCATTGTCAAACGCTGTGATACAGCCACTCTTCTGCATTTTTGGGTGTGGTTAGACTGGCTTAAAATGGCATCTTCCGCGCTTTCCTTTCTTCCCCGCTGCGGCTTAAAATGGCGTCTCCCGCGCTTTCCTTTCGTCCCCGCTGTGGCTTAAAATGGCGTCTCCCGCGCTGCTGCCAACGCCACTCTCGGCAGTCCTCGTGGCAAATGGCAACGCCCTGTGGGTTTCGTGCGCTGCTCCTGTGCTCCTGCCAATGCCGCTCACTGCGGTCCTCGTGGCAATGGCAGTGCCTCGCCTTTTCCTGCGCGCCTCTCTCCCCCGTTGACGCTGCTTGGCCCTTGAACACCGGCTGCGCTCTGCGCATTTTCCTGCGCGCTTCTCTCCCCCGTTGACGCTGCTCGGCCCTTGAACACCGGCTGCGCTCTGCTCTCTCTCGTCTCTCTCCCCCGTTGACGCCGCTCGGTCCTGAACACCGGCTGTGCCCTGTGCGCTCTGACCCCTTTCTCTCTCCCCCGTCGACGCTGCTCGGCCTTTTTCTGTGCTGCTCGGTCGGCTCTAGCTGCCACTGTCCGGGAAGTGTCTGCGCAGTACCTGTTGCCAGCCCGTTTTGCTAGACCACCGTGGCTGGAAAGCCAAGCCTGGCTCTCGACAGCCTCCCCTGCGATGCTCAAATCTCTGCTGGATGACTGGGTGGTTGCCCGTGGTCGACGCCCATGCTTCTGGACTCGACCTCCTTCCACTGTTCTCCAGGAGCGAATCCCTTGGGAGGTACATAGATACATAGATACATAGAAGATAGGAGCAGGAGTAGGCCATTCGGCCCTTCGTGCCTGCTCCGCCATTCAATGAGATCATGGCTGATCCTTTAATTCAGTATCCCGTCCCCGCCTTCTCTCCGTAACCCTTAACCCCTTTTGCCCGTAGAAATATATCTAATTCCCTCTTAAATATATTTAATGAGCTGGCGTACACTGCCCTCTGTGGCAATGAGTTCCACAGGTTCACCACTCTCTGAGTGAAGAAATTCCCCCTCATCTCTGTCCTAAATGGTTTAGCCCTTATCCTTAAATTATGTCCTCTAGTTCTGTTCTCACCCGCCAAGGGAAACATTCCTTCTGCATCCAGTCTGTCTAGACCTGTCAGAATTTTATACACTTCTATGAGGTCCCCTCTCAATCTTCTAAACTCCAGTGTGTACATCCCTAAACTACATAGTCTCTCCTCATAGGTCATTCCCGCCATTCCTGGTATCAGCCTGGTGAATCGCCGCTGCACCCCCTCCATGGCAAGAACATCCTTCCTCAGATGAGGCGACCAAAACTGTACACAGTACTCGAGGTGTGGTCTCACCAGTGCCCTGTACAGCTGCAGCAAGGTATCCCTGTTCCTGTATTCTAACCCTTTTGCTATGAAGGCCAGCATACCGTTTGCCTTCTTGACCGCCTGTTGCATCTGCATGCTCGCCTTCAGTGACTGGTGTACAAGAACACCCAGGTCTCTCTGTACTTCCCCCTCTCCCAATCTATTGCCATTTAAATAATAATTTGCCCTCCCGTTCCTGCACCCAAGGTGGATAACTTCGCACTTGTCCACATTATAGTGCATCTGCCATTTATCCGCCCAATCGCCCAGTCTGTCCAAATCGCTCTGGAGCTTCCTGGTCTCTTCCTCTGAGCCCACCCCCCCTCCTAGTTTAGTGTCGTCTGCAAATTTGGAAATGCTGCATCCGACTCCCTGATCCAGGTCATTAATGTAAATTGTGAACAGCTGGGGGCCCAGGACAGATCCCTGTGGTACCCCACTTGTTACTGCCTGCCATTCAGAAAATGAGCCGTTTATTCCAACTCTCTGTTTTCTATCTGACAGCCAGTTCCCTATCCACGCCAATACTTTCCCCTTTATCCCATGAGCCTCAATTTTCCATGCTAATCTTTTATGTGGGACCTTATCGAAGGCCTTTTGGAAGTCCAGGTACACCACATCTACTGGCTCTCCCCCATCTATTCTACCAGTTACTCCCTCAAAAAATTCCAATAGATTAGTCAAGCACGATTTACCCTTTGTAAATCCATGTTGACTCTGTCCTATCCTGTCCCCATTTGCTAAGTGCTCCGCTATTTCATCCTTAATGATGGACTCCAGCATTTTGCCCACAACTGATGTAAGGCTTACAGGTCTGTAATTACCTGCTTTTTCCCTACCCCCCTTTTTGAATAGTGGGGTAACGTTAGCTACCCTCCAATCCATGGGCACTGTTCCCGAGTCTAATGAATTCTGAAAAATCATCCTTAGTGCATCCGCTATCTCTAGGGCCACCTCCTTCAGTACCCTAGGATGCATGTTATCAGGCCCTGGGGATTTGTCCACCTTCAATCCCTTTAGCTTCCTTAACACCATATCCTTAGAGATATTGATTTGCGTCAGTTCCTCCTTTGCCAATGTCCCTATTTTTCCCGATATCCCAGGGAGGTTTTTTGTGTCTTCCTTCGTAAAGACTGACCCAAAGTATGCATTTAGTTGATCTGCCATTTCCTTATTTCCCATTATATATTCCCCCGTATCTGACTGCAATGGACCAACTTTGGTTTTCACCAGTCTTTTCCTTTTGATATACTTATAAAAGCTTTTGGAGTTAGTTTTTATATTTTCCGCCAGCTTGTTTTCGTAAGCTATTTTGCCCCTCTTGATTATGCCCTTTGCCCTCCTTTGCTCTATCTTAAACTGTTCCCAATCTTCCGCTCTGGCGCTTTTTTTGGCTATTTTATACGCCCTATCTTTGGATTTTATGCTGTCTCTAATTTCCCCTGTTATCCACGGTTGAGTCACCTTTTTAGATTTCCTTTTATGCCAGATTGGTATAAACAATTTTTGCAATTTTGTCATTCTATCTTTAAATGTTTGCCATTGTTTATCTACCTCCAGTCCTCCCAGGAACGTTGTCCAATCAGACCTACTCAGTTCCCGTCTCATGGCATCATAATTCCCCTTGTTTAAATTCAGGACCTTAGTCTCTGAGTCAATTTCTTCGCTCTCCATTTCGAGTGAGAAATCGATCATGTTATGATCGCTCTGACCCAAGGGTCCCCGTACAACAAGATTACTGATTAGTCCCTTCTCATTGCACAGTACCCAGTCCAATATAGCCTGTTCCCGAGTTGGTTCCTCGACATATTGATCCAGATAACCATCCCTTAAACACTCAAGGAATTCCTCCTCCTCATTATTTTTACTGATTAGGCTAGTCCAATCTATATGTAAGTTAAAGTCACCTATGATGACAGCTGTGCTCTTATTGCACGCTTCTCTAATTTCCCTCGTGATGCCCTCCCTAACCTCTATTTTACTATTTGGAGGCCTATATACCACTCCTATTAATGTTTTTCGCCCCTCGCTATTTCTTAGCTCCACCCATATAGATTCTGTATTAACTGAGTTAATATCCTTCCTTTCAATTGCATTTATCCCCTTTTTTACTAGCAATGCTACCCCTCCTCCCTTTCTTTTTTGTCGATCCTTCCTAAATACTGAATACCCCTGTATGTTAAGCTCCCAGCCCTGCTCACCCTGCAACCATGTTTCCGTAATCCCAATTAGATCATAATTATTAACCTCTATTTCCACAGCTAATTCATCTACCTTGTTCCTGATGCTTCTCGCATTAAGGTATAAAACCCTCAGGCTTTTTTTATGCTCACATTTTTTATGAATTAGTTTGGCCCTTTGTTTTTTGTTCCTCACCCTTTTACCATTTATTTCTGTCTGCCTTTCACTTTCCTCTATTTCACTACATAGGTTTCTAGCCCCCTGCCATACTAGTTTAAATGCTCCCGAACTGCTTTATCAAAAATTACCCCGAGAACATCAGTTCCATCTCTGCACAGGTGTAGACCGTCCCTTTTGTATAGGTCACACCTACCACAAAACTGGTTCCAATGCCTCAAAAATTTAAAACCCTCCCTCTTACACCACTGCTCAAGCCACGTATTTAGCCTAACTATCCTGTTCTCTGTACTCTTACTAGCACGTGGCACTGGTAGTAATCCAGAGATTACTACCTTCGAGGTCCTACTTTTTAGCTTGGCTCCTAACTCCCTAAATTCTACTTGTAGGACCTCTTCCCTGATGCAGAGTTGCAGGTAGGTTCGAATCTGCCCGTCGCCAATGTTATGTCCGTGTATCTTGATGTTGTGTCCTTCAATAATTAGACAACAAGACTGCAGGGAATGATTCAACAGGTGTTTACAGAATGAGGGTTACTCTAGATCACTACTCAGGGTTTATATACAGGTGTGGTCATTGACGGTACTACAGTATACAGGAGCTGTAAAAAGTAGTTCTCTTCCTTAAGATACATATATATTACATACATTACAGCCTCGTCTTCCTCCAAATCAACCCCCAAGATATACTTTAGTAGGCCTTGATTTCAGCAACAACTCCAGCGCTGTAAGAATTTTCCTCTTTGGCAGCCATGGACTCTCTCAGTGGTGGGAATCCAACCCAGAATCTGCCCTGTGTACTAAATGATACATGATACAGTGCGAGTCATCAAAGAGTGCTGTGAGTTTGGGTAAGTGTGAGAGTTCTTTAATTGTTATTTCTCTTTAAATCATTCTTCATAAGATTACTTAAGCAGTTTAAGTAAAGGGGAAAAGTTAAATATTTGGGATTCTGTTGGTTTAAGAAGAGTAAAACAAGGTTACACTGCAGTAGGAGTGAATTGGCACAGCAGGCAGTGGAAACCAGTTTTCTAACCAATCAGCAGGGGTGACTCATTTGGCTGTAAACAAACAAACAGTATAAAAAGACCAGTGCTAGTGCGAGCAAACACTGAGTGCAAGTCATCAAAGAGTGCTGTGAGCTTGGGTAAGTGTGAGTTAGGGTAAGTGGGGTGTTAGGTGTTCTTTTCAAACTTTAACTCTGTGGGTTGTAGTTAATAAGGCCTTTCTGGTGCAGAGTGACTGTTGGTAAACCATTTAACTGGAGTAACTAGAGGGATTGATTTAATTTAAATCCAATTAATTAAAGGGGATACTAGCATCTAAAATCGGGCAGAGGGTGTCCATAACTAACAATAAAAAATTTAATTAATTACATAGAATGGAGCAGGTGATGTGTTACTGTTGCGAGATGTGGGAGCCGGTGAACCCCATTGAGGCTCACGGTGATTACGTCTGTGACAAGTGTCTGCTGCTACAGGAACTCCAGCTCCATGTTGATGAGCTGGAGTCTGAGCTTCAGGCACTGCGACACATCAGGGAGGGGGAGAAGTACCTGGACTCTGTGTATCAGGAGGTGGTCACACCTATGAAGTTAATTAATTCAGATGTAGCCCATGGTCAGGGACAGGACGGTGTGACTATGAGTGAGGCAGGTATGGGGATCCAGGAGGTAGAGCTGGAGGAGCTGCAGCCCTTGCTCTTGTCCAACAGGTTTGAGGTTCTTACTCCCTGTGGGGACAGGAGCAGGGACTGCAGGGAGGATGAGCAACCTGGCCACAGCACCGTGGAACACGGGGCCATTCAAGAGGGGGGAGTAAATAGAAATGTTGTAGTGGTAGGGGATAGTATTATTAGGGGGATAGATAGAGTTCTCTGCAGCCGAGAGCGAGAGTCCCGAAGGCTGTGTTGCCAGGGTTAAGGACATCTCCTCTGGGCTGGAAAGAAACTTGCAGTGGGAGGGGGTGGATCCAGTTGTTGTGGTCCATGTTGGTACAAACGACGTAGATAGGACTAGGAAGCCGGTTCTGTTAAAGGAGTATGAGCAGCTAGGGGTCAAATTAAAAAACAAAACCACAAGGGTAATAATCTCTGGATTATTACCTGAGCCATGAGTGAATTTGGCTAGGACAAATAAAATTAGAGAGTTAAATGCATGGCTCAAAGACTGGTGTGGGAGAAATGGGTTTTGCTTCCTGGGACACTGGCACCAGTACTGGGGAAGGAGGGAGCTGTTCCGTTGGGACGGGCTTCACTTGGCCAGTGCTGGGACTAGAGTCCTGGCGGATCATATAACTAGGGCTGTAGAGAGGGCTTTAAACTAACTAGTCGGGGGGAGGTTCCGAGAGAGCAAATAATAAAAATGACAACAGAGAAGGTCATAGACTTAGGTAGCAGTGGGGAAATTAAAAACCAGAGCGTGGCAGAAAGTGGCAGAAGGTATGGAGTAAAAGGTAAAGTAATAAAAAGGGCAAAAACAGGAACTAAGTGTCACAAAACATATTTGAAAGTTCTCTATCTGAATGCACGTAGCATTCGTAACAAAATAGACGAGTTAATGGCACAAATAATGACATATGGGTATGATCTTGTGGCCATTACAGAAACATGGCTGCAGGGTGACAATGCCTGGGAATTAAACATACCAGGTTATTTAATGATCAGGAAGGACAGACAGGAAGGAAGGGGAGGTGGGGTGGCTATGTTAATAAAGGAAGGAATCACTGTAATACAGAGAAATGATATTGGGTCAAAAGATCAGGATAATGAAACAGTTTGGGTGGAGGTAAGGAATAATAAGGGGAAAAAAAACACTAGTGGGCGTAGTCTATAGGCCTCCGAACAGTTGCAACTCTGTTGGACGGAGTATCAATCAGGAAATAGTTGAGGCTTGTAATAAGGGAACATCTATAATTATGGGGCATTTTAACTATCATATTAATTGGACAAATCAAATTGGACAGGGCTGCCTTGAGGATGAGTTCATTGAGTGTATTAGGGATGGGTTTCTTGAGCAGGGGGCAAGCAATCTTAGATCTGGTCCTGTGTAACGAGACAGGATTAATTAAAATGTCCTAGTAAAGGATCCACTTGGAATGAGTGACCATAACATGGTTGAATTCCATATTCAATTAGAGGGTGAGAAGGTTGGATCTCAAACAAGTGTGCTAAGATGGAATAAAGGAGACTATGAAGGTATGAGAGCGGAATTGATTAGAGTGGATTGGGAAAATAGATTAAAGGGTAAGACAATACATGATCAGTGGTGTACATTTAAGGAGTTATTCTGCAACTTCCAAAAAATATATATAATCCACTGAGAAGAAAAGGGTGTAAAAGAAAAGACAGCCATCCGTGGCTAAGTAAAGAAATTAAGGATAGTATTCGATTAAAAACAAGGGCATATAAGGTAGCCAAATCTAGTGGGAGGATAGAGGATTGGGAAAACTTTAAAAGACAGCAAAAAATAACAAAAAGATTGATTAAGAAAGGGAAGATAGATTATGAAAGTAAATTATCAAAAAATATAAAAACAGATAGTAAGAGTTTTTATAGTTATATAAAAAGAAAAAGGGTGGCTAAAGTAAATGTTGGTCCCTTAGAGGAGGAGACCGGGAAATTAATGGTGGGAAATATGGAGATGGCAAAAACACTGAATAAATATTTTGTATCAGTCTTTACAGTAGAGGACACTAAGAATATCCCAACACTGGACAAACAAGGGGCTATAGGGGGGGAGGAGCTAAACACGATCAAAATCACTAAGGAAGTGGTACTCGGTAAAATAATGGGACTCAAGGCGAATAAATCACCTGGACCTGATGGCTTACATCCTAGGGTCTTGAGGGAAGTGGCGGTAGGGATTGTGGATGCATTGGTAATAATTTTCCCAAACTCCCTGGACTCAGCAAAGGTCCCGGCAGACTGGAAAACTGCTAATGTAACACCCTTATTTAAAAAGGGCAGTAGACAGAAGACTGGAAACTATAGACCGGTTTGCCTAACATCAGTGGTAGGTAAAATTTTGGAGTCCATTATTAAGGAGACAGTAACAGGACATTTGGATAATCATAATTTAATAGGACAAAGTCAGCATGGTTTTATGAAGGGGAAGTCATGTTTGACAAATTTGCTGGAGTTCTTTGAGGACGTAACATATAGGGTGGATAAAGGGGAACCAGTGGACGTAGTGTATTTAGACTTCCAAAAGGCATTTGACAAGGTGCCACACAAAAGATTATTGCTTAAGATAAAAAATCACGGGATTGGGGGTAATATTCTGGCATGGATAGAGGATTGGCTATCTAACAGAAGGCAGGGAGTTGGGATAAATGGTTCATTCTCAGACTGGCAATCAGTAACTAGTGGTGTTCCGCAGGGGTCAGTGCTGGGTCCCCAACTCTTTACAATCTATATTAATGATTTGGAGGAGGGGACCGCGTGTAACATATCAAAGTTTGCAGATGATACTAAGATGGGAGGGAAAGTAGTGAGTGAGGAGGACATAAAAAACCTGCAAAGGGACATAGACAGGCTAAGTAAGTGGGCAGAGATTTGGCAGATGGAATACAATAATGGAAAGTGTGAGGTTATGCACTTTGGCAGGAAAAATCGTAGAGCAAGTTGTTATCTTAATGGCAAGAAACTGGAAAGTACTGAAGTACAAAGGGATGTGGGGGTCCTGGTGCACGAAACTCAAAAGGTTAGTGTGCAGTTGCAGCAAGTGATTAAGAAGGCCAATGGAATGTTGGCTTTCATTGCTAGGGGGATAGAATATAAAAATAGGGAGGTATTGCTTCAGTTGTACAAGGTATTGGTGAGACAGCACCTGGAATACTGCATACAGTTTTGGTGTCCATACTTAAGAAAATACATACTTGCACTCGAGTCAGTACAAAGAAGGTTCACTCGGTTAATCCCGGGGATGAGGGGATGGACATATGAGGAGAGGTTGAGTAGATTGGGACTCTACTCATTGGAGTTCAGAAGAATGAGAGGCGATCTTATTGAAACATATAAGATTGTGAAGGGGTTGGATTGGATGGATGCGGGGAGGATGTTCATGATGATTGGTGAAACTAGAACTAGGGGGCATAGTCTTAGAATAAGGGGCTGCTCTTTCAAAACTGAGATGAGGAGGAACTACTTCACTCAGAGGGTGGTGGGTCCATGGAATATGCTGCCCCAAAAAGCTGTAGAAGCTACATCATTACATAAATTTAAAACAGAAATAGACGGTTTCCTAGAAGTAAAGGGATTTAAGGGTTACGGGGAGCGGGCAGGAATTTGGACATGAGTCTAGGTTCGGATCGGACATGGCCCTGTGGGTAGCGGAGCGGGCCCAGGGGCCGTGTAGCCTGATCCTGCTCCTATTTCGTGTGTCTAATTCTGTTAGGTTCAGGAGATGGTTCTGTGATAGTAGATTGGTGGTTAGGATCAGATCAGCCATGATCTTATTGAATGGCGGAGCAGGCTCGAGGGGCCGATTGGCCTACTCCTGCTCCTAGTTCTTATGTTCTTATGACCCAGGTAAATGGTGGGGTCAGGGGCTTGGGCAGATGGATTACACCACTGCAACTCCATTGGAAATGGTAGAATCCAGCCCTATATGTGGGCTCTTTAACCTTGGATGGAAAGTCCGGCCAGAATGGAGAAAATCTTTTGCTGCAGCAAGTCTGAGCGGGCAATTCTGTGAGTCTAAAGAGCGGGCGATTCTGTGAGTCTAAAGAGCGGGCGATTCTGAGTATAAAGAGCACCATGACTGGCGCTGATGACTGCTGGACAGACCACCGCCTAATCCGCTCTGTCATCTCCATCAATGTAGCCCCAAACAGCGGCGGCAACAGAAACATTGCCGCAGGAATATTAACGCTGGGGCACTCAAAGCCCTTTTCAGCCTGTGCCTCACAAACAACCTGACAACTCCCAGTGATGCAGAGACACAGAGGGGGAGAAATTCGGTATCGCCCCATTTGGGGCGCAATTATCGGCCAAGCGCAAAGATTAGCGCCTGGTGCTAATTATCGCCTCCGACTGCAAACTTGGCTTTTATTGCCCCTAGAAGTGATTGGAGCGCTAAATCAGGTGCTTCACATCTGTCTTAAGGCGCAAAGGCCAAGGAGCAAGGCGCTAACTCACAACGCTGGTGAAGCTCATGTGATGTCAGTCAGCAATGGAACACAGACACACTGGCACCAGCCAATTCTTAAAGGGGAGTTCTGATGAATGGTCATCGACCTGAAATGTTAACTCTGTTTCTCTCTTCACAGATGCTGCTTGACCTGCTGAGTTTCTCCAGCATTTTCTGTTTTTATCTTCAAGTGGAGGGTTTATCTTGGTCTCCATCCACATCCTGTTCATTGCAGCCTTGAGTCTCTGCCTGGAGAGACCTGTACATTAAATCTGCTGGAAAGAACAATGGAGAGGCCCAGGGAAAGAGCTCAGAGTGCAGACCCCATAGTCTCTTCTAAATAGATACAAGGAAGGGCAAATCAAAATAAACCTGCAAAGCGCTGCTCAGTATGCAAAACTCCTTCACACAGTGTAGAATCTCTCCAGAAGTCTCTCTCTCGCTCTCAGAATGCATGGTGCAAAAATGTCACCAACAAAAAAAGGCAGGAAGTGGTCACCTTTAAATAGCACTCCCCCAGTCCCTTCCCGACTGCAAAACGCTCCCCTCAACCTGTCATTGCTAGCGGCAGGCGTTACGGCAGGGGGCGCCACTCAATTTCCAGTCCGGGGCGCTACCGGGGCGTTGCGCACTCGACTGACATCACGATCTGCCGGCGCAGGAGATCGTGGCGGTAGTGTTTAGCGCCGCTGCAAAATGTCCGGTCAATTTCGCGAGAGGCGCAGATATCGCCACGCATGGGCGCTAGTTGGTTTTCGCTCCACTTAGCGCCCTCTTAAGGCGCTAATGGGTGGCGCTACCAACTGAATTTTTCCCCCAGAGTGCCCACAGCACCTGGTCTGCACTCAAGGCCTCCATTATCAGCACCTGTGAAGAGACGCTCGGTCACTCGACCAGGAAACACCAAGACTGGTTCGACGAGAACGACCAGGAGATCCAGGAGCTAATAAGCCACAAGCACAAGGCATTCCTGATCTGGAAACAGCAACAGAATTCGAGGGCAAGAAAGCAGCTCTACAGAAGCCTGAAGGCCGAGGTCCAACAAAAAACTTACGACCTAAAGAACAGATGGTGGGTGGAGAAAGCGCAGGAGATCCAGCAGCTAGCCAACAACCATGATGTGTGTGGATTCTTTAGCGCAGTCAAGACCATCTACGGCCCAAGCACCCAAGGCCCTACCCCACTGCGGGCCAAGAACGGAGAGGTACTCATCAAGGAAAGAGAGGCAGTCAGTGCCCGCTGGAATGAACAATTCAAAGATCTCCTTAACCGTGACTCTGTCTTCAACGCGAGTGTCCTCAACTCCATCCCACAGCATGATACCCGCCACCATCTCAGCACAACCCCAGCCTTGCATGAGTTTAAAAAGGCCATCCGACAACTGAAGAACAACAAGGCCTCAGGAACAGATGGAATCCCTGCCGAGGCACTAAAGCATGGTGGAGAAGCACTACTGGCGTGAATTCATGAACTCATTTCTCTTATCTGGAAGGAGGAGAGCATGCCAGGGGATCTCAGAGATGCCGTAATTGTGACCATCTTCAAGAAAGGTGACAGGTCTGATTGCGGTAATTACAGAGGAGTTTCCCTGCTGTCTGCCACAGGGAAAGTCATTGCAAGAATCCTCGTCAATCGCCTTCCGCAGTGGCCGAAGAGCTCCTCCCAGAGTCGCAATGCAGATTCCGCCCACTAAGGGGCACAATGGACATGATCTTCACTGCACGTCAATTACAAGAGAAATGCAGGGAACAGCACCAACCACTGTACATGTCCTTCTTTGATCTCACAAAGGCCTTCGAAGCTGTCAACCCTGAGGGATTATGGAGTGTCCTCCTCAAAATCGGCTGCCCTCAAAAGTTTGTCACCATCCTCCACCTGCTTCACAACGACATGCAAGCCGTGATCCTGACCAACGGTTCCACGCCAGACCCAATTCACGTACGAACTGGGGTCAAGCAACGCTGTATCATCGCACCAATGCTCTTCTCGATCTTCCTTGCTGCAATGCTCCATCTCACCCTCAGCAAGCTCCCCACTGGAGTGGAGCTAATTTACAGAACAAACAGGAAACTGTTCAACCTCCGTCGCCTCCAGTCCAGATCCAAGGTCGTCCCATCCTCTGTCGTTGAATTACAGTATGCAGACGATGCTTGCGTCTGCGCTCACTCGGTGGTTTAACTCCAAACCATCGTCAACACCTTCACCGAAGCGTACAAGAGCATGGGCCTTACACTAAACATCCGTAAGACAAAGGTCCTCTACCAACCTGCCCCTCCACACAGCGCTGCCTCCCGATTATCAAAATCTATGACAAGGCCTTGGACAACGTGAACCACTTTCCATACCTTGGGAACCTACTGTAAACAAGGGCAGACATCAACGACGAAGTCCAACACCGCCTTCAGTGTGCCAGTGCAGCCTTCGGTTGCCTTAGAAAAGAGTGTTTGAAGACCAGGACCTCAAATCCGACACTAAGCTCATGGTCTACATGGCAGCAGTGATACCAGCCCTGCTGTATGCCTCAGAGACATGGACCATGTATAGCAGGCACCTCAAAGCACTGGAGAGGTACCACCAACATTGCCTCCGCAAGATCCTGCAAATCCATCGGCAGGATAGGCGCACCAATGTCAGTGTTCTTGCTCAGGCCAACATCCCCAGCATCGAAGCTTTGACCATGCTCAAACAGTTCCGATGGACGGGTCACATTGTCCGCATGCCCGACACGAGACTTCCAAAACAAGCGCTCTACTCGGAGCTCCGACACAACAAGAGAGCCCCAGGTGGGCAGAGGAAAAACTTCAAGTACACCCTCAAAGCCTCCTTGAAAAAGTGTAACATCCCCACCGACACCTGGGAATCCCTGGCCCAAGACCGCACAAAGTGGAGGAGAAGCATCCGGGAAGGCGCTGAACACCTCAAGCCTCTTCGCCGGGAACAAGTGGAAGCCAAGCGCAGGCAGCGCAAGCCGCGCATGTCAACCAAAGCACCACACCCAACCACCACTTCAAGCACCGTCTGCCCCACCTGTGACAGAGACCGTAGATCCCGCATTGGACTAATCAGTCACCAGCGAACTCAATTTTAATGTGGAAGCAAGTCATCCTCGGTTCCGAGGGACTGCCTAAGAAGAAGAATTAGAAACAGAGCGGTAGATTCTGTGAGTATAAAGAGCGGGAGATTCTGTGAATATAAAGAGCGCGAGATTCTGTGAGTCAAAAGAGCGCGAGATTCTGTGAGTAAACAGAGCGGGAGATTCTGTGAGTAAACAGAGCGGGAGATTCTGAGTAAACAGAGCGGGAGATTGTGTGAGTAAACAGAGCGGGAGATTCTGTGAGTAAACAGAGCGGGAGATTCTGAGAGTGTAAAGAGCGGGAGGTTCTGTGAGTAAACAGAGCGGGAGATTCTGTCAGTAAACTGAGCGGGAGATTCTGTGAGTAAACAGAGCGGGAGATTCTGTGAGTAAACAGAGCGGGAGATTCTGTCAGTAAACTGAGTGGGAGATTCTGTGAGTAAACAGAGCGGGAGATTCTGTGAGTAAACTGAGCGGGAGATTCTGTGAGTAAACAGAGCGGGAGATTCTGAGAGTGTAAAGAGCGGGAGGTTCTGTGAGTAAACAGAGCGGGAGGTTCTGTGAGTAAACCGAGCGGGAGATTCTGTGAGTATAAAGAGCGGGAGGTTCTGTGAGTATAAAGAATGGGAGATTCTGTGAATAAACAGAGCGGGACATTCTGTGAGTAAACAGGGCGGGAGGTTCTGTGAGTAAACAGAGCGGGAGATTCTGAGAGTATAAAGAGTGGGAGATTCTGTGAGTAAACAGAGCGGGAGATTCTGTGAGTAAACAGTGCGGGAGATTCTGTGAGTATAAAGTGCAGGAGATTCTGTGAGAAAACAGGGCGGGAAATTCTGTGAGTACAAAGAGCGGGAGATTCTGTGAGTAAACAGAGTGGGAGATTCTGTGAGTAAACAGAGTGGGAGATTCTGTAAGTAAATAGGGCGGGAAATTCTGTGAGTATAAAGAGCGGGATAATCTGTGAGAGAAAGAGCGGGAGAATCTGTGAGTATAAAGAGCGGGAAATTCTGTGAGTATAAAGAGCGGGAGATTCTGTGAGAGAAAGAGCGGGAGAATCTGTGAGTAAACAGGGTGGGAGATTCTGTGAGTATAAAGAGCGGGATAATCTGTGAGAGAAAGAGCGGGAGATTCTGTGAGTATAAAGAGCGGGAGATTCTGTGAGTATAAAGAGCGGGAGATTCTGTGAGTAAACAGAGTGGGAGATTCTGTGAGTAAACAGAGCGGGAGATTCTGTGAGTATAAAGAGCGGGAGATTCTGTGAGTATAAAGAGCGGGAGATTCTGTGAGTAAACAGGGCAAGAGATTCTGTGAGTAAACAGAGCGGGAGACTCTGTAAGTAATGATGTGCCTCAATAATTCCGAGACTCGAAGTTAGCAGAACAAAAACAAGGCTTTTATTAACTTAGAAAGTAACACGTAAGAGAGAGAGATGTCTTCCTTCTGGAGACTGAGGCCAGACTGAAGCTAGCTTACAAACGGGGCCAGGTATGGGCGGAGCCCTACACACAGCACATTCCAGCACATTCCAGTATACAATACAGCACATTCCAGTACACAATACAATGAGGTCTGGGGGAAGGGAAATGACACTGAAACCGATCTCAGTCACAGGCAGTGGTGAATGGAATATTTCATCACATTCACCCCTTCTATAGATTTAGTCTGTTCGGGGGTTTGATAGTCCTCTGCGACCGACGTGGCTGTTGCGGTGCCGCGGGTGTCGGCTGGGTGTCCCCGGTAGCCTCCTGGGTCTCTGCCGGGGGTGCCGCCAGGGTTGTTGGAGGGGTAGTTGGTGGGGGTGCCGTTGGTCGGTGTTCTTCCGGGGGTGATGAAAGAGTAGTGGGTGGGTAAGAGTTGCTGTGATCGTCGTTGCCGCTATTGCCGTGGTTGTTGTCGATGCCGGCTGGGGCGACATCTTTTATGGACAAGGTGTCCTCCCTTCCGTCGGCGTGCCGGACATATGCGTATTGGGGGTTGGCGTGGAGTAGGTGTACTGGCTCCACGAGAGGGTCCGTCTTGTGGCCCCTCACATGCCTTCGCACGAGTACCGGACCTGGGGTGGAGAGCCATGATGGCATGGATACGCCTGAGGTGGATTTCCGGGGAAAGGCAAACATTCGTTCATGAGGCATGGTATTAGTGGCCGTACACAATAGCGACCGTATCGAATGGAGCACATCCGAGAGGACTTCCTGCCAGCGGGAGATAGGGAGGCCCTTGGTCCTTAGAGCTAGAGTGACTGCTTTCCATACTGTCCCGTTCTCTCGCTCCACTTGGCCGTTACCCAGGGGGTTGTAGCTGGTGGTACGGCTCGTGGCGATCCCCTTGGACAGCATGTACTGGCGTAGCTCTTCACTCATGAAGGACGCCCCCCTATCCGTATGGATGTAGCTCGGCATACCGAACAGGCAGAACAGGCTGTTGAGGCATTTAATGACCATGGCGCTGGTCATGTCTGGGCGGGGGAAGGCGAATGGGAACCGGGAGTATTCGTCCACAATGTTCAGGAAGTAAACATTGCGGTCGACGGACGGGAGGGGGCCCTTGAAATCTAAGCTGAGCCGCTCAAAGGGCCGTGTAGCTTTGATTAAGTGGGCTCTATCTGGGCGGTAGAACCGAGGCTTGCACTCAGCGCAAGTGCGGCAGTTCCTGGTCAGGGACCGAACTTCCTCAATCGAGTAGGGTAAGTTACGGGACTTTATGAAGTGGAACAGCCGCGTGACCCCTGGGTGGCAGAGGTCGTTGTGGAGGGTCTGTAGCCGATCCCCGGTGGCGCTGGCACACATCCCGCGTGAGAGGGCGTCAGGGGATTCGTTAAGGGCCCCTGGCCGGTAAATGATGTCGTACTCGAAGGTGGAGAGCTCGATCCGCCACCTAAGAATCTTATCATTTTTAATCTTCCCCCTCTGTTTATTATTGAACATAAACGCTACCGACCGCTGGTCGGTAAGTAGGGTGAAGCGTTTGCCGGCTAGGTAGTGGCGCCAGTGGCGCACTGCCTCCACGATGGCTTGGGCCTCCTTTTCCACGGAGGAGTGTCTGATCTCGGGCCCTTGGAGGGTCCTCGAGAAGAAAGCTACGGGCCGCCCCGCCTGGTTGAGGGTGGCCGCCAAGGCGAAGTCAGACGCATCACTTTCCACTTGAAATGGAGTGTTCTCGTCCACTGCCTGTAGCGTGGCCCGCTCAATATCCTGCTTAATGCTTTTGAAGGCGGCATGGGCCTCAGCAGAGAGCGGGAAAGAGGATGCTTTCAAGAGGGGGCGGGCTTTGTCGGAGTAGTTGGGGACCCATTGGGAATAATAAGAAAATAACCCCAGGCACCTTTTCAGGGCTTTGGGAGTGTTGGGCAGGGGCAGCTCCCGTAGGGGGCGCAATCGGTCGGGGTCTGGCCCGATTTCCCCATTCTCCGCCACGCTGCCTAGTATGCAGAGGCACGTGGTGTTGTAAACGCACTTGTCCTCGTTGCAGGTGAGGTTGAGTTTTTGTGCAGTGTTCAGGAACCTCTCGAGGTTCGAGTCGTGACCCTGCTGGTTGTGACCGCAGATGGTGACGTTGTCGAGGTAGGGGAAGGTTGCCTGCAAGTGGTGGTCATCGACCATGCGGTCCATCTCCCTCTGGAAGACCGAGACCCCATTCGTCACCCCAAAGGGGACTCTGAGGAATTGGTAGAGGCGTCCGTTCGCCTCGAAGGCGGTGTACGGGTGGTCCTCTGGTCTGATAGGGAGCTGGTGGTACGCTGACTTGAGGTCGATGGTGGAGAACACCCGGTATTGGGCGATTTGGTTCACCATTTCTGATATGCGGGGTAGCGGGTAGGCGTCTAGTAGGGTGTACCTGTTGATCGTTTGACTATAGTCGATCACCATCCGTTTCTTCTCGCTACCCCTTACCACTACCACTTGGGCGCGCCACGGGCTGTTGCTGCGTTCAATAATGCGCTCTTTCAGGAGCCTGTCTACCTCGGTCGCGATAAACCGCCTGTCCTCCCAGCTGTACCTCCTGCTTTTGGTCGCTATTGGCCGGCAGTTAGGGGTAAGGTTCGCGAATAGCGAAGGCGGCTTTACCTTCAGGGTAGCCAGACCGCACACTGTGAGGGGCGGCTGGGACCCACCGTACTTGAGCGTGATGCTTTGGTGGTTGCACTGGAAATCCAGGCCCAAGATCACGCTCGCACATAGGTTCTTCATGATTAATACTTTAAAATTATCATGTACAGTTCTGTTAACGCACAATTGTACCGTGCAGTAACCCAGAATGGTCGATGTCTGGGTTTTATCAGCCATAGAGATGGTACCCTGAGCAGGGACCACCTTTAGGGAGAGTTGTTGTGCCAGTTCTGGGTGGATAAAGCTCTCCGTGCTTCCACTGTCAATTAAGCATTTAACCCGGCACCCGTTTACCTCGATGTCCACCATTGATCTGGATAGCGGGTGTGGCCTGGTCTGGTCTACTGTGACCGATGCCACTGTAGGGCCCTGATCGATACAAGATGGCGTCCACGCTGTCTGCTCACAAGATGGCAGACCCCACGAGGTCGGGCAAAATGGCGTCCAAGATGGCCGCTCCCACGGCGCACACGCGGCGGTGGCGGGTTTTCCGGCGGTTGGTTTTCCGGCGGGGTTCCCTCTGCACACCTTCCCGAAGTGCCCCTTCTTACCGCACTTAAAGCAGGTGGTGCCTTTCGCCGGGCACAGGTTTCTGGTGTGCTTTGGCTGCCCGCAGAAGTAGCAGTTGGGTCCCTGACGCCTCACGGCTGTCGTAGGGCTTCTGGGGGGAGAGCGGGGCCCAGCCGGTGTCGGGCTGTCGGGCGGGGAACATGCCTTCCAAGATGGCGGCACCCTCGGTGCACACGTGGCGGTGTGGACGGCGCGGGCTGAAGAGTAGGCGTCCGAGTTTCTCTGGGCCACATCCAGGGATCGCGCGGTGTCCGCAGCCTGTTTCAGGTCCAACCCCGTTTTTTCCAGCAGCCTTTGCCGGATGTAAGTGGAGCTGAGGCCTGTGATGAAGGCATCGTGAACAAACTCGTCAGTGTACACTGCGGCTTTTACATCTCGGCACTTGCAGTCTTTGCCATGCATTTTCAGGGTGCTTAGGAACTCCTCCACCGATTCCCCAGGTCGCTGTGCGCGGGTAGCGAGCAGGTGCCTAGCATACACCTCATTCGTAGGCTGCTGGTAATGCGCCTTTATGATGTCGCAGGCGGCCAGGCACGTCTCGGCATCTTGGATGAGGGGGTAAACCCGGTGACTTACCCAATTCCGCAGAATTCCGAGTCTCATCCTCGCAGCGTCCGTAGCGTCTTTGACGGCTGCGGAATTGTCCAGGAAGAATTCCATACACTCAAACCAGTGTCCGAAGCGTGCTGATGCATCCGGAGCATGTTGATCCAAATCCAAACGTTCGGGTTTCAGGAGTTGATCCATAGTGTTGAAAAATAAGTTAATAAAATTGATGTGCCTCAATAATTCCGAGACTCGAAGTTAGCAGAACAAAAACAAGGCTTTTATTAACTTAGAAAGTAACACGTAAGAGAGAGAGATGTCTTCCTTCTGGAGACTGAGGCCAGACTGAAGCTAGCTTACAAACGGGGCCAGGTATGGGCGGAGCCCTACACAAAGCACATTCCAGCACATTCCAGTATACAATACGGCACATTCCAGTACACAATACAATGAGGTCTGGGGGAAGGGAAATGACACTGAAACCGATCTCAGTCACAGGCAGTGGTGAATGGAATATTTCATCACAAGTAAACAGGGCGGGAAATTCTGTGAGTATAAAGAGCGGGAGATTCTGTGAGTAAACAGAGCGGGAGATTCTGTGAGTAAACAGAGCGGGAGATTCTGTGAGTATAAAGAGCGGGAGATTCTGTGAGTAAACAGTGCGGGAGATTCTGCGAGTATAAAGAGCGGGAGAATCTGTGAGTAAACAGTGCGGGAGATTCTGCGAGTATAAAGAGCGGGAGAATCTGTGAGTAAACAGTGCGGGAGATTCTGCGAGTATAAAGAGCGGGAGATTCTGCGAGTATAAAGAGCGGGAGATTCTGCGAGTATAAAGAGCGGGAGATTCTGTGAGTAAACAGTGCGGGAGATTCTGAGAGTATAAAGAGCGGGAGAATCTGTGAGTAAACAGAGCGAGAGATTCTGTGAGTAAACAGTGCGGGAGATTGTGTGAGTATAAAGTGCAGGAGATTCTTTGAGTAAACAGACCAGGAGATTCTGCGAGTATAAAGTGCAGGAGATTCTGTGAGTAAACAGAGCGAGAGATTCTGTGAGAGAAAGAGCGAGAGATTCTGTGAGTAAACAGAGCGAGAGATTCTGTGAGTAAACAGAGCGGGAGATTCTGTGAGAGAAAGAGCGGGAGATTCTGTGAGAGAAAGAGCGGGAGATTCTGTGAGAGAAAGAGCGGGAGATTCTGTGAGAGAAAGAGCGGGAGATTCTGTGAGAGAAAGAGCGGGAGATTCTGTGAGAGAAAGAGCGGGAGATTCTGTGAGAGAAAGAGCGGGAGATTCTGTGAGAGAAAGAGCGAGAGATTCTGTGAGAGAAAGAGCGAGAGATTCTGTGAGAGAAAGAGCGGGAGATTCTGTGAGAGAAAGAGCGGGAGATTCTGTGAGAGAAAGAGCGAGAGATTCTGTGAGAGAAAGAGCGGGAGATTCTGTGAGAGAAAGAGCGAGAGATTCTGTGAGAGAAAGAGCGGGAGATTCTGTGAGAGAAAGAGCGGGAGATTCTGTGAGAGAAGAGCGAGAGATTCTGTGAGAGAAAGAGCGAGAGATTCTGTGAGAGAAAGAGCGGGAGATTCTGTGAGAGAAAGAGCGAGAGATTCTGTGAGCGAAAGAGCGGGAGATTCTGTGAGAGAAAGAGCGAGAGATTCTGTGAGAGAAAGAGCGAGAGATTCTGTGAGAGAAAGAGCGAGAGATTCTGTGAGAGAAAGAGCGAGAGATTCTGTGAGAGAAAGAGCGAGAGATTCTGTGAGAGAAAGAGCGAGAGATTCTGTGAGAGAAAGAGCGAGAGATTCTGTGAGAGAAAGAGCGAGAGATTCTGTGAGAGAAAGAGCGAGAGATTCTGTGAGAGAAAGAGCGGGAGATTCTGTGAGAGAAAGAGCGAGAGATTCTGTGAGAGAAAGAGCGAGAGATTCTGTGAGAGAAAGAGCGAGAGATTCTGTGAGAGAAAGAGCGGGAGATTCTGTGAGAGAAAGAGCGAGAGATTCTGTGAGAGAAAGAGCGAGAGATTCTGTGAGAGAAAGAGCGGGAGATTCTGTGAGAGAAAGAGCGAGAGATTCTGTGAGAGGAAAGAGCGGGAGATTCTGTGAGAGAAAGAGCGAGAGATTCTGTGAGAGAAAGAGCGGGAGATTCTGTGAGAGAAAGAGCGAGAGATTCTGTGAGAGAAAGAGCGAGAGATTCTGTGAGAGAAAGAGCGGGAGATTCTGTGAGAGAAAGAGCGGGAGATTCTGTGAGAGAAAGAGCGAGAGATTCTGTGAGAGAAAGAGCGGGAGATTCTGTGAGAGAAAGAGCGGGAGATTCTGTGAGAGAAAGAGCGAGAGATTCTGTGAGAGAAAGAGCGAGAGATTCTGTGAGAGGAAGAGCGAGAGATTCTGTGAGAGAAAGAGTGAGAGATTCTGTGAGAGAAAGAGCGAGAGATTCTGTGAGAGAAAGAGTGAGAGATTCTGTGAGAGGAAAGAGCGAGAGATTCTGTGAGAGAAAGAGCGGGAGATTCTGTGAGAGAAAGAGCGAGAGATTCTGTGAGAGAAAGAGCGGGAGATTCTGTGAGAGAAAGAGCGGGAGATTCTGTGAGAGAAAGAGCGGGAGATTCTGTGAGAGAAAGAGCGAGAGATTCTGTGAGAGAAAAAGCGAGAGATTCTGTGAGAGAAAGAGCGGGAGATTCTGTGAGAGAAAGAGCGAGAGATTCTGTGAGAGAAAGAGCGGGAGATTCTGTGAGAGAAAGAGCGAGAGATTCTGTGAGAGAAAGAGCGGGAGATTCTGTGAGAGAAAGAGCGGGAGATTCTGTGAGAGAAAGAGCGAGAGATTCTGTGAGAGAAAGAGCGGGAGATTCTGTGAGAGAAAGAGCGGGAGATTCTGTGAGAGAAAGAGCGAGAGATTCTGTGAGAGAAAGAGCGAGAGATTCTGTGAGAGAAAGAGCGGGAGATTCTGTGAGAGAAAGAGCGAGAGATTCTGTGAGAGAAAGAGCGGGAGATTCTGTGAGAGAGAAAGCGAGAGATTCTGTGAGAGAAAGAGCGGGAGATTCTGTGAGAGAAAGAGCGAGAGATTCTGTGAGAGAAAGAGCGGGAGATTCTGTGAGAGAGAGAGCGAGAGATTCTGTGAGAGAAAGAGCGAGAGATTCTGTGAGAGAAAGAGCGAGAGATTCTGTGAGAGAAAGAGCGGGAGATTCTGTGAGAGAAAGAGCGGGAGATTCTGTGAGAGAAAGAGCGAGAGATTCTGTGAGAGAAAGAGCGAGAGATTCTGTGAGAGAAAGAGCGAGAGATTCTGTGAGAGAAAGAGCGAGAGATTCTGTGAGAGAAAGAGCGGGAGATTCTGTGAGAGAAAGAGCGAGAGATTCTGTGAGAGAAAGAGCGAGAGATTCTGTGAGAGAAAGAGCGAGAGATTCTGTGAGAGAAAGAGCGGGAGATTCTGTGAGAGAAAGAGCGGGAGATTCTGTGAGAGAAAGAGCGAGAGATTCTGTGAGAGAAAGAGCGAGAGATTCTGTGAGAGAAAGAGCGGGAGATTCTGTGAGAGAAAGAGCGAGAGATTCTGTGAGAGAAAGAGCGGGAGATTCTGTGAGAGAAAGAGCGGGAGATTCTGTGAGAGAAAGAGCGGGAGATTCTGTGAGAGAAAGAGCGGGAGATTCTGTGAGAGAAAGAGCGGGAGATTCTGTGAGAGAAAGAGCGGGAGATTCTGTGAGAGAAAGAGCGAGAGATTCTGTGAGAGAAAGAGCGAGAGATTCTGTGAGAGAAAGAGCGAGAGATTCTGTGAGAGAAAGAGCGAGAGATTCTGTGAGAGAAAGAGCGGGAGATTCTGTGAGAGAAAGAGCGGGAGATTCTGTGAGAGAAAGAGCGAGAGATTCTGTGAGAGAAAGAGCGAGAGATTCTGTGAGAGAAAGAGCGGGAGATTCTGTGAGAGAAAGAGCGGGAGATTCTGTGAGAGAAAGAGCGGGAGATTCTGTGAGAGAAAGAGCGAGAGATTCTGTGAGAGAAAGAGCGGGAGATTCTGTGAGAGAGAGAGCGAGAGATTCTGTGAGAGAAAGAGCGAGAGATTCTGTGAGAGAAAGAGCGAGAGATTCTGTGAGAGAAAGAGCGGGAGATTCTGTGAGAGAAAGAGCGAGAGATTCTGTGAGAGAAAGAGCGGAGATTCTGTGAGAGAAAGAGCGGGAGATTCTGTGAGAGAAAGAGCGAGAGATTCTGTGAGAGAAAGAGCGGGAGATTCTGTGAGAGAAAGAGCGAGAGATTCTGTGAGAGAAAGAGCGAGAGATTCTGTGAGAGAAAAGAGCGAGAGATTCTGTGAGAGAAAGAGCGAGAGATTCTGTGAGAGAAAGAGCGGGAGATTCTGTGAGAGAAAGAGCGAGAGATTCTGTGAGAGAAAGAGCGAGAGATTCTGTGAGAGAAAGAGCGGGAGATTCTGTGAGAGAAAGAGCGAGAGATTCTGTGAGAGAAAGAGCGAGAGATTCTGTGAGAGAAAGAGCGGGAGATTCTGTGAGAGAAAGAGCGAGAGATTCTGTGAGAGAAAGAGCGGGAGATTCTGTGAGAGAAAGAGCGGGAGATTCTGTGAGAGAAAGAGCGAGAGATTCTGTGAGAGAAAGAGGAGAGATTCTGTGAGAGAAAGAGCGAGAGATTCTGTGAGAGAAAGAGCGAGAGATTCTGTGAGAGAAAGAGCGGGAGATTCTGTGAGAGAAAGAGCGGGAGATTCTGTGAGAGAAAGAGCGAGGAGATTCTGTGAGAGAAAGAGCGAGAGATTCTGTGAGAGAAAGAGCGAGAGATTCTGTGAGAGAAAGAGCGGGAGATTCTGTGAGAGAAAGAGCGGGAGATTCTGTGAGAGAAAGAGCGGGAGATTCTGTGAGAGAAAGAGCGAGAGATTCTGTGAGAGAAAGAGCGAGAGATTCTGTGAGAGAAAGAGCGGGAGATTCTGTGAGAGAAAGAGCGAGAGATTCTGTGAGAGAGAGAGCGAGAGATTCTGTGAGAGAAAGAGCGAGAGATTCTGTGAGAGAAAGAGCGAGAGATTCTGTGAGAGAAGAGAGCGAGAGATTCTGTGAGAGAAAGAGCGAGAGATTCTGTGAGAGAAAGAGCGGGAGATTCTGTGAGAGAAAGAGCGAGAGATTCTGTGAGAGAAAGAGCGGGAGATTCTGTGAGAGAAAGAGCGGGAGATTCTGTGAGAGAAAGAGCGAGAGATTCTGTGAGAGAGAGAGCGGGAGATTCTGTGAGAGAAAGAGCGGGAGATTCTGTGAGAGAAAGAGCGGGAGATTCTGTGAGAGAAAGAGCGGGAGATTCTGTGAGAGAAAGAGCGGGAGATTCTGTGAGAGAAAGAGCGGGAGATTCTGTGAGAGAAAGAGCGGGAGATTCTGTGAGAGAAAGAGCGAGAGATTCTGTGAGAGAGAGAGCGGAGATTCTGTGAGAGAAAGAGCGAGAGATTCTGTGAGAGAAAGAGCGGGAGATTCTGTGAGAGAAAGAGCGGGAGATTCTGTGAGAGAAAGAGCGGGAGATTCTGTGAGAGAAAGAGCGGGAGATTCTGTGAGAGAAAGAGCGAGAGATTCTGTGAGAGAAAGAGCGAGAGATTCTGTGAGAGAAAGAGCGGGAGATTCTGTGAGAGAAAGAGCGGGAGATTCTGTGAGAGAAAGAGCGAGAGATTCTGTGAGAGAAAGAGCGGAGATTCTGTGAGAGAAAGAGCGAGAGATTCTGTGAGAGAAAGAGCGAGAGATTCTGTGAGAGAAAGAGCGAGGAGATTCTGTGAGAGAAAGAGCGGAGATTCTGTGAGAGAAAGAGCGAGAGATTCTGTGAGAGAAAGAGCGGGAGATTCTGTGAGAGAAAGAGCGAGAGATTCTGTGAGAGAAAGAGCGGGAGATTCTGTGAGAGAAAGAGCGAGAGATTCTGTGAGAGAAAGAGCGGGAGATTCTGTGAGAGAAAGAGCGGGAGATTCTGTGAGAGAAAGAGCGAGAGATTCTGTGAGAGAAAGAGCGGGAGATTCTGTGAGAGAAAGAGCGAGAGATTCTGTGAGAGAAAGAGCGGGAGATTCTGTGAGAGAAAGAGCGGGAGATTCTGTGAGAGAAAGAGCGAGAGATTCTGTGAGAGAAAGAGCGGGAGATTCTGTGAGAGAAAGAGCGAGAGATTCTGTGAGAGAAAGAGCGGGAGATTCTGTGAGAGAAAGAGCGAGAGATTCTGTGAGAGAAAGAGCGGGAGATTCTGTGAGAGAAAGAGCGAGAGATTCTGTGAGAGAAAGAGCGAGAGATTCTGTGAGAGAAAGAGCGGGAGATTCTGTGAGAGAAAGAGCGGGAGATTCTGTGAGAGAAAGAGCGAGAGATTCTGTGAGAGAAAGAGCGGGAGATTCTGTGAGAGAAAGAGCGAGAGATTCTGTGAGAGAAGAGCGGGAGATTCTGTGAGAGAAAGAGCGGGAGATTCTGTGAGAGAAAGAGCGAGAGATTCTGTGAGAGAAAGAGCGGGAGATTCTGTGAGAGAAAGAGCGAGAGATTCTGTGAGAGAAAGAGCGAGAGATTCTGTGAGAGAAAGAGCGGGAGATTCTGTGAGAGAAAGAGCGAGAGATTCTGTGAGAGAAAGAGCGAGAGATTCTGTGAGAGAAAGAGCGAGAGATTCTGTGAGAGAAAGAGCGAGAGATTCTGTGAGAGAAAGAGCGGGAGATTCTGTGAGAGAAAGAGCGGGAGATTCTGTGAGAGAAAGAGCGGGAGATTCTGTGAGAGAAAGAGCGAGGAGATTCTGTGAGAGAAAGAGCGAGAGATTCTGTGAGAGAAAGAGCGGGAGATTCTGTGAGAGAAAGAGCGAGAGATTCTGTGAGAGAAAGAGCGAGAGATTCTGTGAGAGAAAGAGCGGGAGATTCTGTGAGAGAAAGAGCGGGAGATTCTGTGAGAGAAAGAGCGAGAGATTCTGTGAGAGAAAGAGCGGGAGATTCTGTGAGAGAAAGAGCGAGAGATTCTGTGAGAGAAAGAGCGGGAGATTCTGTGAGAGAAAGAGCGAGAGATTCTGTGAGAGAAAGAGCGAGAGATTCTGTGAGAGAAAGAGCGAGAGATTCTGTGAGAGAAAGAGCGGAGAGATTCTGTGAGAGAAAGAGCGAGAGATTCTGTGAGAGAAAGAGCGGGAGATTCTGTGAGAGAAAGAGCGGGAGATTCTGTGAGAGAAAGAGCGGAGAGATTCTGTGAGAGAAAGAGCGAGAGATTCTGTGAGAGAAAGAGCGAGAGATTCTGTGAGAGAAAGAGCGAGAGATTCTGTGAGAGAAAGAGCGAGAGATTCTGTGAGAGAAAGAGCGGGAGATTCTGTGAGAGAAAGAGCGGGAGATTCTGTGAGAGAAAGAGCGGAGATTCTGTGAGAGAAAGAGCGAGAGATTCTGTGAGAGAAGAGCGAGAGATTCTGTGAGAGAAAGAGCGAGAGATTCTGTGAGAGAAAGAGCGAGAGATTCTGTGAGAGAAAGAGCGGGAGATTCTGTGAGAGAAAGAGCGAGAGATTCTGTGAGAGAAAGAGCGAGAGATTCTGTGAGAGAAAGAGCGGAGATTCTGTGAGAGAAAGAGCGAGGAGATTCTGTGAGAGAAAGAGCGAGAGATTCTGTGAGAGAAAGAGCGAGAGATTCTGTGAGAGAAAGAGCGAGAGATTCTGTGAGAGAGAAAGAGCGAGAGATTCTGTGAGAGAAAGAGCGGGAGATTCTGTGAGAGAAAGAGCGGGAGATTCTGTGAGAGAAAGAGCGAGAGATTCTGTGAGAGAAAGAGCGAGAGATTCTGTGAGAGAAAGAGCGAGAGATTCTGTGAGAGAAAGAGCGAGAGATTCTGTGAGAGAAAGAGCGGGAGATTCTGTGAGAGAAAGAGCGGGAGATTCTGTGAGAGAAAGAGCGGAGATTCTGTGAGAGAAGAGCGGAGATTCTGTGAGAGAAAGAGCGAGAGATTCTGTGAGAGAAAGAGCGAGAGATTCTGTGAGAGAAAGAGCGGGAGATTCTGTGAGAGAAAGAGCGGGAGATTCTGTGAGAGAAAGAGCGAGGAGATTCTGTGAGAGAAAGAGCGGGAGATTCTGTGAGAGAAAGAGCGAGAGATTCTGTGAGAGAAAGAGCGAGAGATTCTGTGAGAGAAAGAGCGGGAGATTCTGTGAGAGAAAGAGCGAGAGATTCTGTGAGAGAAAGAGCGAGAGATTCTGTGAGAGAAAGAGCGAGAGATTCTGTGAGAGAAAGAGCGAGAGATTCTGTGAGAGAAAGAGCGAGAGATTCTGTGAGAGAAAGAGCGAGAGATTCTGTGAGAGAAAGAGCGAGAGATTCTGTGAGAGAAAGAGCGGAGAGATTCTGTGAGAGAAAGAGCGGAGAGATTCTGTGAGAGAAAGAGCGAGAGATTCTGTGAGAGAAAGAGCGAGAGATTCTGTGAGAGAAAGAGCGAGAGATTCTGTGAGAGAAAGAGCGAGAGATTCTGTGAGAGAAAGAGCGAGAGATTCTGTGAGAGAAAGAGCGAGAGATTCTGTGAGAGAAAGAGCGAGAGATTCTGTGAGAGAAAGAGCGAGAGATTCTGTGAGAGAAAGAGCGAGAGATTCTGTGAGAGAAAGAGCGAGAGATTCTGTGAGAGAAAGAGCGGGAGATTCTGTGAGAGAAAGAGCGAGAGATTCTGTGAGAGAAAGAGCGAGAGATTCTGTGAGAGAAAGAGCGGAGAGATTCTGTGAGAGAAAGAGCGAGAGATTCTGTGAGAGAAAGAGCGAGAGATTCTGTGAGAGAAAGAGCGAGAGATTCTGTGAGAGAAAGAGCGGGAGATTCTGTGAGAGAAAGAGCGAGAGATTCTGTGAGAGAAAGAGCGAGAGATTCTGTGAGAGAAAGAGCGAGAGATTCTGTGAGAGAAAGAGCGAGAGATTCTGTGAGAGAAAGAGCGAGAGATTCTGTGAGAGAAAGAGCGGGAGATTCTGTGAGAGAAAGAGCGGGAGATTCTGTGAGAGAAAGAGCGAGAGATTCTGTGAGAGAAAGAGCGGAGATTCTGTGAGAGAAAGAGCGGAGAGATTCTGTGAGAGAAAGAGCGAGAGATTCTGTGAGAGAAAGAGCGAGAGATTCTGTGAGAGAAAGAGCGGGAGATTCTGTGAGAGAAAGAGCGAGAGATTCTGTGAGAGAAAGAGCGGAGATTCTGTGAGAGAAAGAGCGAGAGATTCTGTGAGAGAAAGAGCGGGAGATTCTGTGAGAGAAAGAGCGAGAGATTCTGTGAGAGAAAGAGCGAGAGATTCTGTGAGAGAAAGAGCGGAGATTCTGTGAGAGAAAGAGCGAGAGATTCTGTGAGAGAAAGAGCGAGAGATTCTGTGAGAGAAAGAGCGGGAGATTCTGTGAGAGAAAGAGCGGGAGATTCTGTGAGAGAAAGAGCGAGAGATTCTGTGAGAGAAAGAGCGGAGATTCTGTGAGAGAAAGAGCGAGAGATTCTGTGAGAGAAAGAGCGGGAGATTCTGTGAGAGAAAGAGCGAGAGATTCTGTGAGAGAAAGAGCGGGAGATTCTGTGAGAGAAAGAGCGAGAGATTCTGTGAGAGAAAGAGCGAGAGATTCTGTGAGAGAAAGAGCGGGAGATTCTGTGAGAGAAAGAGCGAGAGATTCTGTGAGAGAAAGAGCGAGAGATTCTGTGAGAGAAAGAGCGAGAGATTCTGTGAGAGAAAGAGCGAGAGATTCTGTGAGAGAAAGAGCGAGAGATTCTGTGAGAGAAAGAGCGGGAGATTCTGTGAGAGAAAGAGCGAGAGATTCTGTGAGAGAAAGAGCGAGAGATTCTGTGAGAGAAAGAGCGAGAGATTCTGTGAGAGAAAGAGCGGAGAGATTCTGTGAGAGAAAGAGCGAGAGATTCTGTGAGAGAAAGAGCGGGAGATTCTGTGAGAGAAAGAGCGGAGAGATTCTGTGAGAGAAAGAGCGAGAGATTCTGTGAGAGAAAGAGCGGGAGATTCTGTGAGAGAAAGAGCGGGAGATTCTGTGAGAGAAAGAGCGAGAGATTCTGTGAGAGAAAGAGCGAGAGATTCTGTGAGAGAAAGAGCGAGAGATTCTGTGAGAGAAAGAGCGAGAGATTCTGTGAGAGAAAGAGCGGGAGATTCTGTGAGAGAAAGAGCGAGAGATTCTGTGAGAGAAAGAGCGAGAGATTCTGTGAGAAAGAGGGAGATTCTGTGAGAGAAAGAGCGGGAGATTCTGTGAGAGAAAGAGCGAGAGATTCTGTGAGAGAAAGAGCGAGAGATTCTGTGAGAGAAAGAGCGGGAGATTCTGTGAGAGAAAGAGCGGAGATTCTGTGAGAGAAAGAGCGGGAGATTCTGTGAGAGAAAGAGCGAGAGATTCTGTGAGAGAAAGAGCGGGAGATTCTGTGAGAGAAAGAGCGGAGATTCTGTGAGAGAAAGAGCGAGAGATTCTAGTGAGAGAAAGAGCGAGAGATTCTGTGAGAGAAAGAGCGAGAGATTCTGTGAGAGAAAGAG
>NC_140988.1:218688962-218909974 GCF_052327205.1 Somniosus microcephalus | reverse complement strand
AAGAGCGAGAGATTCTGTGAGAGAAAGAGCGAGAGATTCTGTGAGAGAAAGAGCGAGAGATTCTGTGAGAGAAAGAGCGGGAGATTCTGTGAGAGAAAGAGCGAGAGATTCTGTGAGAGAAAGAGCGAGAGATTCTGTGAGAGAAAGAGCGAGAGATTCTGTGAGAGAAAGAGCGAGAGATTCTGTGAGAGAAAGAGCGAGAGATTCTGTGAGAGAAAGAGCGAGAGATTCTGTGAGAGAAAGAGCGGAGATTCTGTGAGAGAAAGAGCGGAGATTCTGTGAGAGAAAGAGCGAGAGATTCTGTGAGAGAAAGAGCGGGAGATTCTGTGAGAGAAAGAGCGAGAGATTCTGTGAGAGAAAGAGCGAGAGATTCTGTGAGAGAAAGAGCGGGAGATTCTGTGAGAGAAAGAGCGAGAGATTCTGTGAGAGAAAGAGCGAGAGATTCTGTGAGAGAAAGAGCGAGAGATTCTGTGAGAGAAAGAGCGAGAGATTCTGTGAGAGAAAGAGCGAGAGATTCTGTGAGAGAAAGAGCGGGAGATTCTGTGAGAGAAAGAGCGAGAGATTCTGTGAGAGAAAGAGCGAGAGATTCTGTGAGAGAAAGAGCGAGAGATTCTGTGAGAGAAAGAGCGGGAGATTCTGTGAGAGAAAGAGCGAGAGATTCTGTGAGAGAAAGAGCGAGAGATTCTGTGAGAGAAAGAGCGAGAGATTCTGTGAGAGAAAGAGCGAGAGATTCTGTGAGAGAAAGAGCGAGAGATTCTGTGAGAGAAAGAGCGAGAGATTCTGTGAGAGAAAGAGCGAGAGATTCTGTGAGAGAAAGAGCGAGAGATTCTGTGAGAGAAAGAGCGAGAGATTCTGTGAGAGAAAGAGCGAGAGATTCTGTGAGAGAAAGAGCGGGAGATTCTGTGAGAGAAAGAGCGAGAGATTCTGTGAGAGAAAGAGCGAGAGATTCTGTGAGAGAAAGAGCGAGAGATTCTGTGAGAGAAAGAGCGAGAGATTCTGTGAGAGAAAGAGCGAGAGATTCTGTGAGAGAAAGAGCGAGAGATTCTGTGAGAGAAAGAGCGAGAGATTCTGTGAGAGAAAGAGCGAGAGATTCTGTGAGAGAAAGAGCGAGAGATTCTGTGAGAGAAAGAGCGAGAGATTCTGTGAGAGAAAGAGCGAGAGATTCTGTGAGAGAAAGAGCGAGAGATTCTGTGAGAGAAAGAGCGAGAGATTCTGTGAGAGAAAGAGCGAGAGATTCTGTGAGAGAAAGAGCGAGAGATTCTGTGAGAGAAAGAGCGAGAGATTCTGTGAGAGAAAGAGCGAGAGATTCTGTGAGAGAAAGAGCGAGAGATTCTGTGAGAGAAAGAGCGGGAGATTCTGTGAGAGAAAGAGCGAGAGATTCTGTGAGAGAAAGAGCGGGAGATTCTGTGAGAGAAAGAGCGAGAGATTCTGTGAGAGAAAGAGCGAGAGATTCTGTGAGAGAAAGAGCGGGAGATTCTGTGAGAGAAAGAGCGAGGAGATTCTGTGAGAGAAAGAGCGAGAGATTCTGTGAGAGAAAGAGCGAGAGATTCTGTGAGAGAAAGAGCGAGAGATTCTGTGAGAGAAAGAGCGGGAGATTCTGTGAGAGAAAGAGCGAGAGATTCTGTGAGAGAAAGAGCGGGAGATTCTGTGAGAGAAAGAGCGAGAGATTCTGTGAGAGAAAGAGCGAGAGATTCTGTGAGAGAAAGAGCGAGAGATTCTGTGAGAGAAAGAGCGAGAGATTCTGTGAGAGAAAGAGCGAGAGATTCTGTGAGAGAAAGAGCGAGAGATTCTGTGAGAGAAAGAGCGAGAGATTCTGTGAGAGAAAGAGCGAGAGATTCTGTGAGAGAAAGAGCGAGAGATTCTGTGAGAGAAAGAGCGAGAGATTCTGTGAGAGAAAGAGCGGGAGATTCTGTGAGAGAAAGAGCGAGAGATTCTGTGAGAGAAAGAGCGAGAGATTCTGTGAGAGAAAGAGCGAGAGATTCTGTGAGAGAAAGAGCGGGAGATTCTGTGAGAGAAAGAGCGAGAGATTCTGTGAGAGAAAGAGCGAGAGATTCTGTGAGAGAAAGAGCGAGAGATTCTGTGAGAGAAAGAGCGAGAGATTCTGTGAGAGAAAGAGCGAGAGATTCTGTGAGAGAAAGAGCGAGAGATTCTGTGAGAGAAAGAGCGAGAGATTCTGTGAGAGAAAGAGCGAGAGATTCTGTGAGAGAAAGAGCGGGAGATTCTGTGAGAGAAAGAGCGAGAGATTCTGTGAGAGAAAGAGCGGGAGATTCTGTGAGAGAAAGAGCGAGAGATTCTGTGAGAGAAAGAGCGGGAGATTCTGTGAGAGAAAGAGCGAGAGATTCTGTGAGAGAAAGAGCGGGAGATTCTGTGAGAGAAAGAGCGAGAGATTCTGTGAGAGAAAGAGCGAGAGATTCTGTGAGAGAAAGAGCGAGAGATTCTGTGAGAGAAAGAGCGGGAGATTCTGTGAGAGAAAGAGCGAGAGATTCTGTGAGAGAAAGAGCGAGAGATTCTGTGAGAGAAAGAGCGAGAGATTCTGTGAGAGAAGAGAGCGAGAGATTCTGTGAGAGAAAGAGCGAGAGATTCTGTGAGAGAAAGAGCGGGAGATTCTGTGAGAGAAAGAGCGAGGAGATTCTGTGAGAGAAAGAGCGAGAGATTCTGTGAGAGAAAGAGCGAGAGATTCTGTGAGAGAAAGAGCGGGAGATTCTGTGAGAGAAAGAGCGAGAGATTCTGTGAGAGAAAGAGCGGGAGATTCTGTGAGAGAAAGAGCGAGAGATTCTGTGAGAGAAAGAGCGGGAGATTCTGTGAGAGAAAGAGCGGGAGATTCTGTGAGAGAAAGAGCGGGAGATTCTGTGAGAGAAAGAGCGAGAGATTCTGTGAGAGAAAGAGCGAGAGATTCTGTGAGAGAAAGAGCGGGAGATTCTGTGAGAGAAAGAGCGAGAGATTCTGTGAGAGAAAGAGCGAGAGATTCTGTGAGAGAAAGAGCGAGAGATTCTGTGAGAGAAAGAGCGAGAGATTCTGTGAGAGAAAGAGCGAGAGATTCTGTGAGAGAAAGAGCGAGAGATTCTGTGAGAGAAAGAGCGAGAGATTCTGTGAGAGAAAGAGCGGGAGATTCTGTGAGAGAAAGAGCGAGAGATTCTGTGAGAGAAAGAGCGGGAGATTCTGTGAGAGAAAGAGCGAGAGATTCTGTGAGAGAAAGAGCGGGAGATTCTGTGAGAGAAAGAGCGGGAGATTCTGTGAGAGAAAGAGCGAGAGATTCTGTGAGAGAAAGAGCGAGAGATTCTGTGAGAGAAAGAGCGGGAGATTCTGTGAGAGAAAGAGCGAGAGATTCTGTGAGAGAAAGAGCGAGAGATTCTGTGAGAGAAAGAGCGAGAGATTCTGTGAGAGAAAGAGCGAGAGATTCTGTGAGAGAAAGAGCGAGAGATTCTGTGAGAGAAAGAGCGAGAGATTCTGTGAGAGAAAGAGCGGAGATTCTGTGAGAGAAAGAGCGAGAGATTCTGTGAGAGAAAGAGCGAGAGATTCTGTGAGAGAAAGAGCGAGAGATTCTGTGAGAGAAAGAGCGAGGAGATTCTGTGAGAGAAAGAGCGGGAGATTCTGTGAGAGAAAGAGCGAGAGATTCTGTGAGAGAAAGAGCGAGAGATTCTGTGAGAGAAAGAGCGGGAGATTCTGTGAGAGAAAGAGCGAGAGATTCTGTGAGAGAAAGAGCGGGAGATTCTGTGAGAGAAAGAGCGAGAGATTCTGTGAGAGAAAGAGCGAGAGATTCTGTGAGAGAAAGAGCGAGAGATTCTGTGAGAGAAAGAGCGAGAGATTCTGTGAGAGAAAGAGCGGGAGATTCTGTGAGAGAAAGAGCGAGAGATTCTGTGAGAGAAAGAGCGAGAGATTCTGTGAGAGAAAGAGCGAGAGATTCTGTGAGAGAAAGAGCGAGAGATTCTGTGAGAGAAAGAGCGAGAGATTCTGTGAGAGAAAGAGCGGAGATTCTGTGAGAGAAAGAGCGAGAGATTCTGTGAGAGAAAGAGCGAGAGATTCTGTGAGAGAAAGAGCGGGAGATTCTGTGAGAGAAAGAGCGAGAGATTCTGTGAGAGAAAGAGCGAGAGATTCTGTGAGAGAAAGAGCGAGAGATTCTGTGAGAGAAAGAGCGAGAGATTCTGTGAGAGAAAGAGCGGGAGATTCTGTGAGAGAAAGAGCGAGAGATTCTGTGAGAGAAAGAGCGAGAGATTCTGTGAGAGAAAGAGCGAGAGATTCTGTGAGAGAAAGAGCGAGAGATTCTGTGAGAGAAAGAGCGGGAGATTCTGTGAGAGAAAGAGCGAGAGATTCTGTGAGAGAAAGAGCGAGAGATTCTGTGAGAGAAAGAGCGAGAGATTCTGTGAGAGAAAGAGCGAGAGATTCTGTGAGAGAAAGAGCGAGAGATTCTGTGAGAGAAAGAGCGGAGATTCTGTGAGAGAAAGAGCGGGAGATTCTGTGAGAGAAAGAGCGGGAGATTCTGTGAGAGAAAGAGCGGAGATTCTGTGAGAGAAAGAGCGGGAGATTCTGTGAGAGAAAGAGCGGGAGATTCTGTGAGAGAAAGAGCGAGAGATTCTGTGAGAGAAAGAGCGAGAGATTCTGTGAGAGAAAGAGCGAGAGATTCTGTGAGAGAAAGAGCGGAGATTCTGTGAGAGAAAGAGCGGGAGATTCTGTGAGAGAAAGAGCGGGAGATTCTGTGAGAGAAAGAGCGAGAGATTCTGTGAGAGAAAGAGCGAGAGATTCTGTGAGAGAAAGAGCGGGAGATTCTGTGAGAGAAAGAGCGGGAGATTCTGTGAGAGAAAGAGCGAGAGATTCTGTGAGAGAAAGAGCGGGAGATTCTGTGAGAGAAAGAGCGAGAGATTCTGTGAGAGAAAGAGCGAGAGATTCTGTGAGAGAAAGAGCGAGAGATTCTGTGAGAGAAAGAGCGGGAGATTCTGTGAGAGAAAGAGCGGGAGATTCTGTGAGAGAAAGAGCGAGAGATTCTGTGAGAGAAAGAGCGAGAGATTCTGTGAGAGAAAGAGCGGGAGATTCTGTGAGAGAAAGAGCGAGAGATTCTGTGAGAGAAAGAGCGAGAGATTCTGTGAGAGAAAGAGCGGGAGATTCTGTGAGAGAAAGAGCGAGAGATTCTGTGAGAGAAAGAGCGAGAGATTCTGTGAGAGAAAGAGCGGGAGATTCTGTGAGAGAAAGAGCGAGAGATTCTGTGAGAGAAAGAGCGGGAGATTCTGTGAGAGAAAGAGCGAGAGATTCTGTGAGAGAAAGAGCGAGAGATTCTGTGAGAGAAAGAGCGGGAGATTCTGTGAGAGAAAGAGCGGGAGATTCTGTGAGAGAAAGAGCGAGAGATTCTGTGAGAGAAAGAGCGGGAGATTCTGTGAGAGAAAGAGCGAGAGATTCTGTGAGAGAAAGAGCGAGAGATTCTGTGAGAGAAAGAGCGAGAGATTCTGTGAGAGAAAGAGCGAGAGATTCTGTGAGAGAAAGAGCGGGAGATTCTGTGAGAGAAAGAGCGGGAGATTCTGTGAGAGAAAGAGCGAGAGATTCTGTGAGAGAAAGAGCGAGAGATTCTGTGAGAGAAAGAGCGAGAGATTCTGTGAGAGAAAGAGCGAGAGATTCTGTGAGAGAAAGAGCGAGAGATTCTGTGAGAGAAAGAGCGGGAGATTCTGTGAGAGAAAGAGCGAGAGATTCTGTGAGAGAAAGAGCGAGAGATTCTGTGAGAGAAAGAGCGAGAGATTCTGTGAGAGAAAGAGCGGGAGATTCTGTGAGAGAAAGAGCGAGAGATTCTGTGAGAGAAAGAGCGGGAGATTCTGTGAGAGAAAGAGCGAGAGATTCTGTGAGAGAAAGAGCGGGAGATTCTGTGAGAGAAAGAGCGGGAGATTCTGTGAGAGAAAGAGCGAGAGATTCTGTGAGAGAAAGAGCGAGAGATTCTGTGAGAGAAAGAGCGAGAGATTCTGTGAGAGAAAGAGCGAGAGATTCTGTGAGAGAAAGAGCGAGAGATTCTGTGAGAGAAAGAGCGAGAGATTCTGTGAGAGAAAGAGCGAGAGATTCTGTGAGAGAAAGAGCGAGAGATTCTGTGAGAGAAAGAGCGAGAGATTCTGTGAGAGAAAGAGCGAGAGATTCTGTGAGAGAAAGAGCGAGAGATTCTGTGAGAGAAAGAGCGAGAGATTCTGTGAGAGAAAGAGCGAGAGATTCTGTGAGAGAAAGAGCGAGAGATTCTGTGAGAGAAAGAGCGAGAGATTCTGTGAGAGAAAGAGCGAGAGATTCTGTGAGAGAAAGAGCGGGAGATTCTGTGAGAGAAAGAGCGGGAGATTCTGTGAGAGAAAGAGCGAGAGATTCTGTGAGAGAAAGAGCGAGAGATTCTGTGAGAGAAAGAGCGAGAGATTCTGTGAGAGAAAGAGCGAGAGATTCTGTGAGAGAAAGAGCGGGAGATTCTGTGAGAGAAAGAGCGAGAGATTCTGTGAGAGAAAGAGCGAGAGATTCTGTGAGAGAAAGAGCGGGAGATTCTGTGAGAGAAAGAGCGAGAGATTCTGTGAGAGATAGAGCGAGAGATTCTGTGAGAGAAAGAGCGAGAGATTCTGTGAGAGAAAGAGCGAGAGATTCTGTGAGAGAAAGAGCGGGAGATTCTGTGAGAGAAAGAGCGAGAGATTCTGTGAGAGAAAGAGCGGGAGATTCTGTGAGAGAAAGAGCGAGAGATTCTGTGAGAGAAAGAGCGAGAGATTCTGTGAGAGAAAGAGCGAGAGATTCTGTGAGAGAGAAGAGCGAGAGATTCTGTGAGAGAAAGAGCGGGAGATTCTGTGAGAGAAAGAGCGAGAGATTCTGTGAGAGAAAGAGCGGGAGATTCTGTGAGAGAAAGAGCGAGAGATTCTGTGAGAGAAAGAGCGAGAGATTCTGTGAGAGAAAGAGCGGGAGATTCTGTGAGAGAAAGAGCGAGAGATTCTGTGAGAGAAAGAGCGAGAGATTCTGTGAGAGAAAGAGCGAGAGATTCTGTGAGAGAAAGAGCGGGAGATTCTGTGAGAGAAAGAGCGAGAGATTCTGTGAGAGAAAGAGCGGGAGATTCTGTGAGAGAAAGAGCGGGAGATTCTGTGAGAGAAAGAGCGAGAGATTCTGTGAGAGAAAGAGCGAGAGATTCTGTGAGAGAAAGAGCGAGAGATTCTGTGAGAGAAGAGCGAGAGATTCTGTGAGAGAAAGAGCGGGAGATTCTGTGAGAGAAAGAGCGGGAGATTCTGTGAGAGAAAGAGCGAGAGATTCTGTGAGAGAAAGAGCGAGAGATTCTGTGAGAGAAAGAGCGGGAGATTCTGTGAGAGAAAGAGCGGGAGATTCTGTGAGAGAAAGAGCGGGAGATTCTGTGAGAGAAAGAGCGGGAGATTCTGTGAGAGAAAGAGCGAGAGATTCTGTGAGAGAAAGAGCGGGAGATTCTGTGAGAGAAAGAGCGGGAGATTCTGTGAGAGAAAGAGCGAGAGATTCTGTGAGAGACAGAGCGAGAGATTCTGTGAGAGAAAGAGCGAGAGATTCTGTGAGAGAAAGAGCGAGAGATTCTGTGAGAGAAAGAGCGGGAGATTCTGTGAGAGAAAGAGCGAGAGATTCTGTGAGAGAAAGAGCGAGAGATTCTGTGAGAGAAAGAGCGAGAGATTCTGTGAGAGAAAGAGCGAGAGATTCTGTGAGAGAAAGAGCGAGAGATTCTGTGAGAGAAAGAGCGGGAGATTCTGTGAGAGAAAGAGCGGGAGATTCTGTGAGAGAAAGAGCGAGAGATTCTGTGAGAGAAAGAGCGAGAGATTCTGTGAGAGAAAGAGCGGGAGATTCTGTGAGAGAAAGAGCGAGAGATTCTGTGAGAGAAAGAGCGGGAGATTCTGTGAGAGAAAGAGCGAGAGATTCTGTGAGAGAAAGAGCGGGAGATTCTGTGAGAGAAAGAGCGGGAGATTCTGTGAGAGAAAGAGCGAGAGATTCTGTGAGAGAAAGAGCGAGAGATTCTGTGAGAGAAAGAGCGAGAGATTCTGTGAGAGAAAGAGCGGGAGATTCTGTGAGAGAGAGAGTGAGAGATTCTGTGAGAGAAAGAGCGAGAGATTCTGTGAGAGAAAGAGCGAGAGATTCTGTGAGAGAGAGAGTGAGAGATTCTGTGAGAGAAAGAGCGAGAGATTCTGTGAGAGAAAGAGCGGGAGATTCTGTGAGAGAAAGAGCGAGAGATTCTGTGAGAGAAAGAGCGAGAGATTCTGTGAGAGAAAGAGCGGGAGATTCTGTGAGAGAAAGAGCGGGAGATTCTGTGAGAGAAAGAGCGAGAGATTCTGTGAGAGAAAGAGCGGGAGATTCTGTGAGAGAAAGAGCGAGAGATTCTGTGAGAGAAAGAGCGGGAGATTCTGTGAGAGAAAGAGCGAGAGATTCTGTGAGAGAAAGAGCGAGAGATTCTGTGAGAGAAAGAGCGAGAGATTCTGTGAGAGAAAGAGCGGGAGATTCTGTGAGAGAAAGAGCGGGAGATTCTGTGAGAGAAAGAGCGAGAGATTCTGTGAGAGAAAGAGCGGGAGATTCTGTGAGAGAGAGCGAGAGATTCTGTGAGAGAAAGAGCGAGAGATTCTGTGAGAGAAAGAGCGGGAGATTCTGTGAGAGAAAGAGCGAGAGATTCTGTGAGAGAAAGAGCGGGAGATTCTGTGAGAGAAAGAGCGAGAGATTCTGTGAGAGAAAGAGCGAGAGATTCTGTGAGAGAAAGAGCGAGAGATTCTGTGAGAGAAAGAGCGAGAGATTCTGTGAGAGAAAGAGCGAGAGATTCTGTGAGAGAAAGAGCGAGAGATTCTGTGAGAGAGAGAGCGAGAGATTCTGTGAGAGAAAGAGCGAGAGATTCTGTGAGAGAGAGAGCGAGAGATTCTGTGAGAGAGAGAGCGGGAGATTCTGTGAGAGAAAGAGCGGGAGATTCTGTGAGAGAAAGAGCGGGAGATTCTGTGAGAGAAAGAGCGGGAGATTCTGTGAGAGAAAGAGCGAGAGATTCTGTGAGAGAAAGAGCGGGAGATTCTGTGAGAGAAAGAGCGAGAGATTCTGTGAGAGAAAGAGCGAGAGATTCTGTGAGAGAAAGAGCGGGAGATTCTGTGAGAGAAAGAGCGGGAGATTCTGTGAGAGAAAGAGCGAGAGATTCTGTGAGAGAAAGAGCGGGAGATTCTGTGAGAGAAAGAGCGAGAGATTCTGTGAGAGAGAGAGTGAGAGATTCTGTGAGAGAAAGAGCGAGAGATTCTGTGAGAGAAAGAGCGGGAGATTCTGTGAGAGAAAGAGCGAGAGATTCTGTGAGAGAAAGAGCGAGAGATTCTGTGAGAGAAAGAGCGAGAGATTCTGTGAGAGAAAGAGCGGGAGATTCTGTGAGAGAAAGAGCGAGAGATTCTGTGAGAGAAAGAGCGAGAGATTCTGTGAGAGAAAGAGCGGGAGATTCTGTGAGAGAAAGAGCGGGAGATTCTGTGAGAGAAAGAGCGGGAGATTCTGTGAGAGAAAGAGCGGGAGATTCTGTGAGAGAAAGAGCGAGAGATTCTGTGAGAGAAAGAGCGAGAGATTCTGTGAGAGAAAGAGCGGGAGATTCTGTGAGAGAAAGAGCGAGAGATTCTGTGAGAGAAAGAGCGGGAGATTCTGTGAGAGGAAGAGCGAGAGATTCTGAGAGAAAGAGCGAGAGATTCTGTGAGAGAAAGAGCGAGAGATTCTGTGAGAGAAAGAGCGGGAGATTCTGTGAGAGAAAGAGCGAGAGATTCTGTGAGAGAAAGAGCGAGAGATTCTGTGAGAGAAAGAGCGAGAGATTCTGTGAGAGAAAGAGCGAGAGATTCTGTGAGAGAAAGAGCGGGAGATTCTGTGAGAGAAAGAGCGGGAGATTCTGTGAGAGAAAGAGCGGGAGATTCTGTGAGAGAAAGAGCGGGAGATTCTGTGAGAGAAAGAGCGAGAGATTCTGTGAGAGAAAGAGCGAGAGATTCTGTGAGAGAAAGAGCGAGAGATTCTGTGAGAGAAAGAGCGGGAGATTCTGTGAGAGAGAGAGCGAGAGATTCTGTGAGAGAAAGAGCGAGAGATTCTGTGAGAGAAAGAGCGAGAGATTCTGTGAGAGAAAGAGCGAGAGATTCTGTGAGAGAAAAAGCAGGAGATTCTGTGAGAGAAAGAGCGGGAGATTCTGTGAGAGAAAGAGCGGGAGATTCTGTGAGAGAAAGAGCGGGAGATTCTGTGAGAGAAAGAGCGAGAGATTCTGTGAGAGAAAGAGCGAGAGATTCTGTGAGAGAAAGAGCGAGAGATTCTGTGAGAGAAAGAGCGAGAGATTCTGTGAGAGAAAGAGCGGGAGATTCTGTGAGAGAAAGAGCGAGAGATTCTGTGAGAGAAAGAGCGAGAGATTCTGTGAGAGAAAGAGCGGGAGATTCTGTGAGAGAAAGAGCGGGAGATTCTGTGAGAGAAAGAGCGGGAGATTCTGTGAGAGAGAGAGCGAGAGATTCTGTGAGAGAAAGAGCGAGAGATTCTGTGAGAGAAAGAGCGAGAGATTCTGTGAGAGAAAGAGCGAGAGATTCTGTGAGAGAAAGAGCGAGAGATTCTGTGAGAGAAAGAGCGAGAGATTCTGTGAGAGAAAGAGCGGGAGATTCTGTGAGAGAAAGAGCGAGAGATTCTGTGAGAGAAAGAGCGGGAGATTCTGTGAGAGAAAGAGCGAGAGATTCTGTGAGAGAAAGAGCGAGAGATTCTGTGGGAGAAAGAGCGGGAGATTCTGTGAGAGAAAGAGCGAGAGATTCTGTGAGAGAAAGAGCGGGAGATTCTGTGAGAGAAAGAGCGAGAGATTCTGTGAGAGAAAGAGCGAGAGATTCTGTGAGAGAAAGAGCGGGAGATTCTGTGAGAGAAAGAGCGAGAGATTCTGTGAGAGAAAGAGCGAGAGATTCTGTGAGAGAAAGAGCGAGAGATTCTGTGAGAGAAAGAGCGAGAGATTCTGTGAGCGAAAGAGCGGGAGATTCTGTGAGAGGAAGAGCGAGAGATTCTGTGAGAGAAAGAGCGAGAGATTCTGTGAGAGAAAGAGCGGGAGATTCTGTGAGAGAAAGAGCGAGAGATTCTGTGAGAGAAAGAGCGAGAGATTCTGTGAGAGAAAGAGCGGGAGATTCTGTGAGTATAAAGTGCGGGAGATTCTGTGAGAGAAAGAGCGGGAGATTCTGTGAGAGAAAGAGCGGGAGATTCTGTGAGAGAAAGAGCGAGAGATTCTGTGAGAGAAAGAGCGAGAGATTCTGTGAGAGAAAGAGCGAGAGATTCTGTGAGAGAAAGAGCGGGAGATTCTGTGAGTATAAAGTGCGGGAGATTCTGTGAGAGAAAGAGCGGGAGATTCTGTGAGAGAAAGAGCGGGAGATTCTGTGAGAGAAAGAGCAGGAGATTCTGTGAGAGAGAGAGCGAGAGATTCTGTGAGAGAAAGAGCGAGAGATTCTGTGAGAGAAAGAGCGAGAGATTCTGTGAGAGAAAGAGCGAGAGATTCTGTGAGAGAAAGAGCGAGAGATTCTGTGAGAGAAAGAGCGAGAGATTCTGTGAGAGAAAGAGCGAGAGATTCTGTGAGAGAAAGAGCGAGAGATTCTGTGAGAGAAAGAGCGGGAGATTCTGTGAGAGAAAGAGCGAGAGATTCTGTGAGAGAAAGAGCGAGAGATTCTGTGAGAGAAAGAGCGAGAGATTCTGTGAGAGAAAGAGCGAGAGATTCTGTGAGAGAAAGAGCGAGAGATTCTGTGAGAGAAAGAGCGAGAGATTCTGTGAGAGAAAGAGCGAGAGATTCTGTGAGAGAAAGAGCGGGAGATTCTGTGAGAGAAAGAGCGGGAGATTCTGTGAGAGAAAGAGCGGGAGATTCTGTGAGAGAAAGAGCGGGAGATTCTGTGAGTATAAAGTGCGGGAGATACTATGGGCTGGATTTTGCTACGGGGGCGGGTTGGGGTCGTGTTCCCCACATTTCGTTTTTCCCACACGAATCCTGAACGATGTGGGAAATTGATGCAATTTTGATTTTATAGCCCAATTGATTCCACCTCGTGTGGGAACCCCTAGCCAGTGAGCTTTTCAGGTGGGAAGCTCGCCTCCGATGACATCATCACTGCTGCTTCATTTAAGGGCTTCCACAAGCCTTGCTCACTTCAGCAGACTGCCAAGCTTCTGGCCCTGGCAGCTGCTGCTACCATCATCAATCATGGCGACACATCGGAGTAAGGCATCCCCCAGATTTGACGAGGCAGCCCTCCAGGCATTGGTGGAGGGAGCGACAGAGAGCAGGGAGGTGCTCTTCCCCTCCTCGGGGAGGAAGAAGCCACCCCAGCAAACCAAGGCTGTGTGGCTGAGGGTGGCAGAGCAGGTGAACGCCAGCTCGAATACCAGCAGAACATGGATCCAGTGTCGGAAACGCTTCCATGGCCTTCTGCGCACTGGAAAAGTGAGTATGATGTTCCCATCACTCTTAATCTGATCCCCATTGCCTTTCCTCACCAGCTCTCAGCTTTACCAATCTCTTCCTCCACATCCCACTTGACACTAGCATCCATGCACCCTTTCCCACTCCCTCTCTCTCTATGGTCACATTCACCTAACTAATGGACTATGCAGCCCTCACACTCCCTATCACTATCATGCTATGAAAACAACTTACATCATATAGGGAGGGCCCTTGGTCTTGCCATCTCACTCCGTCTTTCTCTCCTTCTAAGCATCTATACCATCGATTCTCTACACTCACTCCTTCATTCTCGCTCAAACTCCACTTGTCTCCCCCATTGCAGGAAAAGAGAGCTCACAACCGAAAAGAGCAAGCCAGGACAGGGGGAGGGGCAGCCTCCTTAACCCAGCTGACCCCATGGGAGGAGGCGATCCTGGAGATCGTCGGCATCCAGGACGACACACAAGTGGGGGACGGAGAGACCGGTGCAGCAGAGCAAGCTGGTGACAGAAGAGTTTTCCAACTCTCTCAATTGCATTGCATGACTCGCTGATAATGACTTGGAAGCTCTAGCAGATGGACCTCTGATCATCTGCAATAAGCACTGTGCAGGTAACCCTGGCCTCTCATCTCTGACACTTTCCTTTACTCCCCCACAGGACCATCGCAAGCTCCCGTCTCCAGGACGCAGGAGGAGGTTCAGCCTCAGAATCCAGACTCCTCAGAGGAAGCTGCAACCTCTGAGGGCGCAGCGTCAGCAGAAGGCAGTGCACCCAGCACCAGCGCAGACACTCACACCTCGGTGGGACCTTCGGGACATAGAGTAGTGTTGTCACCTGGTACATCACAGCTCACAAGTGAGCCTCAGCAGATGGTGGAGACAGGGACAGCAGTGGAGGGTCCTAGTCGGAGGGCGCAGCACTCTCCCAGCTCGGCTCAGCTGCATGTCGACCCTCTGCCTCTGGGTCCATCCACAGTATCAGCGGTGATGGCACTCCAGGAAAATATGCAGGAGTCTCTGGCAGGTTATGTCTCCAGGGTTGCTGCGAGTGTGGAGCGAATGGAGGAGTCCGTCGCTAACATGAGCAGAGCCTTTGTGGAGTCATTGGCGCATCAACGCATTACCACGGAAAGGATGGCAACCTCCGTGGAAAGGCTGGCTACGGCCATGGAGGAGATAAGTTGCGCGAGTGTTGAAAACATGGTGAGTGTTCAGACTAGACTGACATCTCTGGAGGAGCGATGGGCAGCTATTGAACAGAGAAACCAGACCTTCATGGCAGTCCCTCTGAGAAGGACTGCCAGTCCTGACACGGGTCCCCATGGCCCCCCTGATGTGCAGCAAGGTGCTCTCTCGCCACTTGCAAGCGCTGAGGGGGACCTGACCCATGAGAGGGATGATGGTGGCAGAGAACAAGCAGGTGGGGGCTCCTCTCCAAGCGCTCAAACTTCCATGCCACTGACAAGTCCTCGGTCAGAGCCCCACCTGAGTCAGCACCCAAGTGAGATCAGAGTCTCAACCCCTGCACAGCCGCAGGAGCAGCAGACTGTTGCGCAGCCCTTACAGGCTCGCAACCCCAGAGGACGCCTGCCAAAGGTGTCCAGACAGGAGCAGCAAGGAAGTGAGCAAGGGGCCTCCACATCTGCTGATGCCACTGGGGAACCACTACGTAGGAGCACGCGTAAGAGAAAGAAACTGCACAAATAGTCACAAGGGTAGTCACTTGGGTGGAATTTAATGTGTTATGGTTGAAAGCCATCAGAATAATGGTAATAAATCATCTGTTGGCTACTGCTGTAGTTGTGGCGTGTGTCATTTCGCAAATGGGACTTTCACTTTGAGGTCAGTATGGTGGTCACATCGCTAGAAGTCAGCTGGTTCCTGGCTATTGTCAGTGCTCAGGTAAAAGGATGCGAGGCAATAGTCCCTCATGGGCGAGGCTCAGCAAATCTGCCCAATATGAGCGCGTTCCTTGCATGCCGGCCACCAATGTTCTCGTGCACTGCTGCCGCTGGTTGATGAGCCTCTGCAAGATATTCGTCTTCGTTCTCCTCCTCCCCCTCCTCCTCCTCCTCATCTGAGGAGGATATGTCAGGAGCCACTTGGTCCTCGGCCATCTGCAAGCCACGACGCTGTGCCATGTTGTGAAGCACACAGCAAACCACAACGATTCTGGAGACCCTGGCTGCTGAGTATTGCAGGGCTCCACCTGATCTATCCAGGCATCTGAAGCGCATCTTCAGCAGACCAATGGTCTGCTCGATCATGGCTCTGGTGGAAAGGTGGCTGGAGTTGTAGTTCTCCTCAGCTGCTTTGGCTGGCCTCCTCAGCGGCGTCAATAGCCACGTCCTCAAGGGATAGCCCTTGTCTCCAAGTAGCCATCCGTTAAGTTGGTGTGGCGGACTGAATAGCGGAGGCACAGTAGACTGGCGCAGTATGAAGGAGTCATGGCAACTGCCAGGGTACTTGGCACAAACATGCAAAATTTCCTTCTTGTGGTCACACACCAGCTCAACATTGAGGGAGTGGAAGCCCTTGCGGTTGACAAAAATACCAGGATTGCGATGGGGAGCCTTAAGGGCCACATGTGTGCAATCAACGACGCCCTGCACCCTTGGAAAGCCTGCAAGATTAGCAAATCCAACCGCTCTCGCCATGACACTTGCTCGATCCTTGGTGAAATGGATGTGATTGTGCGCGATGGCAAAGAGGGCATCGGTTACCCGCTTGATGCAGGTGTGTGCGGCCGCCTGGGAGATGCCGCTGATGTCTGCCGCTGATCCCTGGAATGAGCCTGAGGCAAAAAAGTTGAGTGCGATGGTGACTTTGACGGCCACTGATAAGGGGTGTCCAGCTGCTCCTCTGGGCTCCAGGTCTTGCTGCAGCATTGCGCAGATGTCAGCCACTATCTCTCGCGAAAGTCGGAGCCGCCTTTGGCACTGCTGCTCAGACATGTTGAGGTAGCTGACCCTGCGTCTGTAGACCCTGTTTGGGGGGTATCTCCTGCGCGGACGGCCTTCCATGCGTTGGCCCCTTCTGGCCTGTGCATCCTCAGGTGGGGCAGCAGCAGCTTGGCGCAACTGTTGTTGCTGCTACTGTTGGGTGGCCTCATGTAATATCCAGAAGGGCAGGACAAAAATGGCTCCCATGCTTCTGGTAGATGCCTCAGTTGAGGAAGCGCTCAGTGAAGGTGGCGAAAGGGGTTTCCCAGGAGGTCACACTGGAGATGGTTGTCAGGCTGCAAACTTCCAGAGCTGTGGGTGTGCCTTCTGAAAGATCCCCCAGACCTGAGAGAGCAAAGTTATGCCACCTGCAATTAAAGCCTGTTCAAATCTGCCATTTAATGGTTGAGCTGCAGCTGTTACTCCACAAGCCAGTTGTGCTCCTGCCACGTTTCAGATGTGTGTTTCCCACCAGGCGTGTTTCACGTGGGAAAACGATTAAACTTGCAACTGGTTAGGAAATTGGTATTATAGAGCCAATTGAGGGCTTGTTAAGGGCCTTAAGGGCCTATCCCGCCTCCTGGAGGCGGGACGGAGTCGGGACCAGCAGACATGAATTTAGGAAAATTGCGTGGAGGTGGGATGGAGGCGGGTTTGGGCCCGCACGCCAGTTTTGCGATTTTTATCCCCCACACGCCTCCAATCCCGCCTCCCCGGCCCTAGCAAAATCCAGCCCTATGAGTATAAAGAGCCGGAGATTCTGTCAGTAAACAGAGAAGGAGATTCTGTGAGTATAAAGTGCAGGAGATTCTGTGAGTATAAAGAGCGGGAGATTCTGTGAGTAAACAGAGCGGGAGATTCCATGAGTAAACAGCTTCATCTAACCCTAACAGCATATCCTTCTATTCCTTTCTCCCTCGTGATAATCTAGTTTCCCCTTAAAAGCATTTATGCATCCATGCATCACCTCAACTACTCCTTCAGATACAGAAAATCCAAGTAAATTAAATCCACTATATAGTTTAATTTAGTTACGCCCTTAAAGAGAACCAGTAAGTGCAAACCTGAGCTGGACTAAAGGCAGCGGCAGCAGCATAAAGGGAGAGGCAGAGAAGGCTCAGGACAGAGTGTGGATCTGAGCGGGAGTGGAGGCAACGGCAGCAGCAGCAGCATAAAGGGAGCTGAGCAGTGTAACATTTGCATATTGAATTATCATTGGCCCGCAGGCATCTGTAAGGAATACCTATTATATTCACATGTGATCACATGCTGAGTTGTCATTGGCCTGCAGGCATCTGTAAGGACTTCTATTGTTTTGATGACCCAGGCTAGGTGTCCTAACGCCATCTTTCTGTGCTGTATGAGTAAGATCACAGACCTAATGCTTAATAAAAGAGTTAAACTGTAATACTCCGTTGTCCTGCAATATATTATTTTTGTACAAAGTGTGCAAAACAAGACATGGTGTCAGAACAGGGATTTGAAATGGATATCGTTGGAGCTCCCTTGCCTCGAATCGATTGGGAATCTTTGAACTTACATAGAGAATGGCGCAAGTTCAAGCAACACGTGGAGTTGATGTTCTCGGGTCTGCTGAAAAGCAAAGGGGAGAAAGAAAGATGCAGCTACCTACTCCTGTGGATCGGAGAAAAAGGGAGAGACATTTTTAACACATGGTCTCTCACCGCAGATGAAGCAAAGGTACTGAAAAGTTATTTTGACCGTTTTGAATCATATGTGATGCCCAAGACAAATATGATATTCGCTAGGTACAAGTTTCAGGAGAAAGTACAAAGAGCTAGTGAGTCGTTTGAACAGTTCGTGACTGAGTTAAAACTGCTGGTAAAAGACTGTGAATATGCAGATAAAGATGAGATGGTCAGAGACCGCATCATGTTTGGAATACATTCAGCTAAAGTGAGAGAGAAACTTTTGAATGTTGGGTCCGGGCTAACGCTGGACAAAACTATGGACATAGCTAGATCGCACGAGATAGCCCAAGCACAGTTGAAAACCATAACTGGCACCACGAACAGCTCACGTGAACAGACAGTGCACGCAGTTAATAGACACACACCAAAGAACACCGCCCAGAGAGCGTGTTTCAGAACAGAAAGAACAGAGAGAGTTCTAAAAATGAGCGACACAGACATAAAATGCTTCAAAAACTGTGGATATTGTGGAAACAAGGTGCATGGGGCAAAGGAGCACTGCCCTGCCAAAGGAAGGCAATGTGCTAAATGTGGTAAACGGAACCACTTTGCTAAAGTTTGCAGGACTGTTTTTGGAATTACAGTACACACAGTAAGTGACAGCCAAATGCCAGATAGAGAGCCAAATGCAGAGGAACTGTTTATTGATTCTGTGTCAGGGAAAAAACAGATTTCAGAGACTGAGCAAGCCTTTGCAGATATTGAGATAGGAAAACAGGGCACAGAGCTTAAGTTTAAACTAGACACTGGAGCTCAGGTTAATGTAATTCCTCTGGGTGAGTATCACAGCTTGAAGGATGGGTGTGAGCTACAGCCCACCTCATGCAGACTGACCAGCTATGGGGGTGAGCAGCTCATTGTAAAAGGCACATGCGTGATGAAATGCAAGTACAAAGAAAGCGACATGATGTTGGACTTTTACATTGTTGACACTTGAGCATCTCCAGTGCTAGGTCTAAAGGTATGTTTAGACATGGACCTTGTCAAGCTAGTGCTATCATTGACAGCACCAGTTGAGAAGCAGACAGTCATGGAGGAGTTTGCTGACGTTTTCAAAGGAATCAGACTATTCCCAGCGGAATGCACTTTTCACCTTGACCCAGCAGCAACCCCTGTGGTTTGCCCATCAAGAAGGATACCCCTTGCTCTATGTAGTCACCTGAAGGAGGAGCTGTAGAGCATGGAGAATACAGAAATCATCATCCGGGAAACAGAACTGACAGAGTGGGTCAACGCGTTAGTAGTGGTTGAGAAACCACGTACAGGCAAGCTCAGAGTCTGTCTCGACCTCAGAGATTTGAACAAGGCTATCAAACGCCCTCACTACCCTCTACCAACGCTAGATGACATCACACCCAAGCTAGTGGGAGCACGTTACTTCAGTGTAATGGATGCACGATCAGGATACTGGACTATCAAGCTCACGGAAGAGTCATCTAAGCTAACAATGTTCAACACACCATTTGGACGCTACCGATTTCTGCGTTTACCATTTGGTCTTATCTCAGCTCAGGATGAATTCCAGCGGAAGATCGACGAAACCTATGAAGGCCTTGACGGAGTAGTCGCAATCGTAGATGACATCCTCATCTATGGCAGGAATAGAGGAACATGACAGGAATCTCTGTGCGATGCTACAAAGATCACTGGAGAAAGGTATCTGGCTCAACCCCGAGAAAAGCATAATCGGATCCACCGAGATCAGTTATTTCGGGCATCGCCTCTCAACTGATGGCATTAAGCCGGATCCAGAGAAAATCTCCGCCATCAAGAAGATGGAGCCGCCGAAGAACCGTGCAGAGCTAGAGACAGTACTAGGCATGGTTAACTACTTAGCCAAGTTTGCCCCGAGCCTGTCCGAAATCAACGCACCCATGCGTCAGTTGCTCAAACAATCCAATGAATTCCCATGGGACAAACAACATGACACAGCATTTCAGAAAATCAAAGACCTAATCACCAGAGAACCAGGACCAGTTCTTGCCTACTTCGACCCCAACAAAAACAAAGGGCTGGAGCGCTTCAGCTATAAAGAAAGACTGGACAGGCTGGGGTTGTTTTCCTTGGAGCAGAGAAGGCTGAGGGGGGACCTGATTGAGGTATACAAAATTATGAGGGGCATAGATAGGGTAGCTAGAAAGGAACTTTTCCCCTTAGTAGAGAGGTCAATAACAAGGGGGCATAGATTCAAGGTAAGGGGCAGGAAGTTTAGAGGGGATTTGAGGAAAACCTTTTCACCCAGAGGGTGGTTGGAATCTGGAACTCACTGCCTGAAAGGGTGGTAGAGGCAGGAACCCTCACAACATTCAAGAAGCATTTGGATGAGCACTTGAAATGCCATAGCATACAAGGCTACGGACCAAATGCTGGAAAATGGGATTAGATTAGACAGGGCTTGATGGCTGGCGCGGACGCGATGGGCCGAAGGGCCTCTTTCTGTGCTGTATAACTCTATGACTCTATAAAGAGCTCAGACTACAAGTGGACGTGTCAAAGTATGGACTTGGTGCAGTATTACTGCAAGAAGGAAAGCCCATCGGCTACGCTTCCAGATCTCTCACAGACAGTGAAATCAACTATGCTCAAATCGAGAAAGCGCTATATGCAATTCTGTTTGGATGTAAGTGTTTCCACCAGTATGTCTATGGCTGACAAGTCATTGTGGAATCCAACCACAAGCCCCTCGAGTCAATCATGAGGAAACCACTAGCCGCAGCCCCACCAAGGCTACAGAGAATGATCCTTCAGCTACAGAATTACGACTTCACAATCATTCACCATCCAGGCAAAGACATTCCTGTCACAGACACGCTCTCCAGAAAGTCTCTTAGCTACCAGGACAGCAGCCTCAGTGAAGGCATGGATGTATAGGTGCACATGGTGTACAACAGCTTACTTGTGAGTGACTCAAAACTGAAGGAGATCCGAGCAGGAACAGAGAAAGATGCACAACTCACACTGCTGAGCAAAGTCATACATGAAGGATGGCCTGAGGAAAGGAGGAAATGCCCTCAGAGCATATCTGAATTCTGGAACCACAGAGTCGAACTGTCACACATCAACAGAATCGTCTTCAAAGGGGAGAAAATCATCATTCCTACCAGTCTCAGAGAAGAGATGTTGACAAAAATTCATGCTGGACATATGGGCATGGAAAAATGCAAACAAAGAGCACGTGACATTATGTTCTGGCCCGGAATGTGCAAACACATTGAGGACATTGTCGGAAAATGTTCCATTTGTCTAGAACGCCACCCATCAAATGTCAAAGAGCCCATGATACCTCACCGTATCCCAGACAGACCCTGGCAGGTCACGGCAACGGATCTGTTCACATGGAACAACGAGGACTACGTAGTGACTGTTGATTACTACAGCAGATTTTTTGAACTGGACAAGCTTCACAGCACCACATCTGCAGCTGTGGTCCACAAGCTAAAGGCAGCCTTTGCCAGGCATGGTATTGTAGAGACTTTAGTCTCAGACAATGGCCCCCAATACAAATCAAAAGAGTTCAAGTCGTTTGCCAAAGCATGGGATTTCACACATGTCACATCAAGTCCACATTACCCTCAAAGTAATGGCCTTGCTGAAAAAATTGTCCAGATTGCAAAAACATTCATGGACAAAGCCAAAGCGGACAAAAGAGACCCCTACATCAGTCTCCTTGAGTACCGCAACACTCCGGTTGACAACTTCAAGTCACCAGCACAGCTGTTGATGAGCCGCAGACTTCGCTCAATCCTTCCAAGCACCACCCAGCAGCTGCAGCCAGAGGTCGTCAGCTGCAAGCAAGTGCATGCAAAATGTGTACAGAGACAGCAACACCAAAAGAGATACTATGACAGGTCAGCTAGACTACTGCCGCCGCTGCACAACGGAGAATCCGTCAGAATCCAGGAGCATGACTACTGGAAGCCAGCAGTCGTCATCCAGCCAGCTGATACTGAGCGATCATATCACGTCCGCACCCCAGAAGGACAGGTGTACCGCCGCAATCGCAGGCACCTCCTGAACACCAAGGAACAACACCATCATTCCGATGAGAGGATCAGTTCAACAGAGTGTGATGAACAGAGCAATACACAAAACACATCATACTTACCTGAACCTGAATTGTTGACTGATTCAGGAGCATGCTCAGTTCCATACCACACAAGGTCGGGACGAGAGTTCAAGCCTAGAGTTATCCTTGACTTGTGAACTGTCAAAGGGTGTAGGCGGATCGCTGCCCTAAAAAAAAACTGTACATCGTTATTGAAACATTGAGATATTTTCAGTGCTAGTTAAATGCTGAGTTGACTTATATGTTTATGCTACCGAGAACATTATGTAGAAGAAAGGTTTAAAAGTAATGCATAACATTTTTCTTTTAAAAGAAAGGGGATGTAACATTTGAATATTGAATCTGTAAAGAATACCTATTATATTCACATGTGATCACATGCTGAGTTGTCATTGGCCTGCAGGCATCTGTAAGGACTTCTATTGTTTTGAAGACCCAGGCTAGGGGTCCTAACGCCATCTTTTCCCCACTGTGCTGTATGAGTAAGATCACAGACCTAATGCTTAATAAAAGAGTTAAACTGTAATACTCCGTTGTCCTGCAATATATTATTTTTGTACAAAGTGTGCAAAACAAGACAAGCAGCGATTCAAAAAAAACACAAGGAGTGACATCACAGGATAGCTGGTAAATTATTGGTTGGTAATGGTCACAACATTTGTAAGAGCCATGAAAGCTTAAGAAAATACTTTAAAATAGTGGTTAAATGGCATAATACAGTTAATTTACCTGACCGACTTATTGTATTAAGAAACCCCCTATTTTCTTGCTCCAGTAGTATAGTCCGAGACACCCCCGTCATTCTTGCCACAATGGTACAGTCCCTAAGCCACACATGGTGTGCAGCCATTTTACAGTTTAAACTGCACGTGGCTGAAGGAGGCAGAAGTTGTGAGGTTTGGAGCAATACAGTTTTTGACCGTATTCGTTTATACGTGTTTGCTTTGTAATTCCGTTTGTTAAGTGTTATAGTAAACAGTTTAAAAGACAAAGCTACGTTTGGGAACGTTTTATTTCGACACGCGTCTACTCGTTGTTAAAAGCCCCACAGCTCAGTGGCTGCCTGTTTGGAAACTAAGAAGCGCCACTACACCATTTTTTTTCTTCAAGTTAGGGGCCGTGGTTAAATAGCTGGTTAGGGATAAAGCAGGAGCTTGGAGATTAATAACTGTTAACACTATATTAAATTAGTAACTGTTAATACTCTATTATATTAATAACTTGAATTAGATACATCTTAGTCTTAAGTTTCTGTAAAGTTAGTTAAAAGTCGAATAAATAAAGGCATGGCAGAGCAGTTTGGTTGAGCCGAATACATAGCCTGTGCCATGTGGGAAATCCAGGACGCTTCCTGTGTCCTGAACAAGCACGTGTGCAGGAGATGTCGTCACCTGGAGGAGCTCGAGCTCCAGGTTTCGGAGTTTGAGCAGCAGCTAGTGTCACTGCAGTACATCCACGAGGCTAAGAGCTTTGTGGATAGCACGTTTCAGGAGGTGGTCACTCCGCAGCTAAGGAATGCGCAAGCAGAGAGGGAATGGGTGACCGCCAGACAGAAGAGGAGGATCAGGCAGGTAATGCAGGAATCCCCTGAGTGCATCTCACTCTCCAACCAGTATTCCGTTCTGGGTACTGGGGAGCGCGAATATTCTTCTGGGGAGCACAGCCAGAGCCAAGTCCACAGCACCACGGGTGGCTCAGCTGTACAGGGGGAGGGGGAGGAGGAAGATAGGGAAAGTAATAGTGGTAGGGGATTTGATAGTTAGGGGAGCAGACAGGTGTTTCTGCAGCTGCAGATGTGACTCCAGGATGGTATGTTGCCTCCTTGGTACCAGGGTTAAGGATGTCACTGAGCGGCTGTGGAACATTCTGAGGTGGGAGGGTGAACAGCCAGCGGTCATGGTCCATATTGATACCAACGACATAGGTAGAAAGAGGAATGAAGTCCTGCAGGCAGATTTTAGGGAGCTAGGAAAGAGATTAAAAAGCAGGACCTGAAAGGTAGTAATCTCTGGATTACTCCTGGTGCCAGTGAGTATAGAAATAGAAGGATAGAGCAGATGAATGTGTGGCTGGAGAGATGGTGCAGGAGGGAGGGCTTCAGATTCCTGGGGCATTGGGGCCGGTTCTGGGGGAGGTGGGACCTGTACAGGCCGGAGGGGTTGCACCCCAACAGAGCTGGAACCAATGCCCTTGCGATGGGGTTTGCGAGTGCTATTGGGGAGGGTTTAAACTAAGTTGGCAGGGGAATGGGCACCAGGATGTAGCATTAGAAAGGAGAAACAATGGACACAAAGGTTGGGAGAGACGGATAGCACTAGAGTAAGAAATAGTAAGGTATTAGGTGGGGTCAGACTAAGAAAGAACACAGGATGGTCTAAGATAAAGTGTATGTATGTGAATGCACGAAGCATAGTAAACAAGGTTGGTGAGCTTCAGGCGCAAATTGCCACATGGGAATATGATGTCATGGCAATGACGGAGATCTGGCTCAAAAATGGGCAGGATTGGGTACTAAATATTCCTGGATATAGGGTGTTAAGGAAAGGTAGGGAAGGAAAGATAGGAGGTGGTGTGGCAATATTGGTTCAGGAGAATGTTACAGTGCTGGAGAGAGAGGATGTCGTGGAGGGGTCAAGGACAAAATCTATATGGCGAGAGTTAAGAAATAATAGAGGTGCCATTACACTACTAGGTGTATTCTATAGGTCACCAACTAGTGGAAAAAATATGGAGAGCAAATTTGCAGAGAGATGCAAGAACAACAGAGTAGTGATAATGGGGGACTTCAACTACCCTAATATAGACTGGGATAGTAATAGTGTAAAGGGCAGAGAGGGGGAAGAATTTCTGAAATGTGTTCAGGAGAACTTTCTTGATCAGTACATTTCCAGCCCAATGAGGAAGAAGGCATTGCTGGTTCTAGTTCTGGGGAATCAGGTGGGTCAAGTGGAGCAAGTGTCAGTAGGTGAACATTTAGAGAACAGTGATCATTGTATCACAAGGTTTAGATTAGCTATGGAAAAGGACAGGGAGCAATTTAAGTAAAAATACTTAATTGGAGGAAGGCCAATTTCAGTGGGATGAGAACAGATCTGGCCCGAGTAAATTAGAATCAAAGATTGGCAGGCAAAACTGTAGTGGAACAATGGGATGCCTTTAAAGAGGAAATAATTTGGGTACAGTCGAGGTACATTCCCACTAGGGGGAGAGGTCGGGCAAACAAAGTCAGAGCTCCCTGGATGAAGAAAGAGATAGAGAGTAAGATGAAGCAGAAAAAGAGCGCGTATGATAGATGTCAGGTCGAGAATACATCTGAGAATCAGGCTAAATATAGAAAGTTCAGAGGACAAGTGAAAAAGAAAATAAGAGGGGCATAGAGAGGATATGAGAATAGAATGGCAGCTAACATAAAAGCTAATCCAAAAGTCTCCTATAGGCTTATAAATAGTAAAAGTGTAGTAAGAGGAGGGGTGGGACTGATTAGAGACCAAAAAGGAGACCTGCGCATGGAAGCATAGGGTATGGATGAGGTAATAAATGAATACTTTGCATCACCAAGGAAGAAGATGCAGCCATAGACATAGTGAAGGAGGAGGTAGAGGAGATATTGAATGGGATAAAAATTGATAAAGGTGAGGTACTAGAAAGGCTGGCTAGATAAGTCACCAGGACCGGATGGGATGCATCCTAGGATGCTGATGGAAGTGAAGGAAGAAATCGTGGAGGAACTGACCATAATCTTCCAATCCTCCTTAGAAATGGGGGTGGTGCCAGAGGACTGGAGAATTGCAAATGTTACACACTTGTTCAAAAAGGGTGTAAAGATAAACCGAGCAACTATAGGCCAGTCAGTTTAACCTCGGTAGTGGGGAAACTTTTAGAAACAGTAATCAGGGACAAAATTAACAGTCACTTGGACAAGTGTGGTTTAATTAAGGGAAGCCAGCATGGATTTGTTAAAGGCAAATTGTGTTTAGCCTACTTGATGAAGTTTTTTGATGAGGTAACAGAGAGGGTTGATGAGGGCAATGTGGCGTTCGACAAAATGCCACATAATAGGCTTGCCAGCAAAGTTGTAACCCATGGAATAAAAGGGACAGTGGCTGCATGGATACGAAATTGGCTAAGTGACAGGAAACCGAGAGTAGTGGTGAATGGTTGTTTTTCAGACTGGAGGAAGGTATACAGTGATGTTCCCCAAGGGTTGGTTCTAGGACCACTGCTTCTCTTGATATATATTAATGAATTGGATGTGGTGTACAGGACACAGCTTCAAAACTTGCGGATGACACAAAACTTGGAAGTATAGTGAGCATTGAGGAAGATAGTGATAGACTTCAAGAAGACATAGACAGGCTGGCAGAATGGGCAGACACGTGGCAGATGAAATTTAACACAGAAAAGTGCGAAGTGATACATTTTGGTCAAAAGAATGAGAAGAGGAAATATAATCTAAAGGGTACAATCCTAAAGGGGGCACATGAACAGTGAGACCTAGGGGTATATGTACACAAATCGTTAAAGGTGGCAGGGCAGGTTGAGAAAATGGTTAAAAAAGCTTATGGGTTCCTGGGTTTCACGAATAGAGGTATGGAGTACAAAAGCATGGCAATTATGATGAACCGGTGTAAAACACTGGCTCGGCCTGAACTGAAGGATTAATTAGCAATCTTGTTGTACGAGGCCCCTTGGGTCTGAGCGATCATAATATGATCGAATTCTTCATTAAGATGGAGAATGAAATAGTTGACTCAGAGACTAGGGTCCTCAATTTAAATAAAGGAAACTACGATGGTCTGAGGAGCGAGTTGGGTAGGATTGATTGGGGAATGGCACTCAAAGGGTTGACGGTGGATAGGCAATGGCAAACATTCAAAGACCGAATGGATGAGCTACAGAATTTGTTCATCCCAGTTTGGCATAAAAATAAAACAAAAAATGTGACTCAACCGTGGCTAACAAGGGAAATTAGGGATAGCATAAGATCCAAGGAGACGACATATAAATTGGCCAGAAAAAGCAATAATCCTGAGGATTGGGAGCAGTTTAGGATTCAACAAAGGAGGACAAAGGGATTAATTAAGAAAGGGAAAATAGAATATGAGAGTAAGCCAGCAAGGAACATAAAAACTGACTGTAAAAGCTTTTATAGATATGTGAAGAGAAAAAGATTGGTGAAGTCAAGCATAGGTTCCTTACAGCCAGAATCAGGGGAATTTATAATGGGAAACAAAGAAATGGCAGACCAACTAAATTCATACTTTGGTTCTGTCTTCACAAAGGAGGACACAAATAACCTCCCAGAGGTGCCGGGGAACATAGGGCCTGATGAAAGGGTGGAACTGAAAGAAATCAGTATTTGTAGGGAAATGGTGTTAGGAAAATTGATGGGACTAAAGGCCGATAAATCCCCAGGGCCTGATAATCTACATCCCAGGGTACTTAAGGAAGTGGCCCTGGAAATAGTAGATGCATTGCTGGTCATCTTCCAGAACTCGATAGACTCTGGAACAGTGCCCATGGATTGGAGGGTAGCTAATGTTACCCCACTATTCAAAAAAGGTGGTCGAGAAAAAGCGGGGAATTATGACCGGTAAGCCTGACATCGGTAGTGGGGAAAATGCTAGAATCTATTATAAAAGATGTAATAGCAGAGCACTTGGTAAGCAGTGACAGGATCGGACAAAGTCAACATGGATTTACAAAAGGTAAATCATGCTTGACTAATCTACTGGAATTTTTTGAGGATGTAACTGGTAAAATAGGTAAGGGAGAACCAGTGGATGTGGTGTATTTGGACTTTCAGAAGGCTTTCGATAAGGTCCCACATAAGAGATTAGCGTGCAAAATTAAGGAACATGTGATTGGGGGCAAGGTATTGACTTGGATAGAGAACTGGTTGGCGGACAGAAAGTGTGGTGTATGTAACCTGTTCCACCTTAAGAGAACTTAAGCCTGTTCCACCTTAAGAGATGTACTACTTTCTCTGGCTGCTGTATACGTAATACCGGTGGTGACCACCGGTATATAAGTACTGTGTAGTGATATTGTATTTAGTATAGTCCTGACCTCCAACTAGTAAAGACCTGTTGAACTTTATTCTTGTAGTCTGTGTCAGTAATTAATCTTAATACAACTGGAACACACAGACTTAACAGTGGCGACGAGTCCGATTCTTACCCTGCGGCAGTTTATATCCACGGCGGCTTCGTCCACAGAACGGGCGTCGAAGAGAGGCATCCACCCTCATCACCCTGCTGGAAGACACGTCGCGCGGCAGGCATCGAGAACCCGGAGTGCAGAAGATATCCTGAACTCGAAGCCTCCATCAGCGGCAGTCAGCTATCTTCTTTCTACCTCGGTGGTGGGTAAGCCGGTCAGCGACGCGAGCAGAAAGTCGGCCGCGTTGGCTGTACAGATGGGGGGAGGAAGACGGAGGAATAAGAGCGGTGAGATCGATCGCGACCGGAGATAAGGGCCGGGCCGCATTCGGGCCGAAAGGCGCAGCGCGGGGACATCGATCGCAGCTGGTGATAAGGGCCGGGCCGCTTTTGGGCCAAAAAGGCGCAGCGTCTGGGGCGACTGAAGGCGCGAGAGCCGCGGTGAAGGCGAACGCAGCCGGTGCTAATAACCGGGCTGCAAGAAGGGCTGCGAGGCGCGACATCGGGGAAGCGCGAATGCCCGAGGGAGCCGTGGTGAAGCGGAGACAGCGTCAGGGGAGTTACTAACCGCTGGGAAAGGGGAGCAGCAGCGGCACGCCAAACGCCATTGCAGCCAGTGGGTGAAGACCGCCAAGCGCGGGAAAACCGCCATTTTGTAGGCGGAGGACGAAGACAAGAGCGGGAAGCCGCCATCTTGGGATAAAATAAATTGCAACGATGCCTAAACATGGGAACATTGATACCTTTGATGGCGACATCGAAGATTGGGCCATGTATGTAGAACGCATACAAAATTATTGTAAAGCAAATAAAATCCCAGATGCAGAGAAAGCACTAACGTTATTGAACTTAATGGGTGCGAAGATATACGGGCAATTGAAACACCTTTTATCACCAGATGAACCGGCGGATAAGACATTCGAGGAGATTGTTACTGTCCTGAAAAATCATCTAAACCCCACGCCGCTGATGCTAGCGGAACGATTTAAATTTTACAGCAGAAGGCAGCTGGAGGATGAAAGCAATGCTGAATATTTAATGGAATTACGTAAGCTAGCAAAGTGCTGTCAGTTTGGAACGGGACTGACAGACGCGCTAAGAGATAAATTTGTGTGTGGATTATTAAAAGAGGATACACAAAGGCGACTGCTCGAGGAGAATGAGCTGACGCTTGAGAAAGCGGTCACTATGGCAGCAGCACACGAAGCCGCAGCGAGAGGCACGGCAGTAATGCAGCTACGGTCACCGGAACACAGTACAAATAAATTGGGTTTGAGTACTGTAAAATGTTATCGTTGTGAAAAGACAACACACGATCAGAACCAGTGTTTGTTTAAAAACCAAGAATGCAGAACGTGTGGCAGGCTTGGCCACATAGCTAAAGTATGCCGGTCAGGAAAGAAGACCAGCAACAAAAAGTCACCGCAATAAAATACATAAAGGTGCACAAGGTGACAAAGACCAGTTCGAACGAACAGAAGTCAGATTCAGACGCTAGCAGTAATGAACTGGGTAGCTTAAGAGTACACAACGTTGGCAAGGATGCAGATCTCCAGACAATTTGGGTCACTCTTCAGATAGCAGGAGTCCAAGTAAAGATGGAATTGGACACTGGATCGGCATTGACGGTCATGAATAAGAAAGATTACAAAAGGTTATTCCAACATATTCCCCTACGGGATACGGAGATTATATTGAAAACATACACGGGGCAAAGAGTGTACCCCATCGGAAAGATAGAGGTAAAAGTGGTCCACAAGGGCGAAGAAAGCCAAGTAATGGACTTATATGTGCTACCTGAAGGAGGTCCACCACTACTGGGACGGGAGTGGATTAGGAAAATGAATATGGACTGGCACTCCTTAAAAGCACTAACGGTAGATTCCGGGGAAACAGATGTCAAACCTAAACGATTGTCCTAAATATTGGATGATGCTAAAGAGGTGTTCCAGCAAGGACTGGGAACACTGAAAGGAATTACGGCAAACATCAAGATTGATGAACATGCACAACCAAAATTTTTCAAAGCCAGACCGGTACCCTATGCAATACGACCTACTGTAGAAGCGGAACTGGAAGCGCTAGAACGTTCAGGTGTACTGTCTAAGGTAGATTGGAGTGAGTGGGCTACGCCCATTGTTCCCGTTATGAAACATCCTTCGAGCAACAAGCCAGGAGAACCAGGGAAGGTTCGCATCTGTGGAGATTTCAAGATCACCGTTAATCCGGTGCTTCACACGGTGCAGTATCCGCTTCCGCGGATTGAGGATATCTTTGCTTCGTTGTCTGGCGGGAAACACTTCACCAAGATAGACCTGGCGCAGGCGTACTTGCAGATGGAGGTTGATGAAGAGTCACACCAGTACCTCACGATCAACACGCATAGAGGTTTGTACCGGTATAATAGGCTGGTTTTTGGAGTGGCATCGGCTCCGACAATTTGGCAGAGGGCCATGGAGCAGGTATTACAGGGAATTCCAGGCACACAATGTTACCTGGACAATATTCTGATTACAGGTGATGGTGATGAAGAACACCTCGCAAACTTGGAACTGGTGCTCAACAGACTGAAAGAGTATGGACTTAGACTTAATCGGCAGAAATGTGAGTTCTTTCAGAAGCGGATCTCGTACTGTGGTCATGTCATTGACCGGGAGAGGCTTCATAAGTCTCCTGACAAGATAGAGGCAGTTGTAAAGGCTCCCGCTCCGGATAATGTCTCTCAGTTGAGGTCGTTTCTGGGATTGATTAACTATTACCATAAGTTTCTACCTAATCTATCCACGGTACTGCACCCGCTGAACGCTCTTTTACAGAAGGGGGTACCATGGGAATGGAGCGAAAACTGTAAGAAGGCATTTCGCAAAAGCAAAGAATTGATCACCTCAGAGGAAGTGTTGGCTCACTTCAACCCGACACTGCCTATTCGGTTGGCTTGTGATGCTTCTCCATATGGTATTGGGGCAGTACTCTCACACAAGTTGCCAAATGGCACGGAAAGGCCAGTCGCGTTTGCATCCAGACCATTGACCTCCGCTGAGCGCAACTATGCGCAGATCGATAGGGAGGCTCTCAGCCTTGTATGGGGAGTGAAGAAGTTTAATCATTACCTGCAGGGCCAAAAATTCACACTTCTGACAGACCATCAGCCGTTGGTATCCATTTTTAACCCTAAGAAGGGTGTTTCGGTGATGACAGCACAGCGACTCCAGAGATGGTCCCTTTTCCTAGGGGCACATCAATATCAAATAGAATTCAAAGGTACAAAGCAGCATGGCAATGCTGATGGGCTGTCGTGCCTGCCACTACCTGAAGCAGAAGAGACGACGAAAGTTGACCCTGTTGAGTTATTTCATTCGACCATCATCGAGTGTTTACCAGTCACCAATGCAAGTATTGAAAGAGAAACCAGGAACGACCCGACACTGTCCCGAGTTTACGAGGTGACAGTGAAGGGATGGCCAACACATGGTGATCCTCTGTTACCGGCATGCTCGGCAAGGCGAGACCAGCTGTCCGTCTGCCATGGTACTTTGATGTACGGGACAAGAGTGATTATTCCTCCCAAGTTACGGGAAAGAGTTCTAAAGGAACTGCATGAAGGTCATCTGGGGGGAGTTAAGATGAAAAGTCTTGCGAGGGCTTATGTATGGTGGCCGGGCATTGACCAACAGATAGAGGAGTTGACAAAAAGCTGCGCTGGGTGCCAAAAAGTGCAAAATGCACCTCCGATCGCACCGCTACACCCATGGGAATGGCCTTCAGCCCCATGGCAACGCGTACATATTGACTTTGCTGGTCCATTCATGGACTCCATGTTCCTAATTGCGGTGGACGCACATTCCAAATGGCCAGAAGTGATCAAGATGCATACCACTACTTCAGAAAAGACAATTGCAGTGTTAAGAACAATATTCGCAAGGAACGGATTGCCAGAACAGATATGTTCGGACAACGGACCACAGTTCGTGTCGGAAGAATTCCAAAAATTCTTAAAGAAGAATGGGGTGAAACATTATATCTCTGCCCCATATCATCCGGCAACAAACGGGTTGGCCGAGAGATTTGCCCAAACATTCAAAAAGGCAATAAAGGCCATGAACGATGATCAGATTCCGTTACAACACAAGGTGGACAATTTCCTAATGGCATATCGAAACGCCGCTCATGCAGTGACTAACCAAAGCCCTGCCATGATGTTTTATAACAGGAGGTTGCGGTCCAGGTTGGACTTGTTAAAACCAAATGTGCGGAGGGAAGTGGAAAACAAACAGTTCCGGCATATTAATAACAAGACCACTCGAAGTTTCGACGTAGGACAACCAGTGTTGGCAAGGGGCTATGGAAACGAAAAATGGCAGTCCGGAACAATTCGGGCCAGACAAGGACCTCTGATGAAGTACACAGTAGATATTGGTAACAATGTGATAAGGCGTCATGCGGATCAACTGGTAGAATCAAGAGCAAGGGCCGAAACCATGGTTGCGACAGAGACAACTGTGGAAGACGTTAATGAACCTGAAGCATCTACCTCAGCAGGGACTGTACCTGATGATGACGTCCAATACATAGGAAACCAACAAGAAGAGTCACCTCAGCAACAAGAATCAGAGACCACTGAAAGGCGTTATCCAAACCGAATCAGAAGGCCTCCTGAGAGACTGAACCTTTGAACTGTTTATACCTGAAGTTATATATGCATATATGTTATGATGTTATGTTAAATGGGGATATGACTGTTAAGCTAAAAAGGGAGGATTGTGGTGTATGTAACCTGTTCCACCTTAAGAGAACTTAAGCCTGTTCCACCTTAAGAGATGTACTACTTTCTCTGGCTGCTGTATACGTAATACCGGTGGTGACCACCGGTATATAAGTACTGTGTAGTGATATTGTATTTAGTATAGTCCTGACCTCCAACTAGTAAAGACCTGTTGAACTTTATTCTTGTAGCCTGTGTCAGTAATTAATCTTAATACAACTGGAACACACAGACTTAACAGAAAGCAAAGAGTTGGAATAAACGGGTCGTTTTCCGAGTGGCAGGTAGTGACTAGTGGGGTACCGCAAGGATCAGTTCTAATACCCCAGCTGTTCACAATATATATTAATGATCTGGACGAGGGAATTGGATGTAATATCTCCAAATTTGCAGACGACACAAAGCTGGGTGGGAGGGTAAGCTGTGAGGAGAATGTCGTGAAACTCCAGTACGATTTGGACAGATTGGGTGATTGGGCAGAAACATGGCAAATGCACTATAATGTGGATAAATATGAGGTTATCCACTTTGGTGGCAAAAACAGGAAGGCAGATTAATATTTGAATGGCAATAGATTGGGAGAAGGGGAAGTGCAAAGAGACCTGGGTGTTCTTGTGCACCAGTCGCTGAAGGTAAGTATGCAGGTGCAGCAGGCGGTTAAGAAGGCAAATGGTATGTTGGCCTTCGTAGCAAGAGGGTTCGAGTACAGGAACAAGGATGTCTTGCTACAGTTGTGCAGGGCCTTGGTGAGACCGCACCTTGAGTACTGTGTGCAGTTTTGGTCGCCTTACCTGAGGAAGGACGTTCTTGCCATGGAAGGAGTGCAGCGAAGATTCACCAGGCTGATACCTGGGATGGCAGGAATGACGTATGAGGAGAGATTGTGTCGATTGGGCTTATACTCACTGGAGTTTAGAAGATTGAGAGGGGATCTCATCGAAACTTATAAAATTCTGTCAGGCCTGGACAGACTAGATGCAGGAAGTATGTTTATGATTGCCGGGGAGTCCAGAACCAGGGGTCATAGTCTAAGAATAAGGGGTAAGACATTTAGGACTGAAATGAGGAGGAATTTCTTCACCCAGAGAGGGGTGAACCTGTGGAATTCTCTGCCACAGAGGGCGGTGGAGGCCAGTTCATTAAATATATTCAAAAAAGAGTTGGATATATTTCTTAAGGCTAAAGGGATCAAGGGATATGGGGAGAAAGCAGGGACCGGGTACTGAATTTGGATGATCAGCCATGATCTCATTGAATGGCGGAGCAGGCTCGAAGGGCCGAATGGCCTACTCCTGCTCCTATCTTCTATGTTTCTATGTCCAATTCTGGGCACCACACTTTAGGACAGATGTGAAGGCCTTAGAGAGGGTACAGAAAAGATTTACGAGAATTATTCCAGGGATGAGGGACTTCAGGTATGTGGATAGACTGGAGAAGCTGGGGATGTTCTCCTTAGAGCAGAGAAGATTGAGAGGAAAATCATGGGGGGTCGGGACGGAATAGATAGAGAGAAACTGTTCCCATTGGCAGAGGGGTCGAGAACCAAAGAACACAGATTTAAGGTGATTGACAAAAGATCCAAAGTCGACATAAGAAAAACTTTTTTTACGCAGCGAGTAGTTAGGATCTGGAATGTACTGCCTGAAAGGCTGTGGAGGCAGATCCAATCACGGCTTTCAAAAGGGAATTGGATAAGTACCTGGAAGAAAAAAATTTGCAGGGCTACGGGGAAAGTGCAGGGGAGTGGGACGAGCTGAAGTGCTCTTGCAGAGAGCTGGCACAGGCTCGACAGGCCGAATGGCCTCCTTCTGTGCTATCCTATGATTCTAAATTTTTGAGTCATGACTTGTTGCTTCGAAAACCATGCTGAATTTTTTTTATTCGTTTATAGGATGTAGGCATCGCTGGCAAGGCCAGCATTTATTGCCCATCCCTAATTGCCCTTGGGAAGGTGGTGGTGAGCTGTCTTCTTGAACCGCTACAGTCCATGTGTAAAAGTACTCCCACAGTGCTGTTTGGTAGGGAGTTCCAGGATTTTGACCCAGCGACGATGAAGGATCGGTGATATATTTCCAGGTCAAGTTGGTGTGTGACTTGCAGGGGAACTTGGAGGTGGTGGTGTTCCCATGTGCCTGCTGCCCTTGTCCTTCTAGGTGGAAGAGGTCACGCATTTGGGAGGTGCTGCCAAATAAGCTGCCTTTTAGATGGTACACACTGCAGCCACGGTACGCCGGTGGTGGAGGGGGTGAATGTTTAAGGTGGTGGATGGGGTGCCAATCAAGCGGGCTGCTTTCTCCTGGATGTTGAGCTTCTTGAATGTTGTTGGAGCTGCACTCATCCAGGCAAGTGGAGAGTATTCCATCACACTCCTTACTTGTGCCTTATAGATGGTGGAAAGGCTTTGGGGAGTCAGGATGTGAGACACTCGCCGCAGAATACCTAGCATCTGACTTGCCTAATATGAATGTCTGCAGTGAGCACAGGCAACGGCAGCGTTGCTGACCTGCCCAAAATGGAGGCCGCTGCGAGACCCGCCAAAAGTGGGCGGAAGTGAGGCGGCCGCCATTTTTTCTTCCAAACCGATCTTAACAGCCGCGCTAAAGACTCCAATTTCGCGGCCAGAGTTTATAGGGACCATTTTTTTCTGACTGATTCTCTCATGTTTTTCAACACAATTGGACACTTTAAATATTATTTACATATAAGATACGCACTCTGTAGTTAGATGTACTTTGAATATGCAGATATCAGGTAATGAATTTCTATTTAGAATTTTTTTTTCTTGCCATTCTCTGATGTAATATATAGATATTGAGGGTAATTTTTACTTTTGGTTGTCGTATGAAACGATCGGTTGCCCGTTAACCACTATTGCCAGAAGTTAACATTACCTCCATTGAGTGATGCAATATGTATACGAAGCGGTTGAAAACCATTGGCCTTTCTGGTGCACTCCAGAAGTAACACTGATAGAGTGCTCCAAAAGGGCCAGAAATTAGGCCAGGCCTAATGTTAGAACTGCTATCTAGCCAGGTAATGGGTGAAGCCTCCACAGGTCCCTTACAAGGCCATTGATACAGGAGGGGATTGGGGTTGGTGTGGGGCTCGGACTGCCAATGCTGTTAGTTCTGCAGCCCCAGCCCTTAGAGGGTCCCAGCGTAGCATTGGCAGCCGAACGCAGTGTAGCAAGGCACATGTGGGCCCTACCTGAGAGTCAAGGCAGGGACTGTGGTCAGAATCCCTGGAAAAGGAACAAATATGTGGGACACATTTTGTCCTATGAGTAAGGGGCCTGAGATTGCAGGACTCACTTGTGTCTGGAAGTGGCCCCAACAGCCACTTCCCAGACTGGCACACACCACCACTTTTGTAGCCTCAGGGCAAAGGCACATACATACCTGTAATATATGTGGATAGAACAAATGAAGGACAGAGACACGATGAGTTGCTAATCCATGTGTTTGCTTTACCAGGCCAGAGTGCACTGAGCATGCTCATTCTAAACCATGTGACAAACCATGTGATAATATGATACAATGCTTTCCCCTTTAAAAAAATTGTATGTATTCCCCGCTCAAATACAACAATACCATGGTTCTACCTTTCCCAGCATTACATGTACCACATAACAAAAACTCCTGGCTTTTTTACAAATCCTACAAATGAACTACAAATCCAGTTTAATAACAGTTTGCGGAGCCTTCCTGGTCTCCTTAAAGAAGTAGGTACCACCACTCTGTTTCCCCACTTGATACAACCTTGCTCACAAGACAATTCAGTATGACAGTTATAGAACAGTTTCAACTCTATGTCCAGACACTGATCAGTCCATCCGTTCAAGGCGCTTTCATACACTCTTTCAGTACTGAGTCCTTTTGAGTCCCATCTGCAATTTCAGTTGCATTCACAGGAAAGTCTTTGTCAACTGCACCTAGCGTGAAACTAGTACCTTCACTTCCAACACGAGTCCTCATGTGGCAACCTGGACAAGACATCTGCAATTGCATTTTGCTTTGAGGTGCGATATTCAATCATGCAGTCATATTGTGACAACACCACTGCCCAATGTTCCATTCTTGATGCGGCCATTGCAGGGATGGCAGATTTGGGCCCCAATATTACTATGAGTGGTTTGTGATCAGTTATCAGGATAAACTTTCTGCCGATCAGGTACTGTTGAAATTTCTTGATTCCAAACACTATGGCGAGTGCTTCCTTTTCAATTTGCGCGTCGTTTCTTTCGCTCTTTGTGAGGGTTCGCAATGCGAACGCGATTGGTTTCTCTTGGCCATCATCCATTACATGGCTTATGACAGCTCCCACACCATAGCTAGAAGCATCACACGCTAACTTAAGCTCACGCTCTGTGTCGTAGTGCGCAAGTAGAGCATCACTAGAGAGACTTCTCTTACAAGTGTCGTAAGCTTCCTGTTGTGTTTTCGTCCATTTCCACTGGACATCCTTCTTGAGGAGCTCATGCAATGGAGCTAACATGGTCACTAACTCAGGTAAGAAACATGCATAGTACTGGACCATTCCAAGGAAAGATCTTAACTCAGACATGTTCTGTGGCTTTAGAGCATTGATGACAGCATCAACCTTTTTCTTCACTGGTTGCAAACCATTTGCATCAACTTTCAGACCAAGGTACACAACCTCGGGCTGCACAAAAGCACATTTGCTCCTTTTCAATTTGACGTTGTGGGAATTCAACCTTTGAAGCACAAAATCTAACACCTCTAGATTTTCTTCCTCGCTGCTTGTTGCGATCAGTACCACATCTTCATTGCATAAGTAATTTGGAATTCCTTGCAAAATCTTAATCATCGTAGACCAGAAGATTTTGGAGGAGGATTTTACACCATACGGCAGCTTGGTGTATGAGAACAATCCCTTGTGTGTGTTGATGGTGAGATACTGTTGACTCGTTTTGTCAGCATTCAGCTGAACGTAAGCTTGCGACAGATCAAACTTGGAGAAAATTTTTGATCCAGAGATTGCTGCATACAAATCTTGCGATGTAGGTAATGGGTATTAGCTCATCGTCAACTGCTTGGTTGATAGTAACTTTGTAGTCACCGCACAAGCGTACAGTTTTGTTTGCTTTGGGCACTACCACAATCGGGTAGCCCATTCACTTTTCTCAGGTTTTACTAGCACTCCGTTCTCTCTCAGCTTCGCTTGCTCTTCCTCCACCTGACTTTTCAACACATAGGGGATTGGCCTTGCCTTACAATAGACAGGCTTCACGTTGGACTTGATGCGGATATGCACATCATACCCAGTGATGTCCTCATAACTGTCTGTGAACATGCTTTTGCACTTGTTCAGCATTGTGTCAAGTCACTTCTTTAAAGCATCTACACTGAAGATGTTTTTCTAGTCTAGTTTTAACTTTCTCAACCAATCTTTGCCCATGAGGGTTGGCCTGTTGTGGCTCGCTACAATAATAGGCAGCTTTACTGACTAGCCATTATGTTGAACTGTACATTCCATTTGTTCACATGTCTCTAGGATTTCTCCGGAGTAGGTTTTTAACTCTTTGTAAGTGGTATTTGATTAAACTTACTCTCATATGTGTCCTTGCTCATGATAGAGCAGTCCGCCGCCGTGTCGATACACATATCAATATATTACTCGTTGATCAAACGTTTTGCACGGAAGTCTTTCTCATGACTGCTAGCATTGCTGCTAGTAGCTCCAGGGAAAGTGAAGGATGCATCGTTTGAAGACATTGATGCCTAGATCTTCAACAGCAGGTGTGTTCACTTCAAAATTGTGAACTCCTCCCTTTTGTTCTCACTGCTTTACATTGCCACTATAATGGTTCTTACTTCCTACTTCAGATCTAGCTCTGCAAGCTGTTGAAATATGGCCTTGCTTCTGGCAATGAAAACACTTCACGTTTCTGTATTGGCAGGACTGTGGTGAGTGGTTTCCATTGCAGCGATAACAATTCACTGAACTGCTCTCACCGACAGGCTTTTGACTCGGTCTCACAGCTGTAGGTTCAGCGATGGCTTTGTGACTGTAGACCTCAGCTGCTCTAGTCACTTGAGTTGGACGGAGCTCCCTAGCATTCTTAGATGCCATCTCCATAGATAGGGCAATTTTGCATGCTATGTCAAACGTTAGGTTCGGAGTGTTCAGTAACTTGGACTGTGTGCGCTCATCCACCAGTCCACACACAAACCTATCTCGCAATGCACGATCCAAAAGTGTGCCGCAGTTACAATGCAAAGACAGGTTCTTAAGAGCTACAATGTGCTCACTGATGGTTTCACTTTTTTTTTGGTTTCTGGTACCAAACTTATAGCTCTCTGCTATTTCAACAGCTTTGGGTCAAAATGGTCCTCAAGTTTCTCGACAATGTCTTCAAATGATGCATCCTTCGCTTTCCCTGGAGCCATTAGGTTTGTCAACATTCCATAGGCATCTGGCCTGATCTCCATTAGAAAAATTGCTTTTTTACATTCATGAATTACTTTATTTTGAGCTTGAACATTCTCATCTGCACCTTCGGTCTCAATAATGTAATTCGCCTTAAAAAACATCTCCATCCACTCAATGTAAGAACTGAATGGTTCGCGAGCTCGATCATACAAGCCGAGGCTTCTGATGAATCCCATAGGTGCGACCATGATGGTCCCAATCCCTTCCAACAGTGACTCAGCATGCTACCTGTGTACCTGTGAGAATCAACGCTGCTGTTGCTGTGTATACATACACGCGAAGGTGAAGCACAGACAATTCTGCATCAGCATTAACAGTAAAACATCGCAAAAATTCAGTTTAGGTGACACAAATTCACCTTAAACTTTTACACATGAAGGTTAAACACTGTGTCCTTCCATGATCCCTAAAAATGGCTTTGGGATCCCATCCTTATCACCAAAATGTAATGTATGTGGGTAGAACAAATGAAGGATAGCGACACGATCAGTTGCTAATCTATGTGCTTGCTTTACTAGGCCAGAGCGAACTGAGCATGCTCATACTAAACCATGTGACAAACCATATGATAACACGTTATAATACCTGAGGTGCACCCCTAGTGGCACAGGAGCTCGAAAAGGCCATGCAACTGAGGTCACCCCCCACTGACCTTGCAAACTGCAGCAGCATCAGTGCTGAAGGCCACACTGGACACACGCTGGGATGTCCCCTCCTCCCCTCTGAATATTTGGCCACTGCCTTTTTACTTTTGAGTACCCAGGTTTGAATCCAATTTGGCCAGATTGCATGATATCCTCTTCTGGCTATAAGTATGCTATGCAAAATGAATTTGGAAAATCTTAGGCTGGTTTCTCATAGATGTGAGCACACAGTTACAAAACTTGAAATCATTTGGCATTATGGGGTAGATTTGACATATTATTGCTCTGAGAGCAGATCTTCGCATGGCAGAGGTCGTAGAGGTCACTGTGCCCAAGCTCTTACTATGCCCCCTACAGCACGAAGCTCTGCGACAGGGAGCTAAATCCTAAACTGCATCCTTGTTTTAACAATCTCAGTCAGAAAGATTTTAACAATCTGTCAGAAAGATTATAAAAATGGCTGCTGTGGGAAATGGAAAATGCCACACTCGTATGAAATTGGGACTAATACACATTTCGAAGTAGATTAAGTGGAACTGTGCCCTACCTGAGAGTGCTGGATGCTGATTGCATTCCATTTAGACCATGAGCGCAAAGCTGGAGGGCATAAGCGTGAAATTAAGAAGCCTCAAGTGAGACCGGAGATTAGGAGAGATTCTTTCCCCACGGAACAGTTGATACACAGAACAGACTCCCAACCAAAGCAGATAATCCTGTGTAAAGCAAGAACTGAATCAATATCTGCCAAGGGGTAGAATTGAATATTTTAGGGATAAATGTAGTCATATATTGTCAATTGCTTCTGGTTTCACAGTAATGTTGGAGACAATCTCTTGTCTGAGCAGTAAATGGGAGCTGGTGGGCCGTAGGTGGGGTGGGTGCAGAGACCTGGCAGCGGGAATCCGTGCTATTTTCTGGGTAACCTGCTCATTACTATGTGGCTGGTTGAGCTTCTAGCATGAATCGCACTCTCCAATGGCAGCTCACTGAATTGGAGATGAGAAATTGGGCCGTGTGTCCCCACTTCTTAAGGGCCTACTAACAGCAACTTAAAGGGGAGGTTTATTTTTTGTATGGCACGAAGAGAAGAAACACTGGAGCAGCAGACAACATGAGTTCAGAACATACAGCAGCTACTACAAGCACATTCAAATCCTTGAAGGTGAAAAAACCCACAAGTTACAGCAAGGAAAATGGCCGGAATTTTCCACGGTGGCGGGTCGGGTGGGAAGTTGTTATTTTTGACAGCGGGTTGGGAACCGGCAATGGCAGGTGACCCAATTGAGATGATTAACAGTTGGTTGTCAGACCCTTAACAGGCTTTATTCACTTAATTTTTAAATATAACTGCATGGCCATGGGAACCAAGCTGCCCGGGAAGCATGTCTGTCAACCTGAGGCGGGGGTTCCATGGTCATTGCTCTAGCTGATTACTTGACAACATGAAATGTACAGTAAAAGCTCCCACCTGACAGATGATCACTTTCATCAGGCAGAAGCTGTTGCTCAGTCCATTTCCAGCAGAGATTCTGCAGGCTTTCCACTTTCCACTCTCCATCCAGTCTCACCTCATTGGAAGAACTCTCTCACCATTGACAGAATGCTTCTGTCATCTCTACTTCACCTGCCATCTATTCCATCAACATCGGTGTCATTTATACTGTCTCACCTTGGTCCTCAGAATCCGACCACGATGAGCCTCAACACCGGCAACACCAGGCACATCAACAGCACCAACCTTCTCTATAATCACCTGATGCTACACAGGACAAAGGGCATCAGCACCTGAGCATATTGCTGCCCGGGAGGCCAAGGATGGCCTCACCATGGCCAGATTTACTTAACTTTACACTGTACACCCATATGGCTGCCACATGATGTGCCAGGTTGGAATCACCCCACAGCAACACCATAACGCATCCCTACAATGATCAAAGCATTCCTTTCACACTCATCACCATTGTGGGGGTTACCGTTATGTCTCACCATTCACTGCAACTTACTAAAACACTTCCAAAGGTGCACACCAATCTGTCCAAGACTGGAAAGTGTTGAAAATAAAGATTTTTATGTTTGTCACCACATTAACATAAACTTTACAGAAACATTGGATAAAACACCCAAGTGGCTATCCTTGTGTGTTGTTAGTTGGTATATTTGCACGAGGATGAGGGTGAGTGTGAAGGGTGGCTAGTGAGATGGGGAAGTGATAATGTAGATAGAGAGGGATGGGTGGTGGTGCAAGGTAAGTTGGTGTGAGTAAGGATGTGCCGGAGTAGGGTAGAGAAAGCAGAGTGATGGGGATGTGGAGAGAGGCACAGCAGGATGAGGTTGAGTGGGGCTTTGCACTAACGTTTCCTGATCTAATGAGATCATTGAAATGTTTGCTGCACTGCACCCAGGTCCTCCTGACCATATCCCTGCTTGTGACCTCCACTGCAATCTGCAACCAGACTGTTTTGGTCTTCTGGGGAGGTCTCTTCCACCCATTGGAAGGGAAGAGGACCTCCCTGCGTGCTCTGACTCCCTCCATAAGCATATGGAGGGAGTCATCAGAGAACTTGGGTGCAGCCTGTAATGATCAGTAACATGTCATTCTAGAATGGTACACTAGGTGGAGCTGTATCTTTAGTAGGGGGCTACCCACAAGGCAGTAGTCCACATGGCTGAATAAATGATTAGCTCAAGCTAGCTGTTCAGAATGAAAACGTCTACTTATTTATGAACATAACATGGTACCATGATTGGTAATATCTGCTGAATATTGTGAAACACGACATGGAGAATTTGAAGCCACCGGAGGGTTTGAAACTCATGGGGAATGTCGACTGCAATTGGCGGACTTTCAAACAACAATTAGAACTCTACATTGCTGCCATCGGGTTCGGTACGAAGCCAGAGGCAAGGAAAATAGCGTTGCTGCTCACGTTTGCAGACCCGCAGGCGATAGAGGTATTTAATATGTTTGTATTTGATCAAGAGGACAGAGAAAAAATGGACGATGTGCTAAAGAAGTTTGATACACATTGTTCTCCTACAAAGAACGAGACCTATGAGAAGTACATGTTCCGTTCACGGACACAGCAGCAAAATGAGACTTTTGATAGCTTTGTGACCGATCTGAAACTGAAAGCACAGACATGTAATTTTTCTGAACTGAAATCATCCATGATTCGGGACCAGATTGTGTTTGGTATTCATGATAAAAAGGTCAGGGAACGTCTGTTGAGAGAAACCGAACTAACATTGGAGGATGCTGTGAAAATATGCCATGCCAGTGAGCTAGCTCAACAGCACGCAAAGACTTTCAGTGAAATTAATAATGATGCGACTGTAATGAGTGACTGTGCTGCTGTTGGTGCTGTGTCCTACAAAGGGAAGAAACATGGGCAGAACAGAAATGCAAAGCAATCGGAGGGTGGAATTTTTAATTGTAAACGCTGTGGTTACCAACACCAGTCAAGTGTAAGATTCGAAATTTTCATTAATAACCACGCAGTAAATTAGGGTTAATAAGACAGTTTTATTGACCAAAAGATGCTTGTACAGAGAAACCTTTGATAAAAGGGCACACAAAATGGCCGCCGGACCTCGTGACCAGTTTCTGGGACCATTTGAATTTCTGTTACTGCAAGTCAGACAGGCTTGTGGATTGAGGACATTAAGCCCGCGAAAACCAGTTTCGGGAAACCGAAACTCAGGGAACTGAGCATACATATTGATTAGATTATAGGTACAGGACAGATTTGGGTAGCAGGATGAGGCCCATCAAGAAATGGGCGGACAATTGAACGAACACTTAAACCCAGTTACTGTACAAAGAAAAGCCGTTTAACAGCCATCAAGGGCAATCTCCAGACCGATCAATATACAAACCAAGTTACGGTGACAAACCAAAGACATTATCGGCCCAGGAAGGCCAGTTCAGCTATCACCGACTCCCGTTATGAAGACAAAACACCCCTGCAGAGAATTCTGCCGCCAAAAATATTACAAAGACAGGACTATGATTTGGTGGGAGATAAGAATGTTCCAAAAAGGTATAACTGTGGATTGAAAAGGTCCATCAGCACGCTCAACGCTTGGGAGTAGCTTCGGAACTTCTACAGGGCTTCACTTCGGTTTTCATTTTCTTCAACGCTTCGGAACTTCTACGGGACACTTCACTTCACGATTCACCACGCTTCACTTGTAGTACACTTCTTCAGGATGATTTGTAGCTTCGGAACTTCTACGACTCTTCGGTTCAGGCAGCACTTCGGTTTCGGAACGTGGTCGGTGTTCGGCCAGGCAAGGCTCGGCCACGACGGGAAGCCGACGAGGGTGGCCCGGGTACTTTTGTCGGGAGATCATCGACGACCCAGGCCGAAGGAGAAGACACCCTCGGGGAAAACGACGATCCAGGCCGGAGATAAAAGGACACTCCGGGCCCAGCATTCCAGTGCCTCAACAGCCCATCGGTAACGGTAACACAGGTGCATTCAGTGCTTCAACACCACGCCGGTAACAGATTCATCCGTGGCGAGCGCTCACCAAGGCTGTATCGGCAGCCTCATCGCGGGAGAACCAAGAGGAAAACAAGTTGCGCCAGAAGTTTCCAAATCCACGTGACGACGGAAAGCTGTGCCAAAAAGGCTGCGAACCCCTTTTCGCAATTCTGAAAGTGGTGAGCATGATCCCGAGCTCCTCAAGTCGAAACTTAGTTAGGTCTAGGGGAGGGGGTTAAGGGTAGTTGTAATGTGTTACCCCTTTTACGATGTGCCGTGTGTTCCCCATTTCCATAGAGTTAAGTTCATAGATGTGTGCATGCTTGTAGTAGCTTTAATCTGTGCTTATGACATGTATTTTATAATGCTGCAAACTGTTTAATAAAAGCATCCATTTCGTGCTATTCAACCTGGTCTATTGAGTTTTTCTCTGCACTACAGTTCCCTGCACCTAAGTCCAAGGTCTAGAACCGTAGGGAAGAGTGGGTCGAACCACTCAAGGGTAATTATTGCAAGAAGACTGGCAGGAGACCAGAGCAAGCAAGAGAAACCCCCTACAGAGATGGCGACCGTGGCAGGACCTTGGCAGCAAGAATGTAGTGTTTTAGATGAAGGTCTGAATAAACGAAATGTGATGGATGAGAGAATAGCGGATTATGTTTTTGGGAAGGTAAACCTTACGAAACAGTGGATATCTGACCTATTAAGAGATAGGCGCCCGCTAGATGCAGCCATCAAGTGGACAGAAAGCAAAGAGCACAAAAGATCTGTAGAGAAGGCGGTCTGGCTGACGTGCTACAAGAAGCAAGTCCAGCTTTTGGACCAAATCGTTGTAGCACAGACAGCCCAGATAAAAGGGTTACTAGCAGAAGTAGAGGAAAAGGTTGCGGGAGGTCAGAAACTGATTGAATCGCTTAACGCGCTGAATCAGGAACGCCAATCCGTAACTCACCGCCATGAGACCAGGATGGATTACTTGGAGTGTCAGGTCATTGAGGCCAAGGCCAGTGAAGGTAGGGTGAGAGACAGGTGTTTCCGCCTAGCTAAGCAGGTAGAGACACAGGAGGAAAGTATTCTGGGAGCTAGGGCAGCATACAAGATGGCCATGGAGAATAGGTCTGAGAACACCGACCATAGCGCTTGCCACAGGGAGCTAGAGGACATGAGAATGGCCCTAGCGAAGGCAAATGGCTTGGTGTGCCTCATAAACCCACCAGCGAGCCAGCTACTGCTAGCCAAGGAATCCAAAAGACCGATTCCGCAAGAGGCAGTTGGGGTACCAACCCCCGAGCCCTCGGCACCTCCCGCCTAGACTGAGTCTTGGACTCCGGGGAAGGAAACGATGAAGTTAGACAAAGAGGTTCATGAGGTAGAGCAACCCCAGGTAGCAGAGTCGGGGCCGGCGCCGATGTGACAAACTCGACACCGGAGGCTCGGCCCGGGTGTAGCGGGTGGCGAGGATGGACCCCTCGTGAATCAGATCATAATGCCCCACAGCGCACAACAGCTGAGGGCAATGATAAGTCACATCCCAAAACTCTCCGAGTCAGGAGATCCCTCCGTCCATTTTAGGGACGTGGAGCAGACCGCAGCAGTTAATGACTGCGATGGGGTTGAACAGTCCAAAATGCTGCTGTTCTCCCTGGACAGCTCGCTCCTCCAGTGTCTCCCTGACGAGAGCAAGAGAGGGCACAAGGCATATGAGGAGTTACAGGACGAGATCCTGGAGATTATAGGGGAGGGTGACGGAAATCCGTTCCTCCGATTGGAAAGGACAATACAGCTAGAGGGAGAACCCCCGCGGGTTTTCGCCGGAAGGTTATGGCCAGTGTATCGGCGCAGCTGCCCGGGCGGGCTGGCCCGGGCCGGGCTGAATAATGACCAAAAGGCTCATTGGCTCCGGTGCCTGGTCGCCAATTGCTTGCCACAGGTGAGGGAGCAGGCCAAAACATGGTTTGACCCCACTAACCCCCGCTCCACGGAAGAGTTAGTACTTGATCAGCTCACGATAGGTTACAGGAACAACAAGAGTAGGGATGTGCCTTCCTCAAAGGGAAAGGTGCATGAGGCAAGGCCTGCAGCTCCTGCTAAAAAGGAATGGCATCAGGAGGGGAATCGCCCTCCCCAAGCCAAGAGCAGTTGTTACGGGTGTGGGAAGGAGGGTCATTGGCGCCGGGACTGTAAAAATTCCTGGAAGGATTTAAAGGGAAAAACTCCCTCAGCCCCAGCCCAAACCCAAGCCGTAGCTCCTGCCCCAGCACCAGGAGCGGGTGCGGTTGTGGATCCCGCTGCGATTGAGTCAATCATACAGACAATGCGGTCTCTGATGACCTCGCAGGGGAAAATAGCTGTCACCACCGGCCTTGGCGCTCCCGAAACTCCGATCGCTGTCCCCAAGTGACTAGAGTTGGCGCAGCCCGTCTACCTGTGCCCGCTCCGTTATGATGCATGGAGACGACCCCTCATAGAGATGGAGGTAGAGGAGGTGAAGGAAACCTATCTGTTGGACACGGGAGCATCGTGCACCGTAATCCACGCAGATAACCCCACCGCCTCGCCTCTGTCCACCGGGGTCCCATATCGTCTGTTGGGCTTCACGGGCGAAGAACAGGCTGGCGCACATTCCCTTCCCCTCTCCATTTGTTTAGGACCACTCCGCACCACGTGGCAGTGTATCCTGATGAAGTGGGAGGTGGGAGGTGGAACGGGAGTCCTGGGGTCTGATTTCTTGGTAGCCCACGGGATCCACGTGGACCTGAGAAATCATTGTCTCTGGGGAGAGGGTACGAGTGTGAAGGAGATAGAAAGTGTTAAGGAAACCCCTACGAAGGCGCGGGTTGGCCGGCGAGAAGTAAAATTCTTGGGTCTAACCCTATGCGCTGGCAAGAGAACCGTAGACCAGGAGGATGAGCCGGAATCGGTGCAAAATCCGCCGGTCTGCGCCACTCATACAGTAGAGGTGTCCCGACGCAAAAGGTGGTTTAACATGAAGCGGTGTAAACTGTTTAAGCCGGGTGCACAAGGGCCAACAACAGGGGCCAGGTCTGAGGACAAAAATCCTCAGCCTGCGACAGAGTCACAGACCACACAGGCTGGAACTGTAGCCTGCGTGAAGGGAGGAGTCATCCCATCGGAGTGGGAGGTCTCCCCTCTAGTTTGGGATTCGGACGAGGAAGAACCCGAACAGCTCGACCCCGCCCTTGACTCGATCACGGAGGAGGAAGAATCGGAGGACGAAGATCCCGCCCTCGACTCAAGCCTAGGGGAGGTAGGGATTGGGGGCGGAGACTCTCCACCTGTAGGGACAGGTGAGGTGGAGTCGGATGCCACAGATCCCGGCCCCGGGGGGGCGGAGCCTGAGGAAAGGGAGCCGGAGCCGGCAGCTGTGGTGGGACCACAGGCTGTGACGGTGAAGGTCCCGATCCCTGGTCCATTAGCCCTGGGAGCCTCGCCCAAGGCGCCCCCTCGTAGGTCGGTTCGGACGCCTCAGCCCAGAAAGACTTGGCCAGATTCTCCGTATTTTCCCCAACCTCGGTCCAGGGTAGCCCCAGGAAGACGCGGTTCCCGTTCAGCAGCGACAGGCTGCGGGGGATCAAAGCCGAAGGTCAGTGCAGCCCCGCCACAGGGAGCGGCACGCTGCAGCCCTCACAGGAATTAGGTAGGCTGCCCGAAGGAGGGCGGCGCTGTACATAAGTTTAGGTAATAATGTTAAGTTTAAGTAATTTTAATGTTAGTTTAAGGTATGTAAAGTTTAAGATGATGGGGATGTTTTAAAAGGTAGTTTTCGGAGTCTGCCCAGTATGTGTGTGTGTTTGGAAGCGGGGTCAGGGGACCCCAGCGTCCGTTTAATTAAGCCAGCACCTATTGGGAGCTTGGCTACATCATCTTATCGGTTACAGAAACCAGGAATACAATGGAGAGGATTCTCGTGGTGCTCACGGCGATCGGGTGTGGGTTGGCCTACCGAGGCCGCACCAAGGACGTCATCGTGTTCGGATGCTCCGGGGACACAGCCCCCATCGCGACAGATGGGACGGGGAAGCGAGAGGTTGAGGAAACCGCCACCTACTTCCACGAAGGGAGATGGCCAGGATGGCTGGGGTCGAATTCCACAGAATACACCAGCAAATCCGGGTTTGCCTACCAAGAGACTTCATTACTGTGCCCTCGGGTGAGGATCATTGCACCCAGAGTCAGCGTTACCATGGGAAAGAGGATCTGTTTGGTGTGTAATGGGAACGTACCGCTAAGTAGATGGTGGTGGCTGCGAAAGCTGGGAAAGAATATGAAGAACTCTACAATCGAGTGGGAGCGACTGGGTAACAATACCCATCGGAAAATTACGGGGACTCACGGACAGTTACGTGTGTGTTGGGACAAATGGTGGGAACCAGATGAAGGGATATATGTCTGCATGTGGGGTTCGAAGCGCGTTTGCCCCAAGGGCATATCCATCTTTTTCCAGAGGCAGTGGCAGGATGAAGGAAAAGGGATGAGGTGGGACGTCAACACCCGGGCGTGCGGAGCCCCATCCTCCCCGATTCCGGTAAACGCCACTGAACTCATCACCCGCCCACGCAAGCCCCTGCCCACGATTCCGGTAGCACTAGCCCAGAAGGAAAGGTGCCCCACCACCACAAAGGGACCCGGGAACGGTTTAGTATTGGTACCCACCGGTCAGGTGCTGTACCAAGGGGTACACTACGCGGTGGCCTCAGTGATTTTAAACCTCACTGAGGTACGATTGCCGGAGTGGTGTCCCAAGGAAACGGAACAATTGTACCAGGTCCTGTTAACCAGAATGTTCAGACAATTTTACGAGTTTGACTTTGCCGACATCGACAAAGCCAAATTGTACACCACACCACAGGAAGTTTTGGATCGGGTAGGGAGGCAAAGAAGGGGTACTGTAAATGACATTTTCACTGCTTTTAGTACCGGGACATCTGTTGTCAATGCTCTAGACAACATGAAGCTGCAGACACAGGTTAATGGTTTAAAGGCCCAGTTAAGGAACATACTGACAAATGAAAATAAGGTAGTGGGCTCTGAACTACATGAGGATCAGGCCATGACACTACACTTAAAAGAAATAATCGCTGAGCTGGAGAAACACGCTAGAACGGTAAATGCACTCATTAGGGAGGATCGGAATGCGTCCGATCAGGCAGCACAGGACGAGGCTTGTGTGCTATACGGGGCGTGGTTACTGGGCGAGGGCCGCAGTAATCTGGAGAATTTAAAACAAGGTTTGGTCCCGTCCTGGATCAGCAACAAGCACTTGCAAGCGCTCCACCCCTTTGAGAATGCATTAAGTCTGTGCCAGCTCAGACTAGCTGCAGAGGCGTACCCAGTCCCAGTGGACTGCGGACGCTCGAATCACACTATCATGGGAATAGTGGTAAGGATGCTGGTGTTGGGTCCCACAGCAAGGCCCGCCCCGGTATACAGGGTGGAGAACATTGGAGTCATACAGGGGGGTGCGCACATTCGTTACGCAATGGTCCCGCCTTACGTCATCAGATGGGAGCGTACGATGACAGGCACTGACCTCTCGGGGTGTCGTAGCCGGGGAGCACACATCATCCTGTGTCCCCAGCACTTGAATGCCTTTTGGAAACCACAGTGCGGGTTCAGAGCCGCTTGCGCGAAGCCGATAAATTGCACCATGGAGGCAATGGCAAAGGACCATGTGCCCCCGCAGGTGGCATATATCGGAGGTGGGACATACTGTGTCACCACTGCAGTGCCTCACTACCACCACGGACAGCACGGGTGGTGTCCGGTCAGTGACAGCAGTTTCTGTTTCAAACCCAGGGCTGAAGTTCAAGTGGCACAACAGCGAATTGTCCCCATTCCTGTACCTTCCACCATTCACCTCACTGTTAAAGAGAATTTCACGGATTTATAGCGATTCGTTGTGCATTTTGGTTATGTCATTCCCCCTCTCCCCGAACACCTCACCAAGATTTTAAAAGCCGTAATAGTCTCACCGAAGCATTTTTACACATTAGAGCAGAAGACATTGGAGATAGGGAACGACATATTAGACATAGTCACCCCACCATGGTGGGACCTGTTCACTAATATAGAGATCCCACCCTGGATTAGAATAGCATCCCATATCCTAGTAGTGTGTCAGGTTTTGATTGTAATATTTTTATTGGTCGTGCATTGCAAGAGAGGCAAACGCCTCCAGAGGCACGAGAACACAGGAGAATGGAGAGAACGCTATGTACGAGTGGGTGAAGAGGACACCCCAGTTTAAGCTGCTAAGTACTAAAGGATAAAGTGTCCCTCCACTCTTGGTTTTTAGTTACTGTATGATTTAAGTGTGAATACTGTTGCGTTATAGCCGTTCAGAAGGTTTTCGTTTTTTTGATTAATAAAATGTGTATGCAGGTGGTGTAAGGGGTATCGGCCCCTTCACATCTGAAAGATGAATGTGTTATAGTTTAAGGTAGTACTGCCTATGATTGTCCAACTGTACACAATGTAATTTTCTGAAATGGGAACTGAATGTGTCATGGGGGTCATAGATAGCTAATTACCAGGAATGTTTGGATGTGGGGAATCAGGGAAAATTTGCTCACCAAGGGTCAATTGATACTTTAAGCAAGCTATCAGTATCACAGGAGGGACTGTAAGATTCGAAATTTTCATTAATAACCACGCAGTAAATTAGGGTTAATAAGACAGTTTTATTGACCAAAAGATGCTTGTACAGAGAAACTTTTGATAAAAGGGCACAAAAAATGGCCGCCGGACCTCGTGACCAGTTTCTGGGACCATTTGAATTTCTGTTACTGCAAGTCAGACAGGGAAATCGAAACTCAGGGAACTGAGCATACATATTAATTAGATTATAGGTACAGGACAGATTTGGGTTGATGAGTTTTGGGTAGCAGGATGAGGCCCATCAAGAAATGGGCGGACAATTGAACGAACACTTAAACCCAGTTACTGTACAAAGAAAAGCCGTTTAACAGCCATCAAGGGCAATCTCCAGACCGATCAATATACAAACCAAGTTACGGTGACAAAGCAAAGACATTATCGGCCCAGGAAGGCCAGTTCAGCTATCACCGACTCCCGTTACGAAGACAAAACACCCCTGCAGAGAATTCTGCCCGCCAAAAATATTACAAAGACAGGACTATGATCTGGCGGGAGATAAGAATGTTCCAAAAGGGTATAACTGTGGATTGAAAAGGTCCATCAGTACGCTTCGGAACTTCTACATGACGCTTCACTTCACGATTCACTACGCTTCACTTGTAGTACACTTCTTCAGGACGATTCGTAGCTTCGGAACTTCTACGACTCTTCGGTTAAGGCAGCACTTCAGTTTCGGAACGTGGTCGGTGTTCGGCCAGGCAAGGCTCGGCCACGACGGGAAGCCGACGAGGGTGGCCCGGGTACTTTTGTCGGGAGATCATCGACGACCCAGGCCGAAGGAGAAGACACCCTCAGGGAAAACGACGATCCAGGCCGGAGATAAAAGGACACTCCGGGCCCAGCATTCCAGTGCCTCAACAGCCCATCGGTAACGGTAACACAGGTGCATTCAGGGCTTCAACACCACGCCGGTAACGGATTCGTCCGTGGCGAGTGCTCACCAAGGCTGTATCGGCAGTCTCATCGCGGGAGAACCAAGAGGAAAACAAGCTGCGCCAGAAGTTTCCGAATCCACGTGACGACGGAAAGCTGTGCCAAAAAGACTGCGAACCCCTTTTCGCAATTCTGAAAGTGGTGAGCATGATCCCGAGTTCCTCAAGTCGAAACTAGATTAGGTCTAGGGGAGGGGGTTAAGGGTAGTTGTAATGTGTTGCCCCTTTTACGATGTGCCGTGTGTTCCCCATTTCCATAGAGTTAAGTTCATAGATGTGTGCATGCTTGTAGTAGCTTTAATCTGTGCTTATGACATGTATTTTATAATGCTGCAAACTGTTTAATAAAAGCATCCATTTCGTGCTATTCAACCTGGTCTATTGAGTTTTTCTCTGCACTACAGTTCCCTGCACCTAAGTCCAAGGTCTAGAACCGTAGGGAAGAGTGGGTCGAACCACTCAAGGGTAATTATTGCAAGAAGCCTGGCGGGAGACCAGAGCAAGCAAGAGAAACCCTCTACAGAAGACAATGCCCAACGTTTGGGAAAATGTGCACAAAATGTAATGGAAAGAATCAATTTGCCAAACAATGCTTTTCAAAACTAAAAACAAAGAAAGGGCAACAAGTCAATGTGATTGAGGACACTGATTTAAGTGAGACATTTTTTGTAGGAATTGTGTCATGTGACAATATAGAAAAGGATACAGAAAATGTGCAGCCCTCAGGAATGGACAATGCTGAACATAAAGTTAATGCAGTAAAAGAGGACAAATGGATGATGCCACTGCAGGTAAATGGAGCATTCGTTACATTGAAACTAGACACTGGGGCAAAAGCAAACTTAATCAGCATGAGTGACATTAAAAATATGAAAGGAAAGCCCAAAATACAGAAAAAGTCAGTACTACTGAAGAACTATAATGGACAGAAAATAGATAGCTTAGGTGTATGCAGACTTAAAGTGACAGTCAAAGATAAAGTGCATCATCTCATGTTTTCTGCTGTGGCTGAAGGACTTGATTCACTACTAGGTGACAAAGCTTGTGAGGACTTAGAACTGGTCAAGAGAGTCTACCGTATAAACTGTGCCATAAGCAGACCAGATGACTCAATGGATTCTGTTGTGAGTAATTTCCAGGATGTGTTCAAAGGATTTGGAGTTCTACCATTCACTTACAAGATCCAGCTAAAGGAGGATGCTCAACCAGTGGTACATGCTCCATGGAGAGTTCCAGCACCCCTGCGTGACCGGCTCAAGAAAGAACTGGACAGAATGACCACACTAGGAGTCATCAGGAAAGTCGAAGAGCCAACAGACTGGGTTAACTCCATTGTATGTATAAAGAAAAAGAACAATGATCTAAGAGTATGCATGGATCCAAAGGACTTAAATGCAAACATAAAACGTGAACACTACCAGATTTCCAAGCGAGAAAAAATCACCAGTGAAATGTCAGGTGCCAGATACTTCACAAAGCTCAATGCCTCACAAGGATTTTGGCAACTAAAACTGGATGAAGAGAGCACCAAATACTGTACATTCAACACACCATTTGGCAGGTATTGTTTCCTCAGAATGCCTTTTGGGATAATATCTGCATCTGAAATCTTTCATAGAGTGATGGAGCACATAATTGAAGGTCTGGAAGGAGTTCGGGTCTATGTTGATGACATCATCATTTGGGGTTCCACACTGAAAGAACACAATGAGAGACTGACTAAAGTGCTACAGAGAATACGCCAGAATGGACTGAAGCTCAACAAAGCCAAGTGTCAGTTTGGCATCCAGGAAGTCACTTTCCTAGGAGATAATCTACCTGGTAAAGGAATAGAGCCAGATATGGAAAAATAAATGCCATACTCAACATGCCCCGACCCACTGACAAAAAAGGAGTGCTACGCATCATGGGGATGATAAACTTCAATGGAAAGTTCATTCCTAACTTGTCAGCCAAGACAGCCTGTCTGCGAGACCTGCTACATAAAACAAATGAGTCCACATGGACAGAAAGACATGAACAAGCGTGGATGAACCTCAAAACAGTGCTGACAACTGTTGTGTCCATGTATAATAAGACACAGACTGCGGAGAACAGTACAACAGGTGTTTACTCAACGTGGCTCACAGTGGAACTGATCTGTACAGATTACTACTCAGGGCTATAGACAGGTGTGGTCACTGCCAGTACTGCAGTATACATGAGCTGTAAAAGATAGTTCCTCACTTAAAGGTATATACATTACAATTCCTCCCCTTTTAGATTAACAGTACCATAACACTCATTTAACAATTAAATATCAAACTAATTACAATTAACACTTTTAACATGCAACATTAGCTGAAAATAGTCTATTTATATATTCAGTCTTTGGGGAGGCTTCCTGATCCTTTCTGGATATCGCCTTTCCCGAGTGTCTTGCTCTTGGTGCGGAGGTGATTCTGGCCCCCTGTCATCGGTTGGTTCATCAGCTTCCGATGCTACTGTTTCTGGGGTAGATGCGACCTGTACGTCGGGTTCATTACCAGGTACGTATGGGCGAGGCATGGGGTTGACTTGTTCCTGTGACTCTAGGATCTGGTCAGCATGGCGTCTCACGATGCTCTCCCCAACGTCCACTGTGTACATTAGTGGGCCCTGCCGTGTGCATATCGTTCCTGGCTGCCATTTTTCTGTTCGGTAGTCGCGGGCCAAGACTGGTTGCCCTACATTGAAGCCCCTTGTTGGCTTCTCATGGATGTGCTGGAATTGCTTACTCTCAACATCTCTTCGTACGTTTGGCCTGAGCAAATCCAGGCGAGATCTTAACCTTCGGTTAAAGAACATCATGGCTGGGGCCTGGTTGGTGACTGCATGTGTCGCATTCCGGTAGGCGAACAGGAAATTGTCCACCTTGTGCTGCAGCGGAATGTTGTCATTGTACATATCCTTTATTGCCTTCTTAAAGGTTTGTACGAACCTTTCAGCCAATCCATTTGTGGCTGGATGATACGGGGCGGATATGTAATGCCTTACCGCATTCTTTTTCAAGAACCTCCGGAACTCTTCGGACACAAACTGTGGTCCGTTGTCGGAGCAAATCTGTTCTGGCAAGCCATTCCTGGCAAAAATGGTCCGTAACACAGCAATAGTGTTCTCCGTGGTGGTGGAGGACATTTTGATGACCTCAGGCCATTTCGAGTGCGCATCCACAGCTATTAAAAACATTGAGTCCATGAATGGACCAGCAAAATCAATATGCACCCGTTGCCATGGAGATGAGGGCCACTCCCATGGGTGTAGAGGGGCCTGTGGTGGTGCATTTTGGACTTTCTGGCATCCTGAGCAGCTCTTGGTCAGGTCCTCGATTTGTTTATCGATTCCCGGCCACCACACATAAGCCCTGGCTAGGCTTTTCATTTTAACCCCTCCCAGATGACCCTCATGAAGCTCATTGAGCACTCTATCCCTTAACTTGGGTGGAATTACCACTCGGGATCCACACATCAAGGTCCCCCGGCATACTGACAGCTGTTCTCTCCTTGTCGAGAATGCTGGCAACAGTGAGTCGCCATGTGCTGGCCATCCCTTCACCGTCAAATCTTATACCCGAGACAGTGTCGGGTCATTTCGGGTTTCCTTTTCGATACAAGCGTTAGTTACTGGTAGGTATTCAACTATAGTCGAATGGAATATTTCGACAGGATCCACTGCTGGTGCTTCCTCCGCAGTAGGCAGTGGCAGGCGTGATAGCCCATCAGCATTTCCATGCTGTTTCGTGCCCTTATATTCAATCTCATAGTGGTGCACCCCTAGAAAAAGTGACCATCTTTGTAGTCATTGCGCAGTCATCACCGGAACGCCCTTCTTCGGATTAAAATGGAGACAAGAGGCTGGTGATCCGTCAGCAAGGTGAATTTCTGCCCGTGCAGATAGTGATTGAACTTTTCCACTCCCCACACTAGGCTGAGGGCCTCCCTGTCAATCTGGGTGTAGTTACGCTCGGCTGAGGTTAGTGATCGTGACGCAAAGGCTATTGGCCTCTCTGAGCCGTCTGAGAATTTGTGCGACAGCACCGCTCCAATTCCGTAGGGTGACGCATCACATGCCAACCGAATTGGTAATGCTGGGTTGTAATGGGCCAATACCTCTTTCAATGTGATTAGTGTTTTGCTCTTCTGGAAAGCTCGTCTACATTCGTCACTCCACTTCCATGGCACCCCAGTTTGCAGTAGGGTGTTCAGTGGGTGTAGTATTGTAGACAAATTTGGCAAGAACTTATGGTGGTAGTTTACCAGCCCGAGGAACGACCTCAGTTGTGACACATTTTCCGGTGCTGGAGCCTTGACTACTGCCTCAATCTTCTCTGGGGACTTATGTAACCCCTCTTTATCGATAACGTGGCCACAATACGAGATCTGTTTTCTAAAAAACTCGCATTTGGGGCGGTTAGCTCGGAACCCATATTCCTTCAATCTAGTGAGCACCTGCTCCAGGTTGGCAAGGTGATCACTGTCATTTTCGCCCGTGACCAGGATGTCATCCAAATAACACTGAGCCCCTGGAATCCCTTGCAGGACTTGTTCCATTGCCCTCTGCCAAATAGCCGGAGCTGATGCTACCCCGAATACCAGCCGATTGTAATGGTAGAGACCTTTATGGGTGTTCATTGTGAGGTATTTTTTTGATGCTTCTTCTACCTCCATTTGCAGATACGCCTGGGCCAGATCAATCTTAGTGAAGCGTTTCCCTCCAGATAGCGAGGCGAAAATATCTTCAATCCGCGGAAGTGGATATTGTACGGTGTGAAGGTCCGGGTTCACTATTACCTTAACGTCCCCACAGATGCGAACCTTCCTTGGTTCCCCAGGCGTGCTGCTCAACGACATTTTCATCACAGGGACGATGGGTGTAGCCCACTCGCTCCAGTCTACCTTGGACAGTACAACTGAACGTTCCAGACCCTCCAGCTCTGCTTCAACGGCTGGGCGGATCACATAAGGTACCGGTCTGGCCTTAAAAATTTTGGGGCTTGCGTTTTCTTCAATTTTAATCATTGCTGTCATGCCTTTTAGTGTTCCGAGTCCTTGCTGGAACACTTCTTTCGCGTCAGTTAGGATCTTTGACAGTCGTCCAGGTGTGACGTCGTCATCCTTTTTGTCAGCCACATTCAGTGCCTGTATGGAATGCCAATCCAGTTGTATTTTCCGGATCCATTCACATCCCAGTAATGGTGGTCCTCCATCTTGTAATACATACAGGTCTAGTTTTGGTGTTTCCTTACCGTTATATATAACGGTCACCCTTATTTTTCCTTTGGGGTAGACTTTTTGCCCCGTGTACATCTTCAAAATAATTTTTGTGTCTCTCAAGGGTATGTGTGAGAATAGCCACTCGTAGTCCCGTCGGTTTATGACTGTTAGGGCTGATCCTGTGTCCAATTCCATCTTTACCTGGACTCCTGCTCTCTTGAGAGTGACCCAAATGGTTCGGTGATCCTCCGTTGTGATCACATTATGTAGTTTCAGACAACTCAGTTCCCTGCTTTCGGAGCCATTATCACTCTTTTGTTCGTCTGAACTATTCTCCGTCATCTTATGTACCTTCTTGTACTTTTCTTTGATAGGTTTCTTATTGCTGGTTTTCTTTCCCGACCTGCAGACTCGTGCTATGTGTCCTACTTTTCCACACTGTCTGCACACTTTGCCTTTGAACCAGCAATCATTCTGGTCATGTGTTGTTCTGCCACAGCGATAGCACTTCTCTGTTCCATATGACATTTCGTTTGTGCCATATTCTTGCGGTCTCTGTTGTATCTCTGCAGCGCCCCATGCTGCTGCTTCATATGATACCGCAATGCTGAAAGCCTTTTTCAGCGTAAGGTCCTTTTCAGATAAAAGCCGTTTCTGGGTTCCTTCACTTTGAAGCCCACACACAAACTTGTCCCTTAAGGTATCTGCCAGTCCCCCTCCAAACTGGCAGTGTTTCGATACTTTGCGCAGTTCTGTTAAATAATCAGCATTGCTTTCATCCTTATGCTGGTTCCGTTTGTGAAACTTGAATCTTTCTGCTATCAGCAGCGGTGTGGGGTTTAAATGTTCCTTTAGTATCGTTACTATGTCTTCAAAACTCTTTTCCATTGGCTTCGTTGGGGTTAATAGATTTCGTAATAAACCATACGTCTTTGCACCCATTAAATTTAACAATACCGACGCTTTCTTGTCATCTGACACCTCATTTGCCTTGCAGTACACCTCTATTCGTTCGACATATGTAGTCCAATCTTTGACTTCATTGTCAAATGCGGTGATACTGCCACTCTTCGGCATTTTGGGTGTGGTTTCAGATGGCGTCTTCCAATGGCTTAAAATGGCATCTCCCGCACTTTCCTTCCTCCCCCGCTGCTGCCAATGCCGCTCCCGGCGGTTCTCGTGGCAAAGGCGGCCCCCTGTAGGTTTTGCGCGCTTCTCCTGCGCTGCTGCCAACGCCGCTCTCGGCGGTCCTCATGGCAATGGCGGCACCTCGCGGGTTTCTGCGCGTCTCTCTCTCCCTCTCTCCGACACTGCTCGGCCCCTGAACACCGGCTGCGCCCTGTGCGCTCTGCCCTCTCTCTCTCTCCCCCATCGACGCTGCTCGGCCCTTTGCTGTGCCGCTCGGTCGGGGTCTCGCCCGCCGCTGTCAGGGAAGGGTCTGCGCACTACCTGTTGCCAACCCATTTCGCTGGACCACCTCGACTGGAAAGCCAAGCCTGGCTCTCAACAGCCTCCCCCGCAATTCTCGAGTCTCTGCGGGATGACTGGCGGTTGCCCGTGGTCGACGCCCGAGTCTCTGGCCTTGACCTCCAATCCACTGATCTGCAGGAACGAATCCCCGGGAGGTGATGTAGAGTTGCATGTAGGTTCGAACTTGCCTCGTCGTCAATGTTGTGTCCGTGTATAATAAGACACAGACTGCGGAGAACGGTACAACAGGTGTTTACTCAACGTGGCTCACAGTGGAACTGATCTGTACAGATTACTACTCAGGGCTATATACAGGTGTGGTCACTGCCGGTACTGCAGTATACATGAGCTGTAAAAGATAGTTCCCCACTTAAAGGTATATACATTACAACAACCACACCTGTACTCATCTTCTTTGACCCAACAAAGAGAATCAAAGTGTCAATGGATGCATCAAAAAGATGGCCTAGGCGCGGTCTTGCTACAAGCAGAGGGTGAAGATTGGAAGCCTGTTGCCTATGCCTCCAGGTCTATGACTGATTCTGAGTGTCGATACGCCCAGATTGAAAAGGAATGTCTAGGCTTGGTAGTTGGACTAGAAAAGTTCCATGGCTACATATATGGACTTCCCACCTTCACAGTTGAGACAGACCGCTGCCCACTGGTTGCCATCATAAAAAAAAATCTGAATGAGATGTCTCCAAGGATTCAACGGCTCATGAGGAAGCTGCAAAGATATGACTTTGAACTGATCTACACACCAGGCAAACACATAGGCCCAGAAATTCAGGTCGGGGGCTTCCCGCGGGTGCAAGCCCCCGACCTACACTTACCTATCGCGCTGACATTTGAGGCCTGGGCCTGCGTGGATTTCTGCTCTGTGACCCGGTCCAGCTCCCGGTGCGCTGTGCTTGCGTGATCCAGTGGCGTAGTTAGTTCGATGAGCCGGCTGGGATCACGTGAGCACTGGGCAACCAATCTGAGGTTGCAAAAGTTCATTCATGAGTTTGATAGTAAGAACTGTCAAACTCATGAAAACTCAGGGCACCCAAAACTGTACTTAAACTTCAAATAAAAGTCTAAAAAACAGCCCACTAAATAAATGAACTATGAATAACTGTAAAAAGCTATTTTAAACAATTAATCAAATTTTTGAAAAAAATATTTTTTTAACAAATCGGGTCTAAAAATACACTTACCTTACTGTAAATTCTTTAAAAATAATAAACCTCTGGAAAAATTTTCTAAATTTTATTAATAGACCACTTACCTTTTAAAACTAAGTACTTACATCGGCTTTTTTCACGCGTGAAAACCGGAGGCCTTTATGCACGGGCAACTCTTTAAAAAAAAAGGAATTTCAGCGCGCACGCGCTGCCTGAAACGTCGCATGCATTCCGCCTCTTAACCACTTGCTTCAGAGGACAGGAAATGCCGGTTTTCAGCACATGCGCTGTGCATCCTGAAAACCGGCACTTCCATCGGGCCCACGCGTGAGTACCCCGTCCGTACTAACGCTTTGAGACCCGAATTACTGGGCCAATGTATTAGCAGATGCACTATCCCGAGCACCCACAATGAGTCATGTGAGCTCCACTGAGGAAGATGTGGATGTTCATGTGAGTGTGGTCACTGCTGCGCTGCCCGTGTCAGACACAAAATCAAAGCAAATAGCAGAAGAAACAGTAAAAGATACAGTGTTACAAACAGTAATAGAGAACATTCATCATGGTTGGCCAAAAGGTTCCTGTCCAAAGTACTATCACATCAGGTCAGACTTGAGTGTAGCAAGTGGACTATTACTAAAACAGAACAGAATAGTCATTCCACAGGCTCTAGGTCAAGACATGCTCAAAAGGATTCATGAGGGACACCTCGGAATTGAAAAATGCAAAAGGAGAGCAAGAGACACTGTTCATTAGCCTGGCATAAATAAGGACATTGAGAAAATGATAGGCATATGTGAGATATGTCAGAAACACCAAAACAAACAAGCAAAGGAACCAATGATAGTAGCTGACTTCTGACTTACCAACAGCACCATTGGAAAAGGTTGGTATGGACCTCTTTCATTTGAATGGTAAAGACTACCTAATAGTGATTGACTACTATTCTAAATATCCTGAGATGGCGCTGCTCTCAAGCACATCAGCAAGCAGTGTCATAATGCATGTTAAATCCATTTTCACCAGACATGGAATTCCCAGGATTGCCGTTAGCGACAATGGTCCGTGCTTCAACTGTAAGGAGTGGCAACAGTTTGCAGCACATTATGACTTTCAACACATCACATCCAGTCCTCTGTATGCTCAGTTGAATGGTAAGGCAGAGAAAGGTGTTCAAGTTCTCAAAAAGCTACTGAAGAAAGCAACAGAAATCAAGTCTGATACTTATCTCGCCCTGCTGAGCTACCGAGCCTCCCCTTTAGACTGTGGTTCTTCACCTGCTGAACTCCTAATGGTTCACAAGTTACGCACCACACTACCCTGCTGTGCAGAAGAATAGCAGAGTAAGGAACTGAGACAGAGACTTCAACTGTTAAAGCTGAAACAGAAATCACACTATGACAAGTCATCCAAAACGCCGTTCCCTCCTGAAAACACAAGAAACTATCCAAGAGCAAATCGATGACAATGCCGCAACTGAATTTTGTCACTCACCACCAGAACAATCTAACACAAACACACATACAGGCTCTCATGAAAACACATCAGACTTACCTGTGCTGAGAAGATCCACACGTGAAGTAAAAAAGCCTGATAGACTTAATCTTTGAGTACAAAGAAAACTATAATAAAAGAATGAAAAGCTTAGAGTTCATAAAGTAAAGCTTTGAAAATGTGTTGACTGTTGTGAAGATGTTTATGTTGTTATGATTGATTGATATTGATTTTGTTTAACCTCTAAGGAAGGGGGATGTAATGATCAGTAACATGTCATTCTAGAATGGTACACTAGGTGGAGCTGTATGTTTAGTAGTGGGCTACCCACAAGGCAGTAGTCAAGATGGATGCCTGTACACTAGTCCACATGGCTGAATAAATGACTAGCTCAAGCTAGCTGTTCATAATGAAAACGTCTACTTATTTATGAACATAACACAGCCCTCTGCCTCTGTGCAGTCATTGTCAGTGTTTACAACACTCCAATGTTATAGAACACTGACAGCACTATGTTAGAATAAATGTCAAATGTAATGTGGCCATGGTCTTTTTAAAGATCCCGGCTGAAAACGAGTCATGAATGATGTCACCAGACCCGCTCCATTTAATAGGGCCGGGTAATGTGCTGGGCGGGTTTAATAGCCCTATTAACATAAATTAATTTTCAGCAGCAGGATGGAACCAGCAGCAGGTCACAACCCGCCACGAACACTGCCCGCACTGGACACGCCCAGGGAGACAAAATTCCAGCCATTGTCTTCAAATTCTGTTGGAGATCAAGATCAAGAGATAGTAAAGGAATCTCTTTTGTACAAAAAGAATCCATTTATATTATGTTCCATTTTATATCAAGCTCTATAGTTAAAAGATAAAATGAAAAGCCTGCAAATGCAGCTGACAGGCAATGGGGGAGAAATTCAGTTGTTAGCGCCACCCGTTAGCACCTTAAGAGGGCGATAAGTAGGGCACGATGCCCAGGCGCGGCGAGACCTGCGCCTCTCGTGAAATTGAGCAGACATTTAGCGGTGGTGCAAAACTGCATCGCCCGCTCAGCTGCGCGCGCAGCTCCTGACATCATTTCATGGTGCAACGCCCTTGGGGCGCCCCGAACCGGAACTTCAGTGGCGCCCCCTCCTTTCCGCCTGGCGCTCCCAGCGACTGGTTGACTGGAACGGTTCCCAGTCGCTGTGGGGCTGGGGGGGGGGGCGCTATTTAAAGGGGGCTCTTCCTGGCTTCTTTGTGGTAGCCGTTTTCGCACCACTCCTTCTGTGAGAGAGAGAGAGATTTGCAGAGAGACAAAGGGAGAGAGCATTTTGCATTGAGTCAGCGCTCGCAGAGGTACTTTTGGCTTCTGACCAGAACTTTGTAGTTGGTTTGCTTTTTCACTGGCATAACCTTGAATGGCCACATACTATGGGGGTTGCAATGGGTGGAAACGTTGGGTTTCTCCATTGCATTGAGAGGGCTCAGAGATGCCGAGAGAGAGTGCCAATCATGGCCAGATGGAGGAGGGCCAACAGGAGTCGGCACAGGAGACCTTACCCTCCCAGGGTATTCCGCCAACAGTTCCCATACCTCAACATGTCTGGAGCAGTGTGTTCGGAGGCTTCGATTCAGCAGGGAGGTGGTCACTGAGCTCTGCCACCTGCTTCAGCCAGATCTGCAGCCTCAACTGAGGAGCAGGACGTCTCTGTCGGTGGCAGTGAAGGTGACAGTGGCTCTCTACTTCTATGCAACTGCCTCCTTCCAATCCGCTACTGCAGACATTGCCAATGTCTCCCAGTTCGCGGTGCATTGCTGCATCCGCCAAGTCACGAATGCCCTCTTTAAAAGGAGACGTCAGTACATTTCCTTCCCCATGACCCTGGACAAGCAGCAAGAGTGCGCAATGGGATTTGCAAGAATAGCGGGCTTCCCCATCGTCCAGGGTGCCATTGACTGCACGCATGTGGCTTTGCGGGCACCGCAAGAGAATGCCGAGGATTACTGCAACCGGAAGGGGTTCCATTCGTTGAACGTCCAGTTGGTGTGTGACCACAGACAGCTGATACTAGCTGTCAATGCCCACTTTCCAGGCAGCAGCCACGACGCCTTCATCCTGCGCCAGGCTTCTGTGGCAGACCTTTTCGAAGCCCCGGCTCACCCAGGAGGCTGGCTTCTCGGGGACAAGGGCTATCCTCTGTGCACCTGGCTGATGACCCCGCTCCGTGCGCCCAGCACCCCTGCTGAAGAACGATACAATGAGAGCCATCAAGCGACCAGGAACATCATTGAGCACACAATCGGCGTGCTAAAGTAACGGTTCCGCTTTCTGGACCATTCCGGGGGAGCCCTTCAGTACTCACCTGAGCGAGTCTCCCATTTCGTTGTAGTGTGCTGCATGCTGCATAACCTGGCAATCCTCAGGACTCTGCCACCGCCACCAGACTTTGGAGCACCAGCAGAGGAGGAGGAGGAGGAGGAGGAGCACCAGGACGGGAGGGAGGCACAAAGTGCAAGGGCCGTCCGTCAGCAGCTTATTGCAAGTCGGTTCTAGGCCCCCTCTGAGGGAATGGCTTCTGCCATTGAAAGAACATGAATGGAACCGTTCCGCAATCCCTGAGCCGGTCAAGGCAACAAATAGTTCAAAGAGCAAACATGCACATTCTGAATAAAAACACTTCTTTATTTAACAAACTGTGTGCCCTTCCCGCATGACAAAGTAATAGAGAGAAACCCAAAAAAAAGCAGTCAGACACATAACTGGCTCTCACAACCTGGAGACAATGAACAAAACAGTAACCAAAAAATGACCACGATCCTCGGCCTTCAATAAAAAAATTAACAGTATTTTGCCACTCCTCCTACTTTTTGCCCTTCGAGGGTGATCTGCTTCATTTGTGAGATTGGCCCCTTCCCACCCTGCAGCTCCTCCGCAATGGGATCCCAGTGGCTGCAGCAAGGCAGGGGGAAGGCTGCTGAGTGTCAGAAACTGAGTCGGCAGATGCCCTTGAGGTACGGCCTGGACCAGCTCTGGGCCTGGAGGGCCCGGCTGCTGACTGCTCCAACTCTGCATGGGCGACAGCAGTCTGTCCTACAGGTGGTGGCAGCTGCATTGGAGAAGTGACAGTGTTGGCAGCAGGAATGCTGCCATCCTAACAGAGGACAGCCACTCCCTGGTCGGATGACACACTGGCACTCCCACGGGGCAGCACTGCAGCATGCGGAGCAATCTGCTGAAGCACAGACTGCTGGCCTGCTGCGGCGCGGTGAGGGGCCCAGCGATTCGTGCCCGATCCAGCGAGGGTGGCGGCAGTCAGTGCTTGTGTGGCCTCAGTCTGCATCTGCATCAGACCAGCCACTGACTGCATCGCACCACTAAGCACTTGCGTGGAAGCCGCCTGTGCTGCACCGAAGTCCTGCAGACTCCTTGCCTGTGCTGCACCGAAGTCCTGCAGACTCCTTGCCTGTGCGGCACCGAAGTCCTGCAGATTCCTTGCCAGTGCTGCGCCGAAGTCCTGGACACTCCTTGCCAGTGACTCAATGGATTCGGGCATCCTTGCCACTGCAGCCATGAGCTCAGTGTGCCTATGCTCCGCCTGTACGCCCATTTCAGCGAGGAGCCGCACCTCTTCTGCGCTCACTGTAGCAGGACTGGAGGCCAGACTCTCCCTCCGGGGAGAAGGCCGCCGAGCTTCCCTACCCACCACCCCCCCCCCGCGTTGCTGCAGCCCGCTGGGCCTCGGAGCTTCACCCTCCTCAGACCCTTCCCCCCTGCTCCCCTCCATGGAAGACGTGTCCCCATTATGGCCATGGGCTGCCTCAGCTGAGGGTGGCACTGATGGTCCGGCTTCCTCTTTCTCCTCGCCTTCAGAATCACTCACAGTGGCAGCTTGAGGGCCCGCCTCCTCACCTGGCGAATCAGCATCTGAAAGCAGGGAGGTACAAGAGTTGCTTTAGCGTGAGGACAGGGCAGCAGCGAGGGAGGCATGAGTGCTGCAATGCACTGTATTGGTTCGATAGTGGCAAAGGATGCTGGTGTGAGGCACAAGTGGAAGAAGAGAGGTCAAAAAGGTGATGACCTTACCATTGCTGTCCAGAACGGGGTCGGCATCTCCAGTGGTGACGGGGCCAATCATCTGGCCTGCCATAATCCGCTGGACTCGCTGCTCCAGATCGCTGAGGTCTTGAAGGTGAGGCCAGCCTCCCCCGGTCCATTGCTGCTGCCTCCTGTTATGGGCCAGCTTGCCCTGCAAGAGAAAGGATGGTCTCTGAGTACAGTGTGAAGCCCTGATCTTGGCTGCACTGCCTCCCATGGTCGATTAGACCTTACAGTGTGAAGCCCTGATCTTGGCTGCACTGCCTCCCATGGTCGATTAGCCCTTACAGTATGAAGCCCTGATCTTGGCTGCACTGCCTCCCATGGTGGAATAGCCCTTACAGTGTGAAGCCCTGATCTTGGCTGCACTGCCTCCCATGGTCAATTAGCCCTTACAGTGTGTAAAGTGCTGAATGTGCGTGTGAGTTTCATGAAAGGCCCATAGGTGTTGGATGAGGGCTGGGCATTGGGGCTTTCAGGACCCTTTGGCCATAAAGTGAGGTGGACATGCAGGGATGAAGCGGATACTAAAAAGGGTACTCACCCTGACGACCCGAGTGAGGTCGTTGAACTTCTTCCTGCATTGCACAGGGGTCCTAGGCACCATGCTGCTGGAGGTCACTCTGTGAGCCACCTCCCTCCAAGCTTTGCGATAGTCATTGGGCAGTGGCCTCCTGCCACTGTCCGGAAACAGGATAGATCACCTGCGCTCCACTGTGCCAACCAGAACCTGCAGGGCCCCCTCACTGAACCGCTGTGCTCGCTCCCTGGCCCTCTCCATGGTCCTAGGCATTAGAATGTGGCAGCAGGTCTGTCCAGGCCGAGAATCAGGGCTCCGATGAGCAGGGTGTGGCTGCAATCCAAGATTGAACCTCCCCTTTAAGAGCTGATCGGCGCCAGCGTGTCTGCGTGCAATCGCTAACTGGCCGCACCTGCGCTGCGCCCGCCCTCGGTGCTAGCGCCTCGCTTCTCCGGCTTAGCGCCTTAAGACAGTCGTGCAGTGCCTGTTTTAGCGCTCTAAGCACCTCCTGGGGCGAAGCAGGTCAATATAGCAGTAGGTGGCGATAATTTGCACTGGGCGCTAAATTTCGCGCCCGCTCAAGTATTACGCCCCAAACGTGGCAATACTGAATTTCTCCCCCAATATCTGTAGAATATCAACAAATCTGTAAGGCTGTAACTGTCATCAGAAAAATAGCATTGGATAGTTCGAATCTTCTCATAGATGCATCAATATGTTTATACTTCTCTGTACATGTAAATAGATATGGTCATTTATGTTATGTCCTGAGACTGAGCTATGGAACCTTTTTCCGTCTTTGGTATGTTGAGCTGAATATACCTGATTTAAAATAAAGAGCGAAGGTCATGGAGGAGGAGATGTAATGACCTTTTAGCTGATCTTAAAAAGCAAGACCATTGTAACAGGAGGTTAGAAGAAATTGGAAAAAGAAGAGAGAATAATCTCGATGTTGGCTGTATGTTTCTTTATTTAACCCTCAAGAAACCAGCAAGTGTTTCACGCCATGGGGGAAATTTTAACCTGGCGGAGTGTGTGGTTTGGCTTCGGGTGGGGGCTTAACACTGGCAAAAAAGTGAACACATCAGGACACCGGCTCCAACCCACCGACATCCGCATTTAACTCGAGCATGTTAGGGTGGTTGTGCGCAACATCCTCGGCAGAGGCGGGTTGCCTATTAACATATCCTAATTGCTCAATTAGAGCAATATTTCAATAGTTATAAATTTAGCGGCACATCCACAGGCTTTCTGAAACTCGCCATTGAAAGCAAGGTGAGAACACAACGGCAATTGAGGGGGCTGATTAAAACTCATGGAAATACTGCAACAAATACTCGGTACTCACAGCTGCTTTCTTACCTATTAGTGGGAAAGGGTTTGTTTAACGTACTTTTGCTGAGAGTTTACTTGCTACACTTTGGAGTTTTTCTAAATCACAGCATAATTGGTGGTGCCTTGGCTGCCTTAGATTAGACCTTGGATGAGGACAACTTGACCAGCACCAGCAGCAACAGCAGCCTGCTGTTGAGAGACCTGCAGCTGGACATCTGAGAGGGGAGCTGCAGAGAAGGGAGCTGCGGAGAGGGGATCAGCAGAGGGAGAGCAGCAGAGGGGTGCAGCTCGCAGGAGGCACTACCCACAACACAGGGTGTACAGGTAGAGGCTGAGTTTCCTTGACATGTCAGAACAGCAGTGCTTCAGGAGGCTCAGGTTGTCACGTCAGGTGGTGGCAGACATCTATAGCTTCCTAGAAGAAGACCAGCTGCCTGCTGGACCTGGTCACCTTGCATTACTAGTGGCTCACAAAGCAATTTTGCCTCCGGATCCTTCCAAGGCACTGCCGAAGACAGATCCAGGATATCCCAGCTGGTGGTCCACAAATGCATAAGTCAGGTGACTGTTGGATTGTTTGCTAGGTTTGGAAATTGTGTACTTCGCCTACGATGGTGCCAGTCAGAATGAGCAGGCGCTCAGGTTTACATCTCTAGCTGGCTTCCCACAGGTGTAGGGCGTCATCAGTTGCACACATGTGGCAATCCACGCATCCCCAAATCTGCCAGGAGTATTCGTGAACCGCATGGGCTTCCACTCCATTAATGTTCAGCTGGTGTGCAAGCACAGAAAAATATTTATGTAGGTGTGCGCAAGATTCCTGGGGAGCTGCCATGATGCTTTTGTCCTGCAGCAGTCCACCTTCCCTGATCCCTTCGGACCTGCAAGCACATTTAAGGGGTGGCTGCTAGAAGACAAGGGAACCCATTTCAAACTTGGCTGATGACACCTGTCAGATACCCAGCCAATGAAGCCCAAGAATGCTACAATCAATGCCATATGAACACCAGATGTGTCATCGAATAAGCCATCGGCATGCTGAAGATGCACTTCAGGTGCTTGGACAGATCTGGAGGTTCCCTACAGTATGCGCCAGCCAGGGTCTCCAGAATAGTCGTGGTGTGCTGTGCACTGCATAACATTGTGCTGCAGTGAGATTTGGACCTGCAGGAGGAACAAGGCACTGAGCGCAGTTTATCTGTGGACAATTCTGAGGAGAAAGAGGAGGAAAATGAAGAGGAGGAAGGTGATGAGGGCAATGCACCACCAGCTGCTCACATTGCTGCCTGGGATGCCAGGGATGCCCTTATTAATGCAAGGTTCACTTTGGTTGCACCAGTGGATCGGTGTCAGAAGCACATGCAATGCCGACTCCCCCACTCCCACCACCAATGCCACTGACACCAACCACCCATTGCAAATCCCCCCATTGGTCCCTGTCAATTCATGTCTTCCCTCTCATCATCAAGCAAGTCAAAAGGTGACTTGCCACCCAGCAACTTAGAATGGGCAAGATAGGAAATTGGTGCAAAATAATGAAATTTATGTGATTCTACTAAAGAACGGAAACCTCACAACGTAACATTTTTCATATACCCATGTGCATACCCTTGTGCAACTACAAAGCTTTACTCTTCCTTTTCCTACCACTCCTACGTGGTGCATCCCCTGTGGCTTCAGCTGGGGTAGAAACAGGCTGATCAGATCCCTGTTCTGACTGCTGAGATGTTCTTGGCCAATGGCCTCTGGGTTCCAGAGCCCGTGAGGGCCCCACCAACGTTTGCTCCACCTGCAGACTTAGCCATTGGGACATGAGGAAACATGTCAGGTGCTGACTAAGGGGGGCAACGAATGAGAAGTGGGTGCTCTCTGAGTGGAGTCTCCACTTCCATGTCCCCTTTTGCCATCATCCCTCTCATGGGCCACCTGCACTTCACTGCTACCACTCTGTTGGAAAACACTTTGGTTCAGATCAGTGCGGTGCTGTAAGGCCAAGGCTAAGGTATCTGTCATCCTATTTAAGATGCCAGACATGTTGGCATCCAGAGTCTGCAAGTGGTCAAGGCCTGCATCGACTCATTTGATTGCTGCCTTTGATGTTCCATGGAGTTGGTCACTCTATCCACGCAAAAAGACATCATCATAATGCCCTGCAACATCAATTCACTCATGCTTGAGGCAACTGTTACATTCTCTCTACAATCATGGTCAGTATGCTTGGAAGGCCTGTCAGTGCATCGCAAATTCTCTGCTGCTCCTCAATTATTAAATCTTTTCATTGACGGCTCCTGGGGTACAGCATCTGTGCCCAGCTGAGCTGAGCTTGGAGAGGGCTGCACGCTCTGAATCGGACCTGTCACCGCTCTTGTTCACTTGTGAAGCGTGAGTCACCAGGTGAAAGCTGTCTAACTGGTCCCACCAAAGTGCTTGTATCTGAGCGGGTGCATGATAAGCATGAGCACCCTCAGAATGAATCAGCCCCTCTGAGTATTCGTTGTCTGCGAGGTCCATGGACTGCTGCTACACACATGAAGGTTCTGGCAGAGAGAGATATGAATTAGTATTGGCATGTTAAGTATGTTGTAACTTATCATTATGAAGATAATCATATTTCACTCACTGTAGAAATCAAATCAACATGAGTCATAGGGGGAAAATTCAGTTGTTTGCGCCTTCCGTTAGCGCCTTAAGAGGGCTCGCGAAATTAACTAGACATTTTGCAGTGGCGCTAAACACTACCGGCACGATCTCCTGCGCTGGCAGATCATGATGTCAGTCGAATGCGCAACGCCCCGGTAGCGCCCTGGACTGGATATTGAGTGGCACCCCCTGCCTTACCGCCTGCTGTTAGCAACGACAGGTTGAGGGGCGCGTTTTGCAGTCAGGAAGGGACTGGGGGACCGCTATTTAAAGGCAACCGCTTCCTGCCTTTTTGTTGGTGACATTTTTGCACCACGCATTCTGAGAGAGAGAGAGAGAGAGAGAGAGAGAGACGTCTGGAGAGATTCAACGCTGTGTGAAGGAGTTTTGGGTACTGAGCAGCACTTTGCAGGTTCATTTTGATTTGCCCTTGTATCGATTTAGAAGAGACTGTGGGGGCTGCACTCTGAGCTCTTTCCCTGGGCCTCTCCATTGTTCTTTCCAGCAGATTAGATGTACAGGTCTCTCCAGGCCGAGATTCAAGGCTGCAATGAGCAGGATGTGGATGGAGAGCAAAATCAACTCTCCCCTTTAAGATAAAAACAGAAAATGCTGGAGAAACTCAGCAGGTCAAGCAGCATCTGTGAAGAGAGAAACAGAGTTAACGTTTCAGGTCGATGACCTTTCATCAGAAGTCCCCTTTAAGAACTGGCCGGCGCCAGTGTGTCTGTGTTCCATTGCTGGCTGACATCACATGAGCTTCGCCAGCGCTCTGAGGTAGCACCTCGCTCCTCGGCCTTTGCGCCTTAAGACAGGTGTGAAGCGCCTGACTTAGCGCTCCAATCACCTCCAGGGGTGATAAAAGCCAGGTTTGCTGTCGGAGGAGATAATTAGCGCCAGACGCTAAACTTTGCGCACGGCCGATAATGGCACCCCAAATGGGGCGATACTGAATTTTTCCCCCAAAGAGTCATAACGGCACAGAAGGAGGCCATTCGACCCATTGGGTTTGTGCCAGCTCACTGTAGAGCAATCCAGTCAGTCCCATTCCCCCGCTCTATCCCTGTAGCCCTTCAAGTTTATTTCCTTCAAGTGTCTATCCAGTCTCCCCTTGAAAACATGGAGAGTCTCCGCTTCCACCACTTCCGTCAGCAGCGGGTTCCAGGTCAGCACCACTCGCTGCATAAAAAAGTTTTTCCTCACATCCCCCCTGTATCTCTTGCCCAAAACCTTAATTCTGTGTCCCCTAGTCCTTGTACCATCAACTAGCGGGAACAGCCTTTCCCTGTCTAGCCTATCTAAGCCCGTCATAATCTTGTACACCTCTATCAAATCACCCCTCAACCTCTTTTGCTCCAATGATAACAAATCCAGCTTCTCCAACCTGTCCTTGTAGCTAAGATCCTCCATCCCCGGAACCATTCTGGTAAATCTCCTCTGCACCCTCTCAAGGGCCTTCACATCCTTCCTAAAGTGTGGTGACCATAACTGGACGCAATACTCCAGTTGTGGCCTAACCAGCGCTTTATAAAGATTCAGCATAACTTCTCTACTTTTGTACTCAATACCATCTATTTATGAAACTCAAGATCCCATATGCTTTGTTAACCACTCTCTCAATATGTCCTGCCACCTTCAGGGACTGATGTACATTAACTCCCAGGTCCCTCTGTCCCTGCACACTCTTTAATAAAACTGTGCTATTAAATGTATATTGCCTCTCCCTGTTCCTTCTGCCAAAATGCATAATTTCACACAATCTGTATTAAATTCCATCTGCCACTTGTCTGCCCATTCTGCTAGCCTTTCTATGTCCTGTTGCAGTCGATTGGTAACATCCTCACTGTTTGCCACACCCCCAAGTTTTGGTGTCATCGGCAAATTTAGAAATTCTGCTCTGTATTCCAATATCCAGGTCATATATAAAAAAAAAGCAGTGGCCCCAGCACTGACCCTTGGGGAACACCACTGTCTACCATCCTCCAGTCTGAAAAACAGCCATTTAACAATGACTGAGTGTTCTATGACATGTGGGTCGCTGGTATTTAATTGTGTCACCACATAGCTGGGAGGTCCCCATCTCTCCATCTCCGATGGCCAGGGATGCCAAAATGCCACTGACCTCCAGCACTTCTTCCATTGCAGCTGTTAGTTGGGAAATCTGTGAAGGACCACCTCTGGTTCTCTCCCTCTCCCTGGTGTTCTGTGCTCTCTTCCCCTGCAACGAGAGAAAGAACAGACCTATGAGCGAGTGTAATGGCATCTGCTCACCCGATGGATGCAGTGCATTTGGTGAGCATAACTATCAGGGAGAGGCATCAAATTGTATAAGGATGAGGGTGGTGAATGGATAGATGGGTATTTGAGGAACTGTATGGAAAGAGAACCATAGGTGCACTTGCAAAATAAGTGGGTGTGAGGAGTGATGTGATGGTGTAGTCTTGACAAAGCAAAGTGAGGGGGTGGAGGGAGGCGTCATTGAAGCAGGGTGCAGCCTTTGAGAATCCGGAATCCGGAAAAACACCTTGTCTTCCCTTGCTTCCAACTCCAACTCCTCCAAATTCCTTCTTTAGATTGGCCCTTTAAATACTGGAGTTGAAATCATGTCCTGCAGGTCCTCGTCAAGCCCGGTGCTGCGCAATCAACGCCAAACCCAGAAGTAAATGATCATGAGCTGGCTGCGCTAAAAAGCCACTGACAGACGTGCTGAATTTACTTTCGGGTTTCCCATGCGATATCAGACCCGCCTGCTCCCAAAGCACCTCCAAGTTAATATTGGGGCCCATGTTTCGAACTCATACTTAGCATATGGACAATATTATTACAAAAATACCTTTCCATCATGCTTTCGACAGCTTTACCTTGCAGCTGCTGAGGATCACTTTAAATATTGTTTCGAATGGCCCCCTCCTAACTTGTATCGCCTGTAGTTGGCGGGCGGGAGCAGAAATTGGCCACAGTCAGGTGGCGAGGGTGGAAAACGGCATTGGAGTCTAATGTACGTCATTGGACCCCTATTTGCATGTATTCATGAGGCTTCCGCCTGTTTTCAACGGGAGCTGTGGCCAGGATTCATCTCCGTCCAATAACCAGTCCGCACATAAAAGCAATGGTAAGTGGGAGGTCACTACCGCCCAGGTCACTACCACCCTGGCGGGGTTTTTTTAGCACAAATTAGATGTTAATGAGAGAAAACTTCCCTCTGTCATCTTTGGAAAGTAAATAGATTTGAAGGGGGAAAAGTGCAGATAAGAGCACCTTTGTGGATCCGGGAGAAATTCTGCAGCACTTTTACTCAGGAGATTAACTAACCAGGGCAGAGTCCACAATAGCGAAGACTGTATTTGGTCTGTGAAAGGAATGGGTTAAATATTCCATGTTACCTTATGCAGGACTCTATCATTTGGAAAGGTTCGAAATGTTGTTTGAAAATTAAAGTAACAATGTATATGCTGTAGAACAGAGTATCATAAATTCTAAAGCAGAGAACCTAAAAGATAATTGGATATTGACAAGAACTGCATGACTTTTCATGGTGGAGCACTGGAAAATTCATCGTATGATATTTATTATAATATCTTCCAAGCCCTAAGCTCTGTAGCCATCCACATACTGTACTGTAACAATATGTATTTTGCAATCTGTTGTTCCCTTTAATTCTTCAGGAACCATTGTTTTTTGGAGGGGTTGGGGTGGGGGTGTTCCTATTTTCAATCAGTCCTGGAGATCCAGGTAATATTTCTGATACCTCGGATCACTGCCATTTTCTTAGAATAAATCATTATGTCAGCAGACTTCATACAAAATACTGTGGCATGCCAATTATTGTAGTAATGAAAAATATTTGAATTGCTTGAAGAAAAGAAAAAGGAAATGTATTCCTTGGACTCTGCTGATATTTTTGCTGTTGACTCATTGAAGTGTAACCAAAGGATTTTAGAACAGGAAATTGAACTTTTTACAAATCCAAATGAATAAGGTCTTTCCTTCAAAGGATTTGAAAAAAACCTTCACAAGCACTCGCGCTGTGAAATGCTGTGACAGTTTGGTTTCACAGAGAGCTTCTCTGGCAAACATTATTTTTGAAATAATTCTCAGTGCTTTGCAATCAGATCATAGGATTTCAGCAGCTCCGGCTGGTAGTTTTTTCATTTTAATACAATTGAAGCCTGACACTGATAGGTTTCAATAGGTGTGGAACATAGTACATTAAATTATTAAAAGCAAACGAACAAAATATTCAATTTACAGCACTGTCAATATACCATCATTTCTCATCACATTGTACTAGAATCGAACTGGGTCTAAAAAAGTCAACCCATTGTTTAGGCATCCCCTCTACACCATACATCATCTCCCAGCCAGGAGACAAATGAGCGTACCATCACTGTCATTCTGTAACCAGCTGCTAAGGTGTATGTCAGAGTAATCCAAGCTGATTCACTACATAGGATTACATAAGATTACATAGGATATACGGCACAGAAACAGGCCATTCGGCCCAACCAGTCCATGCCGGCGTTTATGCTCCACTTGTGCCTCCTCCTGTTTTTCTTCATCTTTCGTTCTCTAACACCTCAGCTCCATTTGATGGTTCCTCCTGACAGCATTCAACACAGGTGTACTCTTCTCTTATCACCCTATTGTGTCGCAGGTTAACACATGGGACCATCTCTATCTCTCATTATTTTTGAAGTAAGGTCTCTCTGCCTATTGACATTTACTTGTCCCACTTGACATAATTGGTCTTAATTGAGTCTTTAGGTATAATATTTTGATGGAGCCTATGATAATTGGCTTCAACTGAAAATACATATGGTGGTGCATTTTGGGATTTCCTGTGCAGATGCTAATAATTCAGTCCAACTATTCAGCTGAACATTTTGTCCTCTTTTCTCATATAATGCTGTTTTCATCATTTTATGCGAATTAAATATTGTTAAAGCAGTCTACTGGTAAATAATTTATTCACAAAGTGTTCGTGAATATAAACCATTCACATCTTGCTTTTAAACTAAAATTATGGATGCTGGCAGATAGCTGCAGGGATAGCCAGCAAGGAATGTCTTTATTTTTCTCCTACAAATGTACATTGGTAAGCCATAACCATTACTAGAGGATGACTGAGTGAAGCAGAACCTTCTGAACCAAATAAGTTTGGGAAATGGTTTCCCGTAACAGCAATCTTTGTTTTCCTTGAGGTAGTGCAGAAAATGATGATGTAACTTAAATGGCACCCACCCATAGGTACCAAGTCCCCACACTTACAAATCAAGGCACTCCTATCTTGACTTCAGCAGTTAGCCATATTTTAGGAGGATCCCTTATGAGGGTACACAGATGTTCAGCACCATTCTTATCTTGGATGTGAAACCCACTTCCACCAACCAGAAGTACTGCATTGCTAGTATCAATAAAAGTAACAAACACCCTCAATGTATATGCCACTGGGTCGTTTCAATCTGGTTCATGCAGGAAATGCATATTCACTGCAACATTACTTAGCACTTTCACCTCTGAGTAAAAGTATTGTGGACTCAAGCTCCACTCCAAACACTTAACCACATAATGTAAGCTGACACAACAGTGTAGTACTGAGGAACTCCTGCACAGTCAGAGGTGTTGTCTTTCAGCTGAGATGTGATAAGACTGGAGACGCTGGGATTGTTTTCCTTAGAACAGAGAAGGTTAAGGGAAAATTGAATTGAGGTGTTTAAAATTCGGAGGTGTTTAGATGAATAAGGAAACAGTGTTTCCACTGGCAGGAGGGCCGGTAACCAGAGAACACAGATAACTGGTGAAAGAGCCAGAGGGGAGATGAGGAGACGTTTTTTATGCAATGAGTTGTTATGATCTGAAATTCACTGCCTGAAGGGGTGGTGGAAACAGATTCAATAGTAACTTACAAAAGGCAATTGGATATATACTTGAACAGGAAAAATTTAAGAAATATGGGGAAAGAGCAGGGGGGTGGGACTAATTGAATAGCTCTTTCAAAAAGACAATGTAGGCAAGATGGACGATATGGCCTCCTTCTGTGCAGTATGATTCTATGGGCTAGATTTTCAGTTGCTTGCGCCAGCAGTTAGCGCCTTAAGAGAAGTGATTTTCGGGCGCTATGCGTGTAGCGCCCGGGCGCAGCGCAGTTTGCGCCCCGCCCCAAATTAAGTTGCCCGTTAGCGCCGGCGCAAAGTTTAGCGGCCGCCCGGATGCGCGCACAGAAAATGACGTCACATCCTCGTGCAACGCCCTTTGGCCGCCCCGAATCCAAACTTCAGTCGGACCGCCCCATTGTGCGGCTGGCGTCCAGAGCGTTTGTAAAATGGAACGCAACACACCCTGGGGAGCGCAAATTAAAGGGCACTCCTCCTGCACTATAAAAGGCAGTCTGCATGTGTTGTGTGGAAGGATCCAGTGTGTTGTTGTGAACGGTGTATTTATGTTTCCCACCACCACCACCACCACCACCACCACCACCACCTCCTCCTCCTCCTCCTCCTCCTCCTCCTCCTCCTCCTCTTTTCCTCCCCAGACACTGCCTTTGAAAAAAACACATGCACCCTTCCCCTTTAAGAGCTCACTGGCACCAGAGTGTCTGCCGTGCGCTGCGCCCGAGCTCGGGTGTTGCGCTCTGCAACGCCGGCTTAGCGCCTAAAGATAGTAGTGGAACGCCTCTTTTAGCGCTCCACCAACCTCTTAGGGCGAAGCCACTGAATTTCCGGCAACGGGGCGCTACTTTGGGGCGGGCGCTAACTTCGGGCGGGCGTTAAGGTTAGCGCCCCAAAACTGTCTATACTGAAAATCTAGCCCTATGATTCTAAACCGAGACCCCATCTGCTCTCTCAGGTAGATGTAGACTATTTGAAAAAGAGCAGAAATTTCTCCCAGTGTCCTGGCTAACATTTATCCCTCAATTAATCTCTTAGAATTTCACATTAATTTTGAGAGTGACTTGCTTAAGTCCGAAACTAGAGTCTTAAACTTAACTAAAGCCAATTACATAGGTATGAGGGGCAAATTGGCTAAGTTAGATTGTAAAAATAGATTAAAAGGTATGGCGGTAGATACACAGGCCTAGAAATTAGCTATAGCCCCGCCAGCTCGCTGGCGGCCAGAATTTACCGCTGGGCGCGGAGCCACTCGCGCCCAGCCGATATTCAGTATCAGCGCCCAAAGTCGAGGACGGCCGCTGTTCAAGGGTGTGGCCGCCCCCGCTTGGGGCGCTGAAACTGAATATCAGCACGCTAGTGGCCGCAGCGCCACCCGCAGCGGAGCGGCAGGCTGCGGTACTGCAGGCCTTCCTCCCTCTCTTAAGGGGGAGGTGCCTGCAGCAGCCGGAGCCCCGATCGCGAGTGCCGGCAAAAGAGCCCGGCACAACGGAGAAGTGCCGGGCTCCCGGAAACCAGCCGGCAATGCCGTGGGGGGGGATGGTGGAGGAGGCCGGGGAAGGAGGTGCGGGCAGGCGGCCGCCGAAAAAGTGGCCGGCCGCACCTCCACCTTAAAGCGCCCCACTAAGGCTGCTGTACGGACCCGGTCTCCGAATGTTATTAGCGGCCGCCACGGAAGAGGCGGCCGCCACTGAAGATGGGGGTCGGGCCGGTGTCGGGGCGGTACCGGGGCGCTGCGCACACCGATGACGTCATCAGTGGCGGCGCAGCACTAATGGCTACCGCCGCAATTAGCGCGTCAATGAAGTTCGCCCGAAGTTTGCAGACTGGCGCAGAAGCCCTCTTTGGGCGGTAACTGGGCACAAAGCCCACTGAATTTCTAGGCCACAGTGTTATAACTCTCATCATCAAGAAACTACTTATGAAATAACGCTGGACGGCCAGCTGGTGGCGCCATCCAAGGAGTATAAATACTCGGGCATGGGCCCCAGCTTGCCAGGGACATTTTGTAAGACAAGGAACTAGTGAAGTAAAACTAGACCTCCATGTTCTGAAACAAGTTGATTAAAGCCTTGCTTTATGCTCAAACCAAGTGCGTAGTGAGTTTTATTACGTCACGCAGTGGCTAGCATTTAAATAAATGTTTCATAATTCTCAAACAAAAATACATTCCATTGAGAAACAAAAACTGCATGGGAAAAGTGATCCAACTGTGGCTAACTAAAGAAGTTAAGGATAGCATTAGATTGAAAGCAGAAGCTTATAATGTTGCAAAGAATAATAGTAAGCCTGAGGATTGGGAGAGTTTCAGAAACCAGTAAAGGTTGACCAAAAAATTGATAAAAAGGGAAAAAATAGAATATGAGAGAAAACTAGCAAGAAATATAAAAGCTGGTTATAAGAGTTTCTACAAGTATGTTAAAAGGATAAGAGTAGCAAAAGTAAATGTTGGTCCCTTAGAGGCTGAGACAGGAGAAATTATTATGGGGAATAAGGAAATGACAGAAATGTTAAACAAATATTTTGTATCTGTCTTCACAGTAGAGGACACAAAAAAGCATAACAAAAATGGTGGGGAACCAAGGGTCTAATGAGGGTGAGGAACTTAACGTTATTAACATAAGTAGAGAAAAAGTACTAGAGAAACTACTGGGGATAAAAGCCAACAAATCCCTTGGATCTGATGGCCTACATCCTAGGGTTCTAAAAGAGGTGGCTGAAGAGATAGTGGATGCATTGGTTTTGATCGCCGCAATCTTCTCTGGATTTGGCTTGACTCCCTCTGGTGTATAAATCATACCGAAGAATTGGCATTCCTTGACTTCTTTGACATACATCAAAAACAAAGGACGACAGCAGAACCAGAGAAAGAAACACAATATCCATGCCATGGATGAGCAGGATGATGATGATGATCACGACAATGCACTAAATATTGAAACCATAAAGATACAGCTTCACGAGATGTCCAGAGCAGAAAATACTCCGAGGAGAGAATTGCACACCATCATCCAAATCAAAAAAAAGGTCAAAGGTCGGCCCACAACCATCAACTTAAAGTTGAAGCTGGACACAGGGGCTCAGAGCAACATTCTCCCATTGAGACTGTACCAGCAGCTCTTTCCCGAAAACCTGAGAGAAGATGGCTACCCGAAAAGCGGTTGTTTAAAGGCAAGTAATGTCACGCTGACAGCATATGGGGGAAGTGAGATTAAAGAACTCAGAATAACCTTTATCAAAGGGACACATAAAAGAAAGAACATCAACTGCATGTTCTATGTCACCGACACTGAGGGGCCAGCGATCCTGGGATTAAACAGCTGCGAGAAGTTGAGATTGATCTCAGTGCATCACGAGCTGACGGAAACGTCACTGAAGATAGACAGCAACACCCCACAGGAGAACCACCCACAAATCAAGAGTAAAAAAGACTTGATAGACATGTATCCGGAATGTTTCGATGATACAGTGGGATGTTTCGGAGATTTCCAATACCACATCTCCATCGATCCAGAGGTAAAGCCCGTTATCCATGCTCCACGAAAAGTACCCACCGAGCTGAAGACAAAGCTTGAAAGAGAGCTAAAGGAGATGGAAGAAAAGGGAGTGATCGTAAAGGTCACTGAACCCACAGACTGGGTAAACTCAATTGTGGTACGAGAAAAGCCAAACGGGCGTCTCAGAATATGTTTGGACCCAAAAGATCTAAACCAGGCGATAAAGAGGGACCACTATCCCACCGCTGCCACCATGTTGTGTCTCCTTGTGTTCTTATTTACTTTATATATATTACAGACACTTTTAGTTCATTTTAGTTAGTGCTTTTACTTTTCTGTATTCTTGCTTTTGTTACAGTGCTGCCGCATGGTGCTGAGTGATACCAGATGTCCGACGCTGCACTGTGCACTGCCCGTGCACAGTGTGCCACATAGCAATATAGCTACACCATACCAAAGTAGTTCCATACCAAAGTAGTTCCATTTAACGATGTGACACTATAACAATGTAACAGGGTGAATTAGAGTTAAATCAAGTACAGAAAGAGAAATAAAGAGATGGAAAGAAAGATTGGATGAATGAGAGAAAAAAGTGACAGAAAAGAAAAGTAAGAAACAAAAAATTTAAAATTTTAAATATCTCCACAAACAATTTACTACCAGTAGGAATGAGACTCCAAAGTTTCAATTGTTCCTTTTCTGGGCTGGAGAGGTTGAGTGGCATTGCAGGAACATAAATCTCATCATTAAAATGGTACTTATAAGTACCAGCCCTAATTTTCTGCGGCAAGTTTAATTGGTAATTAATGCACAAATGCAGCAATTTCTTGAAAATCACGGGAAGGTTGATAGTGAGCTGCCATTTTCGCGAGGCTAATGGTGGAGTGGCACAAATCATCCAGCAATTTGTGGCAATTCACAACTCACAAGGTATCTGTAATGATCAATAACATGTCATTCTATAGTGGACACTAGGTGGAGCCGTAGAGCTGTGTAGAGCTGTATATAGCTGTATGTATATAAGACTACACTACCCAGCTGTATGTATATTAAGACTACATTACCCATGAGGCACTAGGCTACCCACAAGGCAGCAGTCAAGATGGATGCCTCTACAGATACTGTACCTAGTTCACATGTGCTCAATAAAGTGTCTAGCAAAAGCTAGCTGTGTTCATAATAAGAATGTCTATTTATTAATGAACATAAGATGATACCAGGATGGTGAAGATCTGCTGAAAATTGTGAAAAGCGACATGGAGAATTTGAAGCCACCAGAGCGTTTCAAACTCACAGGAAATATCGACTACAATTGGCAGACTCTTAAACAACAATTCGAACTCTACATTGCCGCCATCGGATTCAGTAAGAAGCCAGATGCAAGGAAGATAGCGTTGCTGCTTACGGTTGCAGGCCCACAGGCAATAGAGGTATTTAATACATTTGTATTTAATCCAGATGCATGGAACAGGAAAGCTACAGTTCTTGAGGAAGTAGGACCAAGGTCATACACTGTTAGAACTGAGGAAGGACAGATTCTCAGGAAAAAACGCCGTTCCCTCCTAAAAACACAAGAGACTATTCAAGACCAGATTGATGACAATGCCGCAATTGCATCTTGTCATTCACCGCCAGAACAATCTCATGAAGACACATCAGACTTACCCGTGTTGAGAAGATCCACACGTGAAGTAAAAAAGCCTGATAGACTTAATCTTTGAGTACAATGTAAAGCTTTGAAAATGTGTTGACTGTTTTGAAAATGTTTATGTTTATAGAGCACTAACAAAAGTGTTACTGATATTGTCTTTATTGTTTTCTTGAAAGTTGATTGATATTGATTTTGTTAAACCTCAAAGAAAGGGGGATGTAATGATCAATAACATGTCATTCTATAGTGGACACTAGGTGGAGCCGTAGAGCTGTGTAGAGCTGTATATAGCTGTATGTATATAAGACTATACTACCCAGCTGTATGTATATTAAGACTACATTACCCATGAGGCACTAGGCTACCCACAAGGCAGCAGTCAAGATGGATGCCTCTACAGATACTGTACCTAGTCCACATGTGCTCAATAAAAGAGTCTAGCAAAAGCTCGCTGTGTTCATAATAAGAATGTCTATTTATTAATGAACATAAGAGTATCCCTTCCCCGTCACAAGTTGCTGGACAATTTACAGATTAATAACAGCAAGCGCCATTAAACTCGCCGTTATTTTGCCTGCAAATTTTGGCCCAAGCCTCACTAATCAGAGGGGCATTCACTTTGAATTCACTGAAGAATGGATCTATTCCCAGGATATAGGTGAGGAGGAACTGGCATTTATCAGAGAAGTTCATGACACCAGCACTGAACACAACAATTGGAATCTCTGTAGCCAATATTTTCAGTTTACCATATATTTTCTGTTTAATTCATTCATTCCATTTTCATTATTTTCTAATAATGTTAAAGTTGGTGTTATCATGCAGCTGCTGAAAAGTCTCATAGCCTTTATTTCTAGCTCATTCAGGTACTTAATCAGGACTTTTATTGATATCTAATGATTGGATGACTTACTGACAGTGTGAGTTAAGAAGCAGTGGATTGGAATTTTGCGCACTAGTAGCTGGTGATGCCTGAATGTAGCTAACACAGTGATTGCCCAAAGCCCACAAGTTCGATCATACAGCTCTTTGGATTTAGTCAGGTGAGGCAAATGTTTTAAGGGATAATTTACTGACAGACACATATGTAGCATTTTACACGAATGTTACATTTTGTCTTTTACCCAGCTGTGAGGCAAAATGTACTTGTGTATAATATATGCATCAAAAATTCTGTTTCCAATAAAAGAGACTGAAGGTTATTATAGTCATTATCTTTGCTAGCTTTCAGCTGTGAGTATATTTAAATAGCTCTTTTGGCTTCAGTCCAGGCTTTGATCTCGGCACACAGGATAATTACTGACATTTTATTCTGAATTCATTAATGAATTGCTAGGGTGTAAAAAAATTCAAATGAAATATTAGACGATAAACAGGAATAAAATGAAAGCAACGGTGGTGGCAGAATTAGGGCAATTGCATCTTATTACAAATTCTGGTCGGCCGTAAATATCTCCCTGGGTTCAGTGGTGTCAGTCACTCCCATCTGAGCACTTTATTTTTATGGAAGTTACTTTCCACAACCTGATATCTACTTGTACCATAGTGGGACCTTGGAGCATGGCCATCCAAGACTTTCCCTGCAGTCTCCCTACTTTTCCAGTAGTACTGTGTTACCTGACTGCCTTATGGTGTTTGAGTTCTGATTTTTGAAAGCTTCCCTCACAGACCAACAGAGATTTAAAAAGATTTACAGCACCGAAGTGCGAGGTGTCTTTCTGAATACCCAGACATGCTAACAAACTTGCCATTTCAAATGTTAATTACCTCTTGTCTGATTATGGATCCACAACCCAAGTTTGGGGATGTATTGAGAAGTTAACCTCTTTGGTTAGCCTTTTTGTTAAGCTTTTGCTCAAAACACATTTTTTAAATGGTGGGACTTTACCAAAATGTTTTTGATGATCCAAAAATATGGTATAATGTCCATTTAACTGTCCTCGAATATCCTCAAAAAACTCCAGCAGGTTAACTAAACATAGCAGCCTAGAAATTTGGTCATGCAGCATCTGTTTTTCAGGCACCAAAGGGCCTACTATACTCTTGATATGGTGGGCAGGATGCTTAATCTAGCCATACATATTTCCATCTCTGCAACTGATCAAAATTGGCAAATGACTTTCAACACAGACAAATGTGAGGTATTATATTTTGGTAAGACAAATAAGGCAGTCACATAATACGTGGGAAATACGAATCTAAATAAGAAAGAAAGAAATACTTGCCTTTATATTGCGCCTTTCACGACCACCAGACATCCGAAAGCGCTTTACAGCCAATGAAGTACTTTTGAAGTGTAGCCACTGTTGTAATGTAGGAAACACGGCAGCCAATTTGCGCACAGCAAGCTCCCACAAACAGCAATGTGATAATGACCAGATAATCAGTTTTTGAAATGTTGATTGAGGGATAAAACATTGGCCAGAACACTGGGGATAGCTCCCCTGCTCTTCTTCAAAATAATACCATGGGATCTTTTATGTCCACCTGAGAGAGCAGATGGGGCCTCAGTTTAACGTCTCATCCAAAAGATGGAACCTCCAACAGTGCAGCACTCCCTCAGCACTGCACTGGAATGTCAGCCTAGATTTTTGTGCTCAAGTCTCTTGGAGTAGGACTTTGAACCCACAACTTTCTGACTCAGAGGTGAGAGAGCTACCAACTTTTTTAAAAATATTATACTTTATTGAACATTAAGAACATTTACAACATCGTGATCATTACATTGTATTATACAAATCAATTCCACCCCTCTGCACAGCCATTCCGCCACCACCTTTTAACATCAAAACCTGAAGTTTAATTTGTCACCTGCAACATATATTAATCGATTGTACTTTAAAAATTGGTTGTAAAATACTGTCCTTAAATTTCTTTCTGAATAAAACATCCACAGAGCCTTATAATGATCTTTTAGCTTACATTTAAAATACTCTTTTAGATGGATTCTCCTCCCCTTAAAAAACAGAGCATTCCTTCTTTGCACAATCACGAATCTAGCCAAACTGAACATTAAATTAATTGCCGCTCCGCTAGACTCTGGCAGACTCTCCTGCAATCCCCATCTCAAAATTGAGTCCCACGGAATTCCCATTCTCGCTCTTCGGTACTTAAAGTCATTTAACTGCGGACATAACACCAGTAAATGGGACAGAGTCTCATCCTGTGTCCCACACATTGGGCAAGTTGCCGCCTCCACTCGTCCAATCTTGCACAAGACCGTCATGGTAAAAATCCAGTTATGAGCCAATTTGAAGTCCAGTTCAATCCATTCTGGACATTTAAAATTCATCCACACCGCCTTCCAAATCCTGTTGAAGTCCAGCTGTGGGTATATACTCTGCCAAAACTCCTGACCAGCAGGTGTCTTGAATCTCCATTCTCTGAATACCTCATAGAAATCTCGAGTATTACAGTTGTCAAATTGGACCAACTCTCCCCCTTTCTCCAGTACAAAGCTTGGAAAAGCAGGACGCATTTTACTTCCTTTGGAGATTTCCGCATTTATTTCTTCCATCCAATCCTGTGGCATTGCCCTCACAATCTTCTCATACATGATTCCTATTGCTTTTCCTTCTACCTCCTGATCCTCCTCCCAAACCATATCCCTCACTATCGCTTCCGGCAACCAACCTGGAATCACCTCGTATAATACATCTTTCACAGATATAATCCCAGCTTTTATAAAAGCTTGATTAAATAAAACCTCTGTAAGGGGTTTTAGATCACAGAGGTTTCTCTCTCTAGAGGCCTCTCTCTCTTGCACAGGAAAACTGTGAGTGGTTCGACTCACTCGCCCCTTAGATTCTGTACTCTGGACTTGGGGGCAGGAACTACAGTGAAGAGAAAACTCTTATAGACCAAGTTTGATGAAACGAAATGGAATTTTATTGCATAATGTAGAACAAATCAAAATGCAAGCAAATAAGAGGGTACATGGGAGGGGAAAACACAAACAAATCATAACGACACAGTACTAACTAAGGCAAATACAGGCATAGTATACTCCACAAAGATCATCATGAAATGGGGAAAACACACGGAACATTGAGGGACAACTCATGTTAATTATACCCTTAAATGTCCACCCCCTTAAACCTATCTGGATCTGATTAAGAAGGGCCAGAAACATGCTCACCAATCCAACGAGGAAGTGCAAGGTTTTGAAACGGTCTGCGTTTGATCCTTTCAGGCGTCCCGTCTCCACGTGGTTGTTGGAGCCCCAGCGAACTGCGCCACACCTCTCTCCTGAGGTGGGGGTCGGGGACGGCTGGACACCAGCTGATCTGGATGTCGGCGGGGTCGGGGATCGTTTGCTCAACCCCGGTCAGAGGAGCCTTGGGCTGGCCCCCATCATCTTTTCTGTAGTTTTTTCTTATCTCTTCTCCCGAGCCGGAGTGGGTCGATGGCCTCTCGTTTCATCAACGGCCCGGGGTTGGTCGATGATCTCCCGATGTTTTACCCCGGGGCGGGACGCCAGCTCGAACCGTCTTCCTCTCTGATGATGGCCGTTCCGTTTATGGCTTCCTCCCATTTTCCATGATGCTTCCCTCGATGACTTCTTTCTACCCCTGGGTTCCCAGATATACTTCTCATCAGAAGCCCTTATCTCGCGCCAAATCAGGTTAGTCTTTTGTTTTAATTTTGGCGGGCTGGGAGCACAACGGGGTAGTTATTATATTTTAAACTGTTCTTGGATGGCCGGTAACGGGCCATCTCTGGTCTGGAATGACCTTCATTGTTTTTAATGTCCTGGTGATGTCCTTAACAGGCCCTTGATGCTCTTCTTATGAATATGAAACTGTTCCCTTTTGTCTGGTTAAACATTTAGATGGCCTTTATCCACAGGCCGATCTTGACTGGATCTGCATCCAATCTATATGTATATGTGGGTGTCTGGTTTTGTTCTCTCAGAAACGGCTTCCAGAACTTACTGTGGGCTGAATCCACAAAGCTGTCTGAGGGCTGCAGGAACCATTTTAAAGTGTCACAATAAGTTGGTCAAGGGGTCTGGCGCCCATTTTGAATGCCCCTTTTTCCTAGGCTTCTTTTAAAACAGTCTCTAAAATCATGGCCTCTTCTGCCATTCGACCCTTTATAATATAAAGTTCAATTTTGCGAATCCTACACTCCCCCCTGATGATACTGTAACTTGCTTGAAGTATCATAATTCTGGGTGAGCAAAATTTTCTGACTTTCCATAATCAAACCATCCCCAGCATTTACATATCTATGACCCCACGACACATGCATTTCCCATTTCAGAAAAAAACTAGTGTACATTAAGCATCTATAGATGACAATACTTCAGATGTGAAATTTGACATACTCACTTCCAGGCATGGAGGGGGGCCTAATACCCTTACATCACCTGGTGCATACACACTATCTTTTAATAATAACAACACATCTAATAAACTGCAAGAATAAAAATAAAGTACACACACACAAAATCAAATGCACATGAATACATATCAAAATAATACAGAGGAGGGAGGGAAAACTTTAACTTTATACAGAGCAGCAAAAATCTAAACGGGTGTCTCTTCTTCTACCCGCACATAATGCTCCCTCCATTCCCCTCCGTTCTCATACTTTTGCGAATGCTTGACCTTTTTACAGTGTACAAACAGTAAATAAACTACAATGATAACCTGGCACACTACAAGAGTGTGGGAGGCTATCCTAATCCAAGAAGGGACTTCTATACTAGTGAACAGGTCCCACCACGGTGGGGTCACTATATCCAATGTGTCTGCCCCTATCTCTAAAGTCTTCTGCTCCAGTGTATAGAAATGTTTCTGTGACAATTCGGCTCTGTCGACGTCGGCAAAGTCGAATTCGTAAAACTGTTTAAACATGTTTGTTAACAGGACCTGGTACAATTGTTCCGTTTCCTTGGGGCACCACTCAGGCAAGCGCACCTCGGTGAGGTTTAAAATCACCGAAGCCACTGCATAGTGTACCCCTTGGTACAGCACCTGACCTGTGGGTACTAATACCAATCCGTTCCCGGGTCCCCTGGTAGTGGTGGGGCACCCTTCCTTGCGGGCTTTGGCTACCGGAATCATGGGCAGGGGCTTGCGGGGGCGGGTGATGAGCTCAGTGGCGTTTACTGGGATCTGAGAGTATGGGATTCCGCACGCCCGTGTGCTGACGTCCCACCTCATTCCTCTCCCGGCATCTTGCCACTCCCTTTGGAAAAATATGGAGACGCCTGTGGGGCAAGCGCGTTCTGAACCCCACATACAGATGTAGACCCCCTCATCTGGTTCCCACCATTTGTCCCAACAGACACTCAACACCCCATGAGTCCCCGTAATAGTCCGATGGGTATTGTTACCCAATCTTTCCCACTCGACTGTGGAGTTCTTCATGGTGCTGCTCAACTTGCGCAGCCACCACCAGCGATTCAAAGGTACATGTCCCAGACATTTCAAACAAATCCTTTTCCCAACAGTGACGCTGATTCTTGGTGCGATGATCCTCACCCTGGGGCACATCAGAGACGTTTCTCTGTATGCGAACCCCGTCTGGCTGGAGTATTCAGTAGAGTTCGACCCCAGCCAGCCTGGCCATCTCCCTTCATGGAAGTAGGCAGCAGTCTCTTCAGCATCCCGTGGGCCGGTTCTGTCAATCGCGATGGGGCCTCTGTCACCAGAGCACCCATACACCGTGGAGTCCTTAGTGCGGCCCCGATAGGCCACACTGTACCTGATCACCATGGCCACGACAAGGATCCTGCTCATCTTTCTCCTGGTTCCTGCAACAAAATTAAACAATGCCGCCAGGCTCCCGAGAGATTCTGGTTGAGGTGAAGACATGATCGGGGCTTCTGACCTCGATCCAAACAAACGCACGTACTGGGCAGATGCAAAACTACTTATAACTCTAATTACTTTAATATATACACAACTTAACTTAAAACTTAAACTTATGTACAGCGCCGCCCGTCCCCGGGCGGCTTGCCTAATCCCTGATTGGACCGCAGCTTGCTGCTCCCTGTGCCGGGGCTGCAGTGACCTGTGGCTTGGGTTCCTCACAGCCTTTTGCTGTCAACTGGGGACTGCGTTCTGCCAGGGGTTTCCCAAGTCTGCGTTTACTGAAGGTGGGGGGATCGGGCCTTGGCTGGGGCGCTCGAGGCGACCTGCGAGGGGGTGCCTTCGGTGAGGCTCCCGTAGCAAGTGGACCTTTGGGTGGGACCTTGACTCTCACAGCCCATAGCTCCTCCACGACTGCCGGCTTTGGCTCCCTTCCCTCGGGCTCCGCCCCTTTGGGATTTGGGTCTGTGGCAGACAACTCCTCCTCACATGTCCCTACAGGTGGAGGATCTCCGCCCCCAATTTCTACCTCCCCCAAACTTGAGTCGAGGGCGGGATCTCCATCCTCCGACTCCACCTCCTCCAGAATCGTATCAAGGGCGTGGCCCAGCTGTTCTGGCTCCTCGGCTCCGATAGCGTTCAGATCGGGGGAGGGCCTTGATCTTCGGGCTCCTCCTCGTCCGAGTCCCAGGCCATAGGGGAAACCTCCCCCCAGGTGGGCGGGACAGCTTCTCCTTCCAAGCAGGCTACCGCGCCAGCTTGTGTGGTCTGTGAATTTTTGCACGTCTCAGGCTGAGGATCTTTACCCTCAGACCTGGCTTCGGTTGCTGGTACTCTTGCACCTGGCTTAAACAGTTTGCACCGCTTGATGTGAAACCATTTATTGCGTCGGGATACCTCCACTGCGCGACTGGCAGGGACCGGTGGATCTTGCACCAATTCCTGTCTATCCTGGCCTGTGCCTCTATCGCCAGCGCGGAGGGTCAGACCCAGGAATTTGACTTACTGCCGGTCGACCCGTGCTTTCGGTGGGTTTGCCTTGACTCCCCCGACTCCTTGTTCCCCCATGCCCGCTCCCCAGAGACAGTGATTTCTCAGATCCACGAGGATCCCGTGCGCTACCAAGAAATCGGCTCCAAGGACTCCTGTTCCACCTCCCACTTCCCATTTCATTAGCGTACACTTCCACGTGGTGTGAAGTGGTCCTAAACGAATGGAGAGGGGAATGGAATATGCGCCAGCCTGTTCTTCGCCTGTGAAGCCCGATAGAAGATAGGGAACCCCGGTGGACAGAGGTGAGGTGACAGGGTCATCTGTATGGATCACGGTGCACGATGCCCCCGTATCCAACAGATAGAGCCCCTTCACCTCCCCCACCTCCAATTCCATGAGGGGTCGCCTCCATACATCATATTGCAGCGCACACAAATAAATTGGCTCCGCCGGCTCTAGTCATTTGGGCACAGCGGTCGGGGTGTCGGGAACGACAAGACCGGTGGTGACGGCTATCTTCCACTTCGCGATCATCAGGGAAAGCATTGTCTCTATGATTGATTCAATCGCAGCGAGATCCATAGCTGCACCGACTCCTTGTGCTGGGGCAGGAGCTACGGCTTGGGTTTGGGTTGGTGCTGGGGCGGCGGTCTGGGCTTGGGCTTGGGCTGCGGGAAATTTTCCCTTATTATCCTTCCACGGATTTCTACAGTCCTTGCACCAATGTCCGTCCTTCCCACACCCATAGCAATTGAGCTTGGCTTGGGCAGGGCGATTCCCCTCCTTCTTGCTTGGGGCTGTGGTTTTTGCCTCATGCACCTTTCCCTTCTGGGGAGGTGTTTCCTGACCTCTACAATTCTTATACGCAACATTGAGCTGGCCGAGTACCATCTCCTCCATGACACCGGGACCTTGGGGATCAAACCAAGATCTGGCTAGGGCCCATATCTGTGGCAAGCTGTTGGTGACCAAGCAACGGAGCCAATGAACCCGCTGTTCGTCATTCATTGCAGCCCGGTCAGGCATGCCCGGACAGCTGGCGGGGTCCAGCATCGCCATTTGCAGTGTTGGGACCGAACCTGTGGTGCCGAGCAGGACACATTGGTGCCGGCTCCGGCTTTGCTACCAGTGGCTGTTCTTCCTCACATTCCTCCTCGGCTACCTCCTCTTTTACCAGCCCCTGATTTTCCGGCCAAGCCTCACTGTAGCTCGGCGGAGCTGAGGGCTCGGTGGCTGGTACCACAACTACTTCGGCTGGAATCGACTGTTTCGAGGCTGTTTCGGGCTGACGAGACACACCATGCCTTTTGCCTTAACCAGGGCCGTTCTCAGGTCCTCTATGGTTTTTTGGCAGGGGCCATGGTCTGTGTTCTCGAACCCGTGCTCGAGGGTTAGCTTGTAAGCTGCCTTAACCTCCACTACTCTCTCCTCCTGCGCTCTTAGCTGTTGTGCGAAGCGAGCGTTTTACTCCCGTATCCTCGTTTCATTAATCTTTGCCTCAGTAACCTCGCACTCCAGGTACTCTATTCTAGCCTGATGTTGACTAGCTACCACTTGGCGTTCCTGATTCAGCGCGTGAAGCGCTGTGATGAGTTTTTCCCCGCCCATGGCCTTTTTCTCTATCTCTGCTGCCTGTGCAGTGATCCTGGCTGCCTGTGCTGCCACGACTCGGTCCAAGATCTGGACTTGCTTCTTGTAACACATCAGCCACACTGCCTTCTCCACTGACTTCTTATGCTCTTTGCTCTCTGTCCACCTGATGGCTGCGTCCACCGGACGCCCATCTAGTAAGAGATCGGAAATCCACTGCTTAGTGAGATTTACCTTGCCGAAGACATAATCTGCTATCCTCTCATCCATTGCATTTCGGCCATTCAAACTTGGATCTATTACATTGCAATCCTGCTGCCAGAGTCCTGCCGCAGTCACCATTTTCTGTAAGGGGTTTTAGATCGCAGAGGTTTCTCTCTCTAGAGGCCTCTCTCTCTTGCACAGGAAATCTGTGAGTGGTTCGACCCACTCACCCCTTAGATTCTGTACTCTGGACTTGGGGACAGGTACTACAATGAAGAGAAAACTCTTATAGACCAAGTTTGATGAAACGAAATGGAATTTTATTGCATAATGTAGAACAAATCAAGATGCAAGCAAATAAGAGGGTACATGGGAGGGGAAAACACAAACAAATCATAATGACACAGTAATAACTAAGGCAAATACAGGCATATTATACTCTACAAAGATCAACATGAAATGGGGAAAACACACGGAACATCGAGGGACAACAACTCATGTTAATTATACCCTTAAATGTCCACCCCCTTAAACCTATCTAGATCTGATTATGAAGGGCCAGAAACATGCTCACCAATCCAATGAGGAAGTGCATGGTTTTGAAACAGGTGTGCGTTTGATCCTTTCAGGCGTCCCGTCTCCACGTGGTTGTTGGAGCCCTAGCGAACTGCACCACACCTCTTGTGGTAAACCACGTTCACTATCGTATCACTGTTAGTAGTTAGCACTGTTCACCACTGTTCGTTATAACTGTATCACTGACCACTATTGTATCACGGTACGAGGTCGCCTCTTGCCACACTGCTATACCTGGGATGACCACCGCCGACTCCGCCTTGGCTCCACCCACCAGGCCAGGTATAAAGGTGAGCGACTGACTGGTATTCCTCCTGCTTGGATCGGATCACCCACGAGAGTGGGCTCTGTTATTTAGTCAATAAAAACCTTTAGTCACCTTCGTAACTCTTCGCCTTTTATTGGAGGAATTGATAGGTATATCAATTTTATTGACTAAATTTAATGATGTCCGACAACGAGTCACAACCGGCGGAGGAGCCACCAGCGCAGCTCCCAGGAGCACAGCCACACCAGCCAGCTTGGCTGCGAGCCCTCAGACCGCCGTACCTGGACCTGAACCCACGAGCAGCAAACTCAGCCGCAGACTTTAAACACTGGCTGGTCTGCTTCGAATCATACCTGAGAGAATCCAGCGTCCCTCAGGCATCCAAACTAAGTGTCCTGCAGGCGCAACTGAGCCCGAGAGTATACACTCTCATCGAGGACATGACTACCTACGAGACCGCCATCAACCTGCTGAAACAGAAGTACCGGACCCCGGTAAACTACATGTACGCTAGGCACCTCCTAAGATCACGGCCGCAACAGCCAGGAGAATCAGTAGCCGAATTCTCACAGGCGCTATATGCACTCGCCAGGAACTGTGACTTTAAATCGGTGTCGGCAGCCGAAAATACTGAAGATAATATCCGCGACGCATTCCTGAAAGGCCTACGGTCCGAGTACTCACGGCAAAGACTGCTGGAAGCTAAAGACCTCAGCATGGAAAAAGCTGAAGCCCTCGCTATCTCCCTGGAAGTGGCCCACCAAGATCAGGAAGCATTCACCAGGTACTGCTCGCGACCCTGGGACTCGGGCCCGACCCCTACCACAGCACCCTTCCCAGCGCCGCCCCCGGGACCTACCTCTGCGTCGGCGTCCCGGACCCGACCGGCCCCGCCACCCCCGGCACCGGCCCCGACATCGGGCATCCGCGATCGGGCCGCCGGCTGTTTTTTTTGTGGCCAGGAGAAGCACCCGAGGTCGCGCTGCCCAGCCAAGAACTCCACATGCAGAACCTGCCTGAAGAAAGGCCACTTCTCCAAGGCCTGCAGGAGCGGATCCTCAGAGGCCAGCAGTGCCGCATGCGAACTATGGGGGCGGCCATCTTCGTTTAGGGCAACTGAGGCCAGCATCCCCACACATGAGTCATGGGGGTGGCCATCTTTGTTTAGGGCAACTGAGGCCAGCATCCCCACACATGAGTCATGGGGGCGGCCATCTTTGATTAAGGCAACCGACCCCAATAGTGCCTCATGTGAGCTACGGGGGCAGCCATCTTCTCCGTCATTTTGCCCTACCTCGTGGGAGACGCCATTTTACTCACCACGCCCGACCGCCTCGCCCGCAGATGACAACGACTCGCTCAGCTACACACTAGCTTCCGTCACCCTGGACCAAGCCCGCCCGCACCATCTGTCCAAGTCAATGATGGACATCAAAGTGAACGGCCACGCCACGACCTGCCTGTTCGACAGCGGAAGCACGGAGAGCTTCATCCACCCAGACACGGTGAGCCACTACTCCCTCTCTGTCCTACCAACGCGCAGCCGAATCTCGATGGCATCGAGGTCCCACGCCACGGACATCAGCGGCTACTGTGTCGTGACCCTGTCGGTTAAGGGCACGGAGTATAAAAACTTTAAACTCCTCGTCCTCCCCCATCTCTGCGCTGCCGTCCTACTAGGGCTGGACTTCCAATCCCACCTCCAAAGCGTAACCCTAGCATACGGTGGACCCCTCCCCCCACTCACAGTCAACAACCAGCAAACGTTAAACCGCCCACCGCGTAACACCTGCAGCCTCTCCACCCTCAAGGTCCCGCCACCCTCTCTGTTTGCTAACCTTACCCCTGACTGCAAACCCGTCGCTACCAAGAGCAGGCGGTATAGCGCCGGGGACAGAGCCTTCATTAGCTCTGAGGTGCGGCGCCTCCTGAAAGAGGGCATTATCGAGGGGAGCAGCAGCCCCTGGCGTGCCCAGGTCGTAGTCGTAAAGACCGGCGATAAAAACCGCCTGGTCATCGACTACAGCCAGACCATAAACAGATATACCCAGCTGGACGCATACCCCCTCCCCCGCATATCTGACATGGTCAATCAGATTGCACAGTATAAAGTATTCTCGACCATCGACCTGAAGTCGGCCTACCACCAACTCCCTATCCACCCTGAGGACCGCCAGTATACCGCCTTCGAGGCGAATGGGCGCCTATACCACTTCCTTAGGGTCCCCTTCGGTGTCACTAATGGGGTCTCGGTCTTCCAAAGGGAGATGGACCAGATGGTTGACCAGAACGAACTGCAGGCTACATTCCCCTACCTAGATAACGTCACTATCTGCGGCCGCGACCGGCAGGAACATGACGCGAATCTGGAGAAATTCCTCCGTACGGCCCAACGGCTGAACCTCACCTACAATAAGGAGAAATGCGTGTTTAACACCACACGCCTTGCCATCCTCGGCTGCGTAGTGGAGAACGGAATCATCGGCCCCGACCCAGAAAGAATGCGCCCCCTCATGGAGCTACCCCTCCCCCACTGCCCTAAAGCACTTAGGAGAACCCTGGGGCTTTTCGCCTACTATGCCCAATGGGTACCCAATTACGCGGACAAAGCCAGACCCCTCCTGAAAGCCACTTCCTTCCCCCTCACGGAGGAGGCGTGCGCGGCCTTCTCCCTCATTAAGGGAGACATAGCCAAGGCCACGATGCACGCAGTGGACGAGTCCATCCCCTTCCAGGTGGAGAGCGACGCATCCGACTTCGCCTTAGCCGCCACCCTAAACCAGGAGGGGAGGCCAGTGGCCTTCTTCTCAAGGACCCTACAGGGCCCCGAGATCCGACATTCGTCGGTCGAGAAAGAGGCCCAGGCGATCGTGGAGGCAGTACGGCGCTGGAGGCACTACCTGGCAGGCAAACGATTTACCCTCCTCACCGACCAGCGTTCGGTGGCTTTCATGTTTAATAACAAGCTGAAGGGCAAAATCAAGAATGACAAGATTTTGAGATGGAGAATCGAGCTCTCCACCTACGATTATGAGATCTTGTACCGGCCAGGCAAGCTGAACGAATCCCCTGATGCCCTTTCACGAATGACATGCGCCAGCGCGCATATCGATAGGCTTCAGACCCTCCACGACCAGCTCTGCCACCCCGGAGTCACCAGACTCTACCATTTCATTAAGGCCCGCAACCTGACCTACTCCATCGAGGAGGTCAGGACCATGACCAGGAACTGCCAGACCTGTGCGGAGTGCAAACCGCACTTCTATAGGCCGGACCGAGCAAGCCTGATCAAGGCCACCCGCCCCTTCGAGCGCCTGAGCATCGACTTTAAGGGGCCCCTCCCGTCCTCTGACCGTAATGTGTACTTCCTCAACATCGTTGATGAGTACTCCCGTTTCCCCTTTGCCTTCCCCTGCCCCGACATGACCAGTAGCACGGTCATTAAGTGCCTGAATGCCCTCTTCGCCTTGTTCGGGTTCCCGAACTATATACACAGCGACCGGGGCTCCTCCTTCATGAGCGAGGAACTCCGGCAATTCCTCCTAGAGAGAGGTATTGCAGCAAGCAGGACCACCAGCTACAACCCCAGAGGTAACGGTCAGGTGGAAAGAGAGAACGCGACGGTATGGAAGGCCGTCCTCTTAGCCTTAAAGTCTAAGGGCCTCCCAACCTCCCGCTGGCAAGAAGTCCTCCCGACAGCGCTGCACTCCACCCGGTCATTACTTTGCACGGCCACTAACACCACCCCCCATGAACGAATGTTCGTTTTCCCCAGGAAGTCGACTACGGGAACCACTCTACCAACCTGGCTGACCGCCCCGGGGCCGGTCTGGCTGCGGAAACACGTGAGGGCCCATAAAACGGACCCCCTGGTCGAGAGGGTGAACCTCCTGCACGCCAACCCCCAGTACGCCTACGTGGCGTACCCAGACGGGCGGGAGGACACTGTCTCCCTACGAGACCTCGCACCCTCAGCCGATCCGGAAACACCGCCACCACCCCCCCCAACCCCAGCCCAGGTAGACGGCATGCCGGAACCCCACGAGCCCTCGCCGACCACGCAAACACCAGCATCAACACCGGATAAGGCACCAGCACCGGATAAGGCAACACCACCGCTGCGGCGATCGGAGAGGCTTACGAAGCCTCCGGACAGACTGACCTACCAGAATTGGTAGTACACTTCACCCCGCCGGACTTAATTCTAAACAAGGGGTGAATGTGGTAAACCACGTTCACTATCGTATCACTGTTAGTAGTTAGCACTGTTCACCACTGTTCGTTATAACTGTATCACTGACCACTATTGTATCACGGTACGAGGTCGCCTCTTGCCACACTGCTATACCTGGGATGACCACCGCCGACTCCGCCTTGGCTCCACCCACCAGGCCAGGTATAAAGGTGAGCGACTGACTGGTATTCCTCCTGCTTGGATCGGATCACCCACGAGAGTGGGCTCTGTTATTTAGTCAATAAAAACCTTTAGTCACCTTCGTAACTCTTCGCCTTTTATTGGAGGAATTGATAGGTATATCACCTCTCTCCTGAGGTGGGGTCGGGGACAGCTGGACACCGGCTAGTCTGGATGTCAGCGGGGTCGGGGATCATTTGCTCGACCCCGGTCAGAGGAGCCTTGGGCTGGCCCCCATCATCTTCTCTGTAGTTTTTTCTTATCTCTTCTCCCGAGCCGGAGTGGGTCGATGGCTTCTCTTTTCGTCAATGGCCTGGGGTTGGTCGATGACCTCCCGATGTTTTACCCAAGGGCGGGACGCTGGCTCGAACCGTCTTCCTCTCCAATGATGGCCGCTCCGTTTATGGCTTCCTCCCATTTTCCACGATGCTTCCCTCAATGACTTCTTTCTACCCCTGGGTTCCCAGATATACTTCTCATCAGAAGCCCCTATCTCGCGCCAAATCAGGTTAGTCTTTTGTTTTAATTTTGGCGGCTGTGAGCACAACGGGGTAGTTATTATATTTTAAACTTGTGGTAAACCACTTTTGTCGTTCACTATCATTACACTATAGTTATCACTGTTATATCGTTACTCCATGGTTATCACTGTTCACACTGTTGTATCACTATACGAGGTCGCCTCTTGTCACGCTGTTATACCTGGGCTGACCACTGCTGACTCCGCCCATGGCTCCACCTACCTGCCCAGGTATAAAGGTGGTCGACTGGCTGGTATTCCTCCTTGTTGGATCCGATCACCCACGAGGGTGGGCTCTGTTATTTAGCCAATAAAAACCTATAGTTACTTTCTTAACTCGTCGCTTTTCATTGGACGAATTGATAGGTATATCAATTTTATTGGCTAAATTTTAAAATGTCGACACTTGAGCAGTCAAACGACCAGTCAAACGATCAGCCAAGCGACCAGCCAGACGCCCAGCTACAACAGCCACAGCAGCCAGCCTGGCTGCGAGCCCTCCGACCACCGTACCTGGATCTAAACCCACAGGCAGCAAACTCAGCCCTCGACTTCGAACACTGGCTGAGCTGTTTCGAATCCTACCTGGGAGAATCCGGCGTGCCTCAGAAATCCATGCTAAGAGTTCTGACCGCCCAAGTGAGCCCTAAAGTATTCGCACTCATCCGGGACCTTAAAACATACGAAGCCGTCATCAACCTGCTGAAACAACAGTACCGGAGCCCGGTAAACTCCATGTATGCCAGACACCTCCTAAGATCCCGCCCGCAACAGCCAGGAGAGTCGGTAGTTGAATTTTTACGGGCACTACAAGCACTCGGCAGGGACTGTGACTTTAAAGCGGTATCAGCGGCAGAAAATACTGAAGATAATGTCCGCGATGCCTTCGTGAAAGGCCTGCGGTCCGACTACGCACGGCAAAGACTTCTTGAAGCAAAGGACCTTGACCTGAACACAGCTGCAGCCCTCGCTCGCTCCCTAGAAGTGGCCCATCGGGACCTCGAGGCGTACTCCAGGTACAGTAATTTGCGACCCTGGGACTCGGGACCGACCCCGACCGCGATACCCCTCGCAGCGCCGCCCCTGGGACCTACCTCTGCGTCGGCGTCCCGGACCCGATCGGGACCGCCACCCCCGGTACCGGCTGCGACTTCGGACCCCCGCGATCGGGCCGCCGGCTGCTTCTTCTGCGGCCAGGCGAAACATCCTAGGGCGCGCTGCCCAGCGAGAAACGCGACGTGCTCAAGCTGCCTGAAGAAAGGCCACTTTGCTAAGGCCTGCAGAGGCCAACAGAGATCAACAGAGGCCAGCAGTGCCTCATGCGAGTTGTGGGGGCGGCCATCTTCCATCAAGGCCACAGATGCCAGCATCCCCACGTGTGAGTCATGGGGGCGGCCATCTTTGATCCAGGCAACCGACACCAGCAGTGCCTCATGTGAGTTGTGGGGGCAGCCATCTTCTCCGCCATTTTGTCCAACCTCGTGGGCGCCGCCATTTTACCCTCCACGCTCGACCGCCACCTCGCCTCCGGACTCGACCACCGCCTCACCCGCAGACTACGGCAGCTCGCTGAGCCACACACTAGCCTCCGTCACACTGGACCAAGCCCGCCCGCAACACCTGTCCAAGTCCATGATGGACATCAAAGTAAACGGCCGCGCCACGACCTGCCTGTTCGACAGCGGAAGCACGGAGAGTTTCATCCACCCAGACACGGTGAGCCACTACTCTCTCACTGTCCGGCCAACGCGCAACCGGATCTCGATGGCATCGAGGTCCCACGCCACAGGCATCAGCGGCTACTGTGTCATGACCCTGTCGGTTAAGGGCATGGAGTACAAAAATTTTAAACTCCTCGTCCTGCCCCAGCTCTGCGCTGCCGTCCTACTAGGGCTGGACTTCCAATCCCACCTCCAAAGCGTCACTCTAGCATACGGCGGACCCCTCCCCCCACTCACAGTCGACAATCAGCAGCCTTTAAACCGCCCACCGCGTAACACCTGCGGCCTATCCACCCTCAAGGTCCCGCCACCTTCCCTGTTCGCTAACCTCACCCCCGACTGCAAACCCATCGCTACCAAGAGCAGGCGGTACAGCGCCGGGGACAGAGCCTTCATTAGCTCTGAGGTGCAGCGTCTCCTGAAGGAGGGCATCATCGAGGGGAGCAGCAGCCCCTGGCGTGCCCAGGTCGTGGTCGTTAAGACCGGCAATAAAAACCGCCTGGTCATCGACTACAGCCAGACCATAAACCGGTACACCCAGCTGGATGCATACCCCCTTCCCCGCATATCTGATATGGTCAATCAGATTGCACAATACCGAGAATTCTCTACCATCGACCTTAAGTCGGCCTACCACCAACTCCCTATCCGCCCTGAGGACCGCCAGTATACCGCCTTCGAGGCGAATGGCCGCCTCTACCACTTCCTTAGGGTTCCCTTCGGCGTCACCAACGGGGTTTCGGTCTTCCAAAGGGAGATGGAACGGATGGTTGACCAGAACGGGCGGCATGCCACGTTCCCCTATCTAGATAACGTCACCATCTGCGGCCGCGACCGGCAGGACCATGATGTTAATCTGGACAGATTCCTTCGTACGGCCCAACGGCTGAACCTCACCTACAATAAGGAGAAATGTGTGTTTAACACCTCACGCCTTGCCATCTTCGGCTGCGTAGTAGAGGACGGACTCATCGGCCCCGACCCCGAAAGAATGCGCCCCCTCATGGAGTTACCCCTCCCCCACTGCCCAAAGGCGCTGAAGAGAACCCTGGGGCTCTTCGCCTACTATGCCCAATGGGTGCCCAATTATGCGGACAAAGCCAGACCCCTCATGAAGTCCACATCCTTCCCCCTTACGGAGGAAGCATGTGCTGCCTTCTCCCTCATTAAGGGAGACATTGCTAAGGCCACAATGCACGCGGTGGATGAGTCCATCCCCTTCCAAGTGGAGAGCGATGCATCCGACTTCGCCCTAGCCGCTACCCTTAACCAGGAGGGGAGACCGGTGGCCTTCTTCTCAAGGACCCTACAGGGCCCTGAGATCCGACACTCGTCGGTCGAGAAGGAGGCCCAGGCGATTGTGGAGGCTGTACGACGCTGGAGGCACTACCTGGCAGGCAAACGATTTACCCTCCTCACCGACCAGCGTTCGGTCGCTTTTATGTTTAATAACAAGCTGAGGGGTAAAATCAAGAACGACAAGATCTTGAGGTGGAGAATCGAACTCTCCACCTATGATTATGATATCTTATACCGGCCAGGTAAGCTGAACGAACCCCCTGATGCTCTATCACGAATTACATGCGCCAACGCACAAATTGATAGACTCCAGACCCTCCACAACGACCTCTGCCACCCCGGAGTCACCAGACTTTACCACTTCATTAAGGCCCGCAACCTGCCCTACTCCATCGAGGAGGTCAGGACCATGACCAGGAACTGCCAGACCTGTGCCGAGTGCAAACCGCATTTCTTTAGGCCGGACAGAGCAAGCCTGATCAAGGCCACCCGCCCCTTCGAGCGCTTGAGCATCGATTTTAAGGGGCCCCTCCTGACCTCTGACCGTAATGTGTACTTCCTCAACATTGTTGATGAGTACTCCCGTTTCCCCTTCGCCTTCCCCTGCCCAGGCATGACCAGTACCACGGTCATTAAATGCCTGAACGACCTCTTCGCCTTGTTCGGGTTCCCAAACTATATACATAGTGACCGGGGCTCCTCTTTCATGAGCGAGGAACTCCGCCAGTTCCTACTTGCAAGAGGTATTGCTGCAAGCAGGACCACCAGCTACAACCCTCGAGGGAACGGCCAGGTGGAAAGAGAGAACGCGTCTGTATGGAAGGCCGTCCTCTTAGCCTTAAAGTCTAAGGGCCTCCCAACCACCCGCTGGCAGGAAGTCCTCCCGGCAGCGCTGCATTCCATCCGGTCACTACTTTGCACTGCCATTAACGCCACCCCCCATGAACGAATGTTTGTTTTCCCCAGGAAGTCGACTACGGGAACCACACTACCAACCTGGCTGACCTCTCCGGGGCCCGTCCTGCTGCGAAAGCACGTGAGGGCCCATAAAACGGACCCCCTGGTCGAGAGGGTGAACCTCCTGCACGCCAACCCTCAGTACGCCTATGTGGCATACCCAGACGGGCGGGAGGACACAGTCTCCTTGCGAGACCTCGCACCCTCGGGCATTCCGGAGACACCACCTTCACCCCCCCCACCCCCCCCCCCGATTCCAGCTCAGGTAGACGGCATGCCGGAACCCCACGAGCCCTCGCCGACCGCGCAGACACCAGCATCACCACCGGAGAATGCAACACCGCCGCTGCGACGATCGGAAAGGCTTACGAGGCCTCCGGACAGACTGACATACCAGAACTGGTATTACACATCACCCTGCCGGACTCAAATCTAAACAAGGGGTGAATGTGGTAAACCACTTTTGTCATTCACTATCGTTACACTATAGTTATCACTGTTATATCGTTACTCTATGGTTATTGCTGTTCACACTGTTGTATCACTATACGAGGTCGCCTCTTGTCACGCTGTTATACCTGGGCTGACCACTGCTGACTCCGCCCATGGCTCCACCTACCTGCCCAGGTATAAAGGTGGTCGACTGGCTGGTATTCTTCCTTGTTGGATCCGATCACCCACGAGGGTGGGCTCTGTTATTTAGCCAATAAAAACCTATAGTTACTTTCTTAACTCGTCGCTTTTCATTGGACGAATTGATAGGTATATCAAAACTGTTCTTGGATGGCCGGTAACGGGCCATCTCTGGTCTGGAATGACCTTCATTGTTTTTAATGTCCTGGTGATGTCCTTAACGGGCCCTTGATGCTCTTCTCATGAATATGAAACTGTTCCCTTTTGTCTGGTTAAACATTTAGATGGCCTTTATCTACAGGCCGATCTTGACTGGATCTGCATCCAATCTATATGTATATGTGGGTGTCTGGTTTTGTTCTCTCAGAAACGGCTTCCAGAACTTACTGTGGGCTAAATCCACAAAGCTGTCTGAGGACTGCAGGAACCATTTTAAAATGTCCCAATAAGTTGGTCACGGGGTCTGGCGCCCATTTTGAATGCCCCTTTTTCCTAGGCTTCTTTTAAAACAGTCTTTAAAATCATGGCCTCTTCCGCCATTCGACCCTTTATAATATAAAGTTCAATTTTACGAATCCTACACCTCTCCTTCGATGTTGACCCACCTATTCAAAAATAAGGGCTGTTCTAAACATTCCTCAGCCTCCTTGGGCATAAACTGCACACTTTTTAAAAATTGAGCCCAAGTCTCTACAACCCCCTTATAAAAACTAGGGAGAACTTTAATCAATTTCAAAAACATATTATTGTATTCCATATACAATAATCCCAGCCCTCCTATCCCACTTCGTTTTAAAAAATGCTCAAAACAACTCTTCCAAAAACTTGTATTTGACTTCTGAAGAAATCTCTTCACCCATTTGATTCTAAAGGATTTTTTCTTCAAATCAATATCTGGGAAATTGAGTCCTCCCTGATTTCTCTGTCCAATTATGGTATTGTAAGCCACCAAGGCTGGTTTCCTTCCCATAAAAACCTCACACAAGCCACTCGGATGGACTTTTCTGCCCATTCAGGAATATCCTCCACCGTCAATAAGTACCATAGCTTAGATAGCAGGAGAGCAGACACCACTGTCGCTCTTCCTTGCACTTTCAACCACCTTCTTTCCCACCTTCCCAAAATCTGTTTAATTTTCATAACCTTCGGTTCCCAATTTAATCGATCCACTTCTTCCCTATCTTTCTTGCAGCGCATATGCACCCCCAGAACTTCCAAAACCTCCACCACGTTAAAGGGACATACCCCTAACCATACCCCCCTACCCCTCCCTGCAACCAGGCATTGGGACTTACTATAATTCACTCTGGCACCTGAAGTTCTACAATATTCCTCCACTACCTCCATAGCTTTCCTCACTGACTCCCCATTTCTCAATGTTAAGGTTGTGTCATCTGCATATTGGTGTATCACCGATACCAGCCCAGAACTGGGTACCACAATCCCAACTACACCTTGTTTCTGTTGCATCATGTAACCTAATGGTTCTGCTACCAATGTGTACAGCAATGGGGGCAGGGGACAACCCTGTCTCACTGATCTCTGTATTGGAAAATACTTAGATAAAAAACCATTACATTTAACACAGCTAAATATGTTTGAATAAAAAATCCTTATCCACTGAATAAAATTTTCCATGAAACCAAATGCTTCCAAAACCTTCAATAAAAACTCATGAGAGACCCTATCAAAGGCTTTCTCTTGATCTATCTTTAATACATAAGCCTCCCTCCCACTCTCTTCCATGAGCTCTATCGCATCTCGGATTGAGACCACAGAGTCTGCAATGTCTCAGCCTATGACTCCATAGGACTGAGAGGGCCAAACTACCTCCGGTAACACCTTCTTCAAACGATTTGCCATAACCCTCGCCAAGACCTTATAATCCACATTTAATAGTGTGATGGGCCTCCAATTCTTCAGATCCCGTCTATCCCCTTTATTTTTATATAAGCTAAGCTTATGATACCTCTCCTCATAGACGGGGCCAGGCTTCCCTCAATATTAATTTCCTTAAAAACTTCTAAGAGCAATGGACTTAAAATCTCGAAAAATTCCTTATAAATTCTGCACTTAGTCCATCGGACCCTGGGCTTTCCCCCCCCTTCATTCCACTTATTGCTATTTTTATTTCCGCTAATCCTACTTTTTTATCACACATGCTTCTCTCATCCTCCTTTAAACCCTTTTTAATAAAAGCAGTAACCTTCTCCATCTCCAAATTGGAAATGTCTTCTTTTGTATATAGCTCTTGATAAAAGCTGCTAGCCGCCTCCAAAATCTCCTCACTTTCATGAATGACCTTCTCCCCAACCTTCAACTCTTCAATTAACGATAATCTCTGCCGCAGCTTCTCTTGCTCCAGAAAATATCTAGTGCATCTTTCGCCCTCCAATGCATCTCTAGCCTTTGCACAGAGAATGGCCCCCTTGCATTTTTCAGCTTGCAATAATTCCCACTCTTCCTTTAGCACCCGGAACTTAGTCTCAGCTCCCTTATCCCCTCCGTCAACTGCTTTACAGACATCCGTAAACCTTTTGTTTATATTCTCTTCTCGATGCCGGTTAGCTGCCACTCTCTTTTTCCCATAACGTACCGAAAAAACTTTTACCTCATATTTGAAATTGTCCCAACAAACTCTTCTTTCTTTCAAGAACAAAAGTTCCTTCCGAGCATTCTTTATTATATTTATAATCCCTTCTTTATAAGCACTTTCTTTCAGGTATTGATTGTTTAAAATCCACACCCCTGAACCGATCTTAACTCTGCTGTTCCTAATTCTAAGAACCAAAGCCGAATGATCACTAAAAAATACTTTTTTATAATAAATCTCCATCACCTCCGAACTTAACCCTTCCCGCATTAACACAAAATCTATTCGGCTCTGTTTTAAAACATCACCGGCCCAACCTGCTCTGGAGAACTCCCTTTTTATGGGGTTCCAGTCCCTCCATAAGTCTCTCAAATTTAAATTTGCCATCATTTTTACAATCATCCCTCTGGAGTTATCATCTTTAAAGGTCATCTGGGCTGAAATGTCCATCCAAGTTAAAAATACATTAAAATCCCCCACTATACAAGGATTTTCCACCTCTGCCACTTTAGTGAATAACCCCCGAAAAAACTTGCGACACTTGCAATGGTCGTTCGGTGCATCGATATTAAAGAGATCACAATTAAATCCCTCCATTTTTACCCTTAGCCGTAAAAATCTCCCCTCAGTGTCCTTGTCCACCAAGGCAACGTTCTCTTCTATGGACGGACTCACCAAAACAGCCACCCCTCTACGGTTATTGTTTGCACAACTTGCAAACACCTCCCCCTTCCAAACCTTCTGAACTCTTTCTAGAATATCCTCATCCCAAAAGGTTTCTTGCAGACACAACAATCCGTGCCTTTAAACCCTGCAACAACTGCTGCAATTTCTTCTCACCCCTCAGTCCGTTCACATTAATCGAGACCAATGTAATCATGGCTCCAAAGAAGGGAAGTATGCCCAATAATCTCCCCATCATTTAATCTCTGGCTCTTCCCTCCTCTCATGCTCCTTCTCAACTTTTCAGGCAGCTGTTGCTTTTTCCTGCAGCCTCCGGCTCTTTTTCACCTCCTGTTTGACCCCACCCCAATGTTTCAGCCTCTTCCTTGCCTTAAGTTTGGACCCCCAGGAGCTGCCCTTTCTCCCTCCTTCTGCCCCTCACTAACCTTTCCCTTTCCACATGATGCCACCCCATCCCTGACTTCCATGTCTCTGTCCCCTTCTAATTCCTCACACTCAAGCTCTTCTGCAACCCCCTGTGCCTGCTCCCCGTCAGATAGATAATCCTGCTCCCCGTCAGATACTTCATCTCCCATAGAGAGTCTTCCTGCTATCACAGTTTCTCCCACTGTGCCGCCCCCTTCAACCACGTCTCCACCTCTGACCCTTGCACCTTGTTCCCTCACTCCATGGGACAATGGCACACCAAAATTGTTCCCTTCTGACGGCTCTATCTCGCCGATTCCAACCTGCTGTCCCTTTAAGGCTCCTGCCTCTTGCACCCTCTCCCCGCCCTGCCCCCTCCCGCTCACCAAAATATCTGACTCCCCGCCTCTCCCCGGAGCACTCACTTCCACCACACACCCCGCTCCTGCCTCCCCTCCCCCCTCAGACACCAGACTCCCCAGGGGGAGCCAAACTGCATTAAGGCTCGAGTCTGCACTCGACCCTCGCTGCCCGCTGCTGTCTTTGTTCCCCTCCACAGCCCTCGCCATGTTTTCCGCCATCTCCATCTCGATCTCCGCTCCACCATCCTCAGCCTCTTCCTTTGCTCCTTTTTCCTTCATTTTACCGGCTGTAACCTCCGACTGCACCGCACCTCTGGCCGTTCCACACTCCTCTCCCGCTCCTTCTCCCATCTCCTCATCACTCATTTCACTCCCTTCTGCCACACACTCACAGCGGGTGGGGCCTTTACGACACAGCCCACAGCTCTCCGTCTTGCAGCTCTGTGTGATATGTCCTGACTCGCTGCAATTGTAGCAATACAAATTAGGACAGTTTCTTACGAGATGGTCATGTCCCAGATAATAGTAACACGCCTTTACTTGGTTATCGTGCAGCACACGAAAGTACTGCACTCCTTCCAGTGCCTCGAACTTCATACTGTACGGCAAAGACCTTACCCACTCTGGGAACCGCACCTTTATATACTGGGTTCCGTCTGCTACCCATGTTCCCGGATAGTACCTCCTCTTTATTTCGGAATAGATTTTAATGTCCCATGACTCCAACTTTTTGCTCAGCACTTCGTCCTCGAAGTACACAGGCAAGTTCAAAAATGAAACCACCCCCTCCTCTGAATATAACAGAGTCACCTCCAAGAATTTCTCCCCAACTTTCAGACTGAGCAGCAGTTTTTCCACCTCCTCACGGCCACTGACCGTCACCTCCAATCCCACATTTGGTTTTGGTTTGCAGGCAAAACAGCTTCCCTCACCACAGTCCGCATGAACTGCCTGGATTATATCCTAGGCTCGAATCTTCTTATCTTCACATTGCACCACCACCGTATTTTCTTTACCAAACCTCCTGAGGTCCCGGCCCAAATCTTTGGGCCTTTTTTTTCCCCTTCCCACCACAGTTTCTTCCCTAATAAAATTCCGCTCGGGAATATTGTCCTCTGAGGGGCCCGGCACTCCGGACCCCTCAGCAGCCATCTGGCTGTTATTTGTGGGCCAAAAAGGCCCTAAAACCTGAAAACAACACCCCAAAACCCTCCACCAACTTTTTACAAAACTCCCTCCAACACCCAGCTGCAATTAGGCAACCAGTCACACCTGGCTCACTCCTAGCCCCTCCCACCTAGAGAGTGCTACCCACTGAGCCACAGCTGACACACGAATGGGATAGAACTGGGTGGGGTAGAGGAGCAAAGGGATCTCAGTGTACAAATACATAAATCACTAAAAGTAGCGAGACAGGTTAATAAGGCCATAATAAAAGCAAACCAAGCACTAGGGTTTACTTCTAAAAGGATTGAGTTGGAAAGTAGAGAACTTATGCTAAACCTGTATTTAACCTTGGTTAGACCACACTTGGAGTACTGCGTGCAGTTCTAGTCACCATATTATAAAAAGGATATAGAGGCACTGGAGAGGGTGCAAATAAGATTTACAAGGATGATACAAGAAATATGAAGTTATACCTAACAGGGAAGAATGAACAGGCTGGGTCTCTTTTCTCTTGAAAAGAGAAGGCTGAGGGGTGACCTAAAAGATGTCTTTAAAATTAGGAAAGGTTTTGATAGAGTCAATACAGAGAGAGTGTTTTCCCTTGTGGGGAAGAGCAAAACTAGAGGCCATCAATAGAAATATAGAAACATAGAAGATAGGAGCAGGAGTAGGCCATTCGTCCCCTCGAGCCTGTTCCACCATTTAAGGAGATCATGGCTGATCATGCAAATTCAGTACCCTGTCCCTGCTTTCTCCTCATATCTCTTGATCCCTTTAGCCTTAAGAAATATATCTAACTCCTTCTTGAATATATTTAATAAGTTGGCCCCAACTGCCTTCTGTGGTAGTGAATTCCACAGGTTCACCACTCTCTGGGTGAAGAACTTCCTCCTCATCTCAGTCCTAAATGGCTTACCCCTTATCCTTAGACTGTGACCCCTGGTTCTGGACTCCTCCGCCATCGGGAACATCCTTCCTGCATCTAGCCTGTCTAGTCCTGTTAGAATTTTATAAGTTTCAATGAGATCACCTCTCATTCTTCTAAACTCTAGCGAATATAAGTCTAATCGACCCAATCTCTCTTCGTAAGTCATTCCTGCCCTCCCAGGTATCAGTCTGGTGAATCTTTGCTGCACTCCCTCCATGGCAAGAACATCCTTCCTCAGTGAAGGTGACCAAAACTGCACACAATACTCAAGGTGTGGTCTCAACAAAGGCCCTGTACAACTGCAGCAAGACATCCTTGCTCCTGTACTCGAATCCTCTCGCTATGAAGGCCAACATACCATTTCCCTTCTTAACCGCCTGCTGCACCTGCATGCTTACCTTCAGCGACTGGTGCACAAGGACACCCAGGTCTTGTTGCACTTCCTCTTTTCCCAATCTATTGCCGTTCAGATAATAATCTGTCTTCCTGTTTTTGCCACCAAAGTGGATAACCTCGCATTTATCCACATTATACTGCATCTGCCATGCATCTGCCCAATCACCCAACCTGTCCAAATCATACTGAAGTTTCTCGGCATCCACCTCACAGCACACTTGCCCACCCAGCTTTGTGTCGTCTGCAAACTTGGAGATATTACATCTAGTTCCCTTGTCTAGATCATTATTATATATATTGTGAAAAGATGGGGTCCAAGGACTGAGCCCTGCGGTACCCCACTAGTCAGTGCCTGCCACTTGGAAAAAGACCCATTTATTCCAACTCTTTGCTTCCTGTCTGCCAAACAGTTCTCTATCCAAGTCAGTACCTTACCCCCAATCCCATGTGCTTTAACTTTGCATGTCAATCTCTTATGCTGGACCTAATCGAAAGCCTTCTGAAAGTCCAAATACACCACATCCACTGGTTCTCCCTTATCTATTCTACTAGTTACATCCTCAAGAAATTCCAGTAGATTAATCGAGCACGATTTACCTTTTGTAAATCCATGTTGACTTTGTCCGATCCTGTCACTGTTTTCCAAGTGCTCTGCTATTACATCTTTTATAATGGACTCTAGCATTTTCCCCACTACCGATGTCAGGCTTACCGGTCTATAATTCCCCGTTTTCTCTCTACCACCCTTTTTAAATAGTGGGGTTACATTAGCTACCCTCCAATCCATGTGAACTATTCCAGAGTCTATAGAATTTTGGACGATGACCAGCAATGCATCTACTATTTCTAGGGCCACTTCCTTAAGTACCCTAGGATGTAGATTATCAGGCCCTGGGGATTTATCGGCCTTCAATCCTGTCAATTTCCCTAACACCATTCCCCTACAAATACTGATTTCATTCAATTCCTCCCTCTCATTAGGCCCTATGTTCCCCAAAATTGCTGAAAGGTTATTTGTGTCCTCCTTTGTGAAGACAGAACCAAAGTATGTATTTAATTGGTCTGCCATTTCTTTTTTCCCCATTATAAATTCCCCTGATTCTGACTGCAAGGGACCTACGCTTGACTTCACCAATCTTTTTCTCTTCACATATCTCTAGAAGCTTTTACAGTCAGTTTTTATGTTCCCTGTAAGCTTACTCTTATATTCTATTTTCTCCCTCTTAATTAATCCCTTTGTCCTCCTTTGCTGAATCCTAAACTGCTCCCAATACTCAGTTTTGCTGCTTTAACTGGTCAATGTATATGTCCTCTCCTTGGATCTTATGCTATCCCTAATTTCCCTTGTTAGCCACAGTTGAGTCACCTTTTTTGTTTTATTTTTATGCCAAACAGGGATGAACACATTCTGTAGTTCATCCATGCGATCTTTATAAGATAGTCACCAAGAAATCAAATAGGGAATTCAGCAGAAACTTCTTTACCAAGATAGTGGTGAAAATGTGGAACTCACTTCCATAGGGAGAGGTTGAAGCAAACAGTATAGATACATTTAAGGGGAGGCAAGATACAGGAAACTTTGTGCTATCCGGCACCGACGGGCCCGAGCTGCTGCCGTTGCCTAAAAAGTGCCGTACACTCCAGAGTTAATGTTGAAAGATACGGCTCCGTATCTGACAACAATCACTGTTGCTTAGCAACAGCTTCTAAACACTCGTGTGTGGCTGCAAGGGTCTGTAGCTAAAGCTGTTGCTATAGCTACAGACCTTGCACTGCTTGACTGTGGAAAAAAAAGCAAAGAAAACAAACAAGAAGAATAAAAAACGGCACCTGATTTCTGCCGGTGGCTCCAGTTTGCCAGATAGCTCACCTCCAGATAGCACAAAGTTTCCTGTAATCATATGAGGGAGAAGGGAATAGAGGGTTCTGCTGATAGAGTTAGATGAGGAAAGACAGGAGGAGGCTCGAGCGGAACATAAACACCGGCATGGACTGGTTGGGCCAAATGGCCTGTTTCTGTGCCATACATCCTATGTAATCCTATGAAATTGAACCTTCCAATTTCAACAAATGATAATTTACAAATTCATTGGCGTCATAGTTAATTTCTAATATCACTTCTGTTTTTTTTCATCAAAACTGGCTTCAATGTTTTCTTCTTTTGGATGATAAAAATACTTAAGGATTTTTTGATTAATATCAGTGATAATTATACTTGTTTCTGTTTCTTGAGGTTGCACATGGAGATATTTTCAACTTCAGGACACTTTGGCTGTTAATATTTTATGGAATGTGGGATGAGTGAAACGGTTGAGTAACTGAGCAGTTGATACGACTGTCACAGAAAAAGATTTGAATAGGTGTGAACCTGATGTGTATGAGTACAACAATGACATTTCAGATACAATTGATTCTTTTTAAAAGCATGCATCATTTTCCAACCAAGTCCTGCAGTGAAACAAAATTATTGTTTTGACCGGAACTTCCGTGACTTTCCTTTAAAAATTCAATCTCTTTGCTGACCAGACCAACTTATCAATAATTAGCCATCATGTCAGGTGAATAAGAGCAGCCCTTTAAACTTCTCACTCTCCACCATTACTAATATTTGCAAAGCTGTTAAAAAAATTCAATGCCATCTCAGTAACAATTTATGGACTTCATCTACACTAAAGATTATTCCCATTCATATGTCTGTTTTTTTTGTTTGTTTATGTATGTCTGTCATATGTACACAGCAGATATGTGTTTCTTTCTGACTGCCTACCTATCTTTCGCTGTGTCCTAATGGATGTAAAGTCAATCATCATGAATTATTCTTCATCTCATTTCCTTTCTCGGTGCAGTCATAGATATTTATTGTATCTTCATTCCCACTTCATCATGTAGCATTACTGTTTGAATGTGGGCTTCTTTTTGAGACTCCTGAATACTGCTTTGTACGCATGAGTACCATAGCCTAGGGTGGAAGAAAGAAAGCGGAAAGAAAGAATGGGAGGGGAGAGAGAGAAAGAGGTGAATGAGAAAAAGAGAGAGAATCAGAAAGAGAGTGGGGAGAGAGAGCTGCCCTTGATATCAAGCAAGCATTCAACTGAGTTTGGCACCAAAGAGCTCTAGCAAAATGGAAGTCAATAGGGCTCAAGGGAAAAGCCATTCAATGACTGGGGTCAGAGGTAGACCCTTTAAATGTTGGAGGCCAGTCATCACAGCCCTAGGACATCAATGCTTGGGTTCCTCAAGGAATATAATATATTTAAGAAGGAGATAGATAGATTTCTAGACACAAAAGGCATCAAGCGGTATGGGGAGAGAGCGAGAATATGGTATTGAGATAAAGGATCAGCCATGATCATATTGAATGGTGGAGCAGGCTTGAAGGGCCGAATGGCCTACTCCTGCTCCTATTTTTCTATGTTTCTATATTTCTATGCGTCCTCGGTCCAACCATTAAAGACCTGCCCTCCATCATATGGTCAAGCATGGGGCAGTCCACAGTGTTCAGCTTCATCCATAACTCCTCTGATAATAAAGTAGCTCCTGCCAGCCTACAAGACCTGGATAACATCCAGACTTTGCTGACAAGTGCCAGGCAGTATTCATGCAACTTAAATGTTACACCATTGTTCAAAAAATGGTGTGAGGATAAACCCAGCAATTGCAAGCCAGTCAGTTTAACCTCGGTAGTAGGAAGCTTTTAGAAATGATAATACAGGACAAAATTAACAGTAACTTGGACCAGTGTGGATTAATTAAGGAAAGGCAGCATGGATTTGCTAAAGGCAAATCGTGTTTAACTAACTTGATTGAGTTTTTTGATGAGGTAACAGAGAGTGTTGATGAGGGCAACAGAGAGTGTTGATGAGGACCATGTGGTTGATGCGGTATGCACGGACTTCCAAAAGGTGTTTGATAAAGTGCCACATAATAGGCTTGCCAGCAATGTTGAAGCCCATGGAATAAAAAGGACAGTGGTAGCATGGATACGAAATTGGCTCAGTGACAGGAAACCGAGAGTAGTGGTGAACGGTTGTTTTTCAGACTGGAGGAAGGTACACAGTGGTGTTCCCCAGGGGTTGGTACTCGGACCACTGCTTTTCTTGATGTATATTAATGACTTGGACTTGGGTGTACAGGACACAATTTCAAAATTTGCAGATAACACAAACTTGTAAGTATAGTGAACAGTGAGGAGGATAGTGATAGACTTCAAGAGGACATAGACAGGCTGGTGGAATGGGCGGACACGTGGCAGATGAAATTTAACGCACTGTGGCTGCAGTATGTATGGTCTACAAGATGCACTGCCACAACTCACCAAGGTTACTTCAACAGCACCTCCCTCCCCTGCAACCTTTACCACTGAGAAAAACAAGAGCAGTGATGTTGTGGGAACACCTTTGCCTCCAAATTCACCTTCAAGTCATACACCACACACCATCCTGATTTGGACGTTTATTGCCATATCTTCAGCTTTTCTGGGTCATAATCCTGGAATTCCTTACCCAACAACATTGTGGAAGCACCATCACCATAAAGACTGCAGTTGATAAATCCCATCACCACCTTCTCACAGTAACTAAGGATGGACAATAAATGTGACCTGGTCTACATAACCCACATCTCAAGGTAAGTAAGGTATCTGTTTACAAGTCTTTGCAAAGTGAATCCTATCCACTGTTTCTAACACATGTGTGTGCTCCATTACTTCATCTTGGAGTTGAACGTTTCCTTTAATCTCCACCTTGGGGTTTTATTATTCCAGTTGAAGGTAGATAACAAAAAATAACAAGTCACATCAAATTGTGTAGCTTCTTTTCATCTGCTTTCTTCACCTACATACGTGTAACACAATACAACACTCCACACCCCTTTGATTTAAAATCTAATTCAGTTAGATCTCTCTCTCTCTCTCTCTCTTCCTCTTTCCTCCCTCAGAGTCTTCTCTGAACTAATTTCCCTACCTCAGTCTGGCTTTTCTTCCCTTTCCTTAGCAATCTACAAAACACATGGGCTGGAATTTTAATCAGGAGGCGGCTCGGGATGGGGGACTAGAAAGCAGCCAGGAAACCCGGGAGAACGGGTTAGCATTTCAAAGCTCTGATTCCCACCAGCAGCCAACCAGATGGAGAGTGGCTGGCAGCGGGTGGTTAGGCCTGCAGCACTAGGCCACATAGAGGAGGGAGGGAGGGATTGGTTAGGGGGTGGTCATGGGCTGGAGGATCAGGCCCGAAGGATCAGGGTTGGAGGAGCATTGGGGGTGGGGAAGGATAGGGGCCAGAGGATCGGGGCCGGAAGTTCTCCATAGTGGGGGGGTGGGAGTAGAGAATCGGGCCAGAGGATTGTGGTCAGAGGAGCATCGTGGGGGGGGGTGGTCGGGACCTGGGAGCTGGAGGAGCATCGGAGCTGGAGGGGGGTGATTGGGAGCAGGAGGGGGGATCATGGTCCAGAGGGGGGATCAAATGTCTCTGGGGGGACTGGAGGCCTCATTGGGGGGATTGGAGGCCTCGTTGGGGGGATTGGAGGCCTCGTTGGGGGGATTGGAGGCCTCATTGGGGGGACTGGAGGCCTCGTTGGGGGGACTGGAGGCCTCGTTGGGGGGACTGGAGGCCTCGTTGGGGGGACTGGAGGCCTCGTTGGGGGGATTGGAGGCCTGGGGGGGGTGCCCGATCGCGGGGGATTGCTGAGGCAGAGGCACTGGATCCAGCAGGTAAATGTAAAGGTGCTTATCTCCTGGATCCAGCAGTCCTCGCCTTACTTTAGCTGGTGGATTCCTTGAGGCCTCAGATACCGGAGCAGCCAGAGTTAAATCTGAAATGGAGGTTCAATCTGAGGCACGCAGCCTCATTATATTATTTAAATAGATGACCCGCCACAACTCCAACCTTGTGCCTTCCTCATTTCACACACCCAAGAAATGCAACCTGCCCAGCCAGTGCTTGACCAAGAAGAGGGAGAGGAGAGTGAAGAAGAAGAAGTAAGAAACACCGTTACTTGATTTGACACTCCCAGCCAGCAGCTACTCAAGGTAGACCAGCAAGGCCATTAGCAGTATCCCGCACTGAAAGTCAGCAGCCTTCCACCAGCCATGCTGCAGCCACTGGGGTAGCACTGCGGGACATCAGTAGGATAGGCAAAGGCACACACAAGACAGTCACTAAGGGAATGCATAAAGGTGATGAGTTGATTTCTTGATGTAATATTGGATGGATAGATGTGTAAAGTTGGATTGGAAAGTTTGTTTTGTGGTGGCTTTTATTTCAGCATTGCGGCCAAGAGGACGCTGTGATGGTCAGTAACAGAGGGAAGGTAAGGTGTGGGACAAATGTTGAAAGGGGAATTGGGGTTGTGGTCATTGGTACTGCAGGTGGATCGTTCCATCCTGGAAATCGCGGCCAGAAAGGGGCTGTCTGCGTTGCATCCTTCCTTCAGCTTCCTCCTCTTCTGCGTCTTCCTCTTCTGCGTCTTCCTCTTCCCTCTGCGAGTGGCTGCTGGAAATCTGAACTAAAAGCATAAAATGCTGAACATACTCTGCAGATCAGGCAGCATCTCGACCTGAAACATTAACTCTGTTTCTCTCTCCACAGATGCTGCCTGACCTGCTGAGCATTTCCAGCATTTTCTGTCTTCTCAGAGGCCTTCCTTTAGCATCCGTGGCCTTGCAAGTGTCCCTGCACTCGCTGCACAATTAAAAAACTATTAACATGTATTGTACCAAGTGACTACTTCAATAAAGTAAAAAAAAAATCCAGTCCAAAAATTTAATGCAAACTTACCTGAATGATGTTTGTATCCCTTTAAGAAGTGCTGACAGCATCTCTATCAGTCTGCGGCACACTCACTTTTCAGTGTGAGCTTAGTACCCAGCGCTAAACTCATTGTTAACGTCCAAGTTCGCATAGCGTGACATTAAGCTGGCATGACATCACACTCTCCATATTTGTATCTCCAGGGCCAGCGCTAAAGCCCTCACCAAAATCGCGGCCGCCAAGTCCCGCACCAGAGAAGAGCGTTAGAGTGACAGCTGCCATTTTTTTCCAGGATTGCGGCGGTAACTCATGGCGGTAAATATCTGGCCCAAAATTCTTACTTCACTCCTTTTATATTATTAAAGTGTGAGTGAAGTTCCACTGCTTCATTAAACTGCTAATTAAATTATGCAGTGAACAGACTTTGGTGAGGCATTGCATAATGGAAAACCCATCTGAAAATTGCACCTAGTTTAAAAGTTTCTATAATGGTCAGTTTTGGTAATTAGGAAATATTCTGGGAGATCTTTTCTCGCTGTATCTTGGAAATGTTCAAAGGAATAAGGAGTGGAGACATGTTACGTCAAGTCTCCACCCACAGTATGTTGCCATGGAGGTAGCACAAGAAGCCACTATTCGTAATGCACTGCCTTTGCTTGGACACGTAAGAGTGGGAAAATGCAAAGACAGTCCCATGTAGCTGGACAACAGAGAATGGAGAATGGCATGGTCTATCATATCAAAAGCTGTGGAGCAATGTTCCCTCTAATTTTTTTTCCCTGCACGGGCCCTTTAAGTTTGCTGCATAGTATCTCTTCCAGTGGCAATAGCCGGTGAGCAGCCTATGCAGGAACTTGCGATTGGTGCGCAGCCACGCACCTTAGGAGGAACATTGGTGGAGAGTTTGCAGCATTTCAATAATTATCACCTTGGCTCAGTGGTCGCACTCAGACCCAATTTTAACTCTGCCCACCTGGGGCAGGGGGTGGGGCGGGGATAATATGCGTTGGGCGCTTCCTGTTGCTTTCCTGACACATTCGTGCCCACTACCCTTTCAACTGCAGGGCTCTTGGTACTGTGGGGGCCACCAGTCTCAGGCAGGTGGGGGCCTTTTCAGTATTTAAATGCAGGGATCCAATTGTGTCATTCAGTCCCTACTGCTGACCACAGCAGTTCTTGTCTCTAAGTCATGAAGGTCATGGTATGAAGTGTGAACTTCAATGTAGGTTGATACTTAGTACAGAATTGCTGGAGTACTGTACTGTCAGAGGTGCCATCGTTCAGATGAGATATTAAACTTAGGAATAACAACAGAGAATGCCGGAAAAACTCAGCAGGTCAGGCAACATCCATGGAGAGAAATTTGAGTTGAAGTTTCGGGTTGAAACCCTTCTTCAAAACTGGAAAGGAAATAAAAAGATCGAAGGCAAAGCTGCGATTGAACAAAAGAAGAAAAGGAGACAATAAAAGGTATTAGAAGCCAGATGAGATGGTAATGGGCCCGTGGAGACAAAAGGCAGCTGAGATTAGGTGTGAAGTGTACTGGCAGGATAAGGACAGCTGCCAGGTGAGAGAGAGAAACAAAAGGAAAGGAGGGGGGGCGGGGGGAGGGCGGAAAAGGAGGACCCAAAACAAAGGGGTGGAAAAAATTTAAAGGAAAATGTAATAGAAGCCGAGGTTATGATCTGAAATTATTGAACTCGATATTGAGTCCGGAAGGCTGCAAAGTGCCTAATCGGAAGATGATTTGCTGTTCCGATTAGGCACAACATGACACAACATCATGGCTTGCAGATGCCTGAGGAACAAGAGGCTCATCACATAGCCTCCTCAGATGAGGAGGAGGAGGAGGAGGAGGAGGAGGAGAGCGACAACGACCAGCTTGCAGAGGCGCATCAACCAGCGCCAGCAGCAGGCGAGCACATTGCTGGCCGGGATGCAAGGCACGCACTCATCTTGGCCAGATTTGCTTCAGAATTTTTAATGACACTAACCAACTGATGGATTTTCAACATTAAACATAACATTTCACCCAAGTGACTACTCTTCTGACTACTTGTGCATTATCTTCCTCTTACACATGCTCCTACATGGTGCTTCCCCTGTGGCTTCAGCAGATGTGGAGGCCCCTTGCTCACTTTCTTGCTGCTCCTGCCTCAACACCTTTGGCGGGCGTCCTCTGGGGTTGCAAACCTGTGAGGGCTCGGCAACAGTCTGCTGCTCCTGCGGCTGTGCAGGGGTAGAAATGCCGATCTCAGTTGGGTGGGGACTCTGGTGGGGCTCTGACCAAGGGCTCTACAGTGGCATGGTCGTGTGAGTGCTTGGAGAGGAGCCCACACTTTCTTGTTGTATGCCACCAAGATCCCTCTCATGGGTCAGCCCCACTTCAGAGCTAGCAAGTGGCTTGACAGCACCTTGCTGCAATTCAGGGGGCCCATGATGTAGTGTCCGCGTATCAATAACACACGGACTGCAGGAGAACGGTAATAAGAGGTGTTTACTGAACAGAGGGTATGCTGGAACTGAAAGTACAGAAGCCTGCTACGGCTTTATATACAGGTGTGGTCACTGCCGGTACTACAGTATAAAAGCAGTTCTCTCTTAAAGGTACATACACAACAATTCCTCCCCTTTTAGATAAACAGTACATAACATTCATTTAACAATTGAATAATAGCTAATTACAATTACAATTTTCTTTGTATACTATATACATCAGCTGAAAGTAATCATTTATAAATTCAGTCTTTGAGGAGGCTTCCTGATCCTGTCTGGATAGCGCCTTTCTCGAGTATCCTGTTCTTGCGGCGGAGTCGATTCTGGCTCATTGTCATTGGTTGGTTCGTCAGCTTCCAATACCACTGATTCTGAGGTAGACGCAATCTGTACTTCGGGTTCATCACCAGGTGCGCATGCTCGTGGTATGGGTTTGACTTGTTCCTCTGACTCTAGAATCTGGTCAGCATGGCATCTCACGATGCTCTCTCCAACGTCCACTGTGTACATTAGTGGTCTCTGCCGTGTGCATATCGTTCCTGGTTGCCATTTTTCTGTTCGGTAGTCGCGGGCCAAGACTGGTTGCCCTATCTTGAAGCTCCTGGTTGGCTTTTCATTGATGTGCTGGAATTGCTTATTCTCAACATCTCATCTTATGTTTGGTTTGAGCAAGTCCAGGCGACATCTTAACCCACGGTTAAAGAACATCATGGCTGGAGCTTGGTTGGTGACTGCATGTGTCGCATTCCGGTAAGCAAACAAGAAATTATCCACCTTTTGTTGCAGTGGTATGTTGTCGTTATACATCGCCTTTATTGCTTTTTTAAAGGTTTGCACAAACCTCTCAGCCAATCCATTTGTGGCTGGATGATATGGGGCGGTTGTGTAATGCTTTACCCCATTATTCCTCAAAAACCTCCGGAAGTCCTCGGACACAAACTGTGGTCCATTGTCGGAGCAAATCTGTTCTGGCAAGCCATTCCTGGCGAAGGTGGTCCGTAGGACTGCAATAGTTTTCTCTGTGGTGGTGGAGGACATTTTGATGACATCTGGCTATTTCGAATGTGCATCCACGGCGATTAAAAACATTGAGTCCATAAATGGACCAGCAAAATCAATGTGTACCTGTTGCCATGGAGATGAGGGCCACTCCCATGGGTGTAGCGGGGCCTGTGGTGGAGCGTTTTGGACTTTCTGGCATCCTGTGCATCTCTTGGTCACTTCCTCGATTTCTTTATCAATTCCCGGCCACCACACAAACGCCCTGGCTAGGCTCTTCATTTTTACCCCTCCCAAATGACCCTCATGAAGCTCATTGAGCACTCTATCTCTCAACTTGGGTGGAATTACCACTCGGGATCCACACATCAAGGTCCCCCGGCACACTGACAGCTGTTCTCTCCTTGGCGAGAATGCTGGCAACAGTGAGTCGCCATGTGCTGGCCATCCCTTCACCATCAAATCATAGACCCAAGAGAGTGTCGGGTCATTTCGGGTTTCCTTCTCTATACTTGAGTTTGTAACAGGTAGGCATTCGAGTATGGTCGAATGGAATATCTCAACAGGGTCCACTGCAGGTGCTTCCTCCACCATAGGCAGCGGCAGGCGCGACAGCCCATCAGCGTTTCCATGCTGTTTCGTGCCCTTATACTCTATGTCGTATTGATGTGCCCCTAGAAAAAGGGACCATCTTTGCAGCCGTTGTGCCGTCATCACCGGAACGCCCTTCTTTGGGTTAAAAATGCAGAAAAGAGGCTGGTGATCAGTCAGTAAGGTGAATTTCTGCCCGTGCAGATAGTGATTGAACTTCTTCACCCCCCACACCAGGCTGAGGGCCTCCCTGTCAATCTGGGCGTAGTTACGCTCAGCTGAAGTTAACGAGCGTGACGCAAAGGCTATTGGCCTCTCTGAACCGTCAAGGAATTTGTGCGACAGCCGTAGGGAGACGCATCACATGCCAACCGAATCGGTAGTGATGGATTGTAGTGGGCCAATACTTCTTTTGAAGTGATTAGGCATTTACATTTCTGAAAGGCACGCTTACACTCATCACTCCATTTCCATGCTACTCCAGTTTGCAGCAGGGCGTTCAGTGGGTGCAGAATTGTAGACGAATTTGGCAAGAACTTATGGTAGTAGTTCACCAACCCGAGGAACGACCTCAGTTGTGACACATTTTCCGGTGCTGGAGCCTTGACTACTGCCTCAATCTTGCCTGTGGACTTATGTAACCCCTCTTCATCAATCACGTGGCTACAATACGAGATTTGTTTGTGAAAAACTCGCATTTGGGGCGGTTGGCTCGTAGCCCATATTCTTGTAATCTAGTGAGCACCTGCTCCAGGTTGACAAGGTGTTCACTGTCATTTCCGCCCGTAACCAGGATATCGTCCAAATAACACTGGGTCCCTGAGATCCCTTGCAGGACTTGTTCCATCGCTCTCTGCCAAATTGCCGGAGCTGATGCTACCCCGAATACCAGTCGGTTGTACTGGTAAAGACCTTTGTGAGTGTTTATCGTGAGGTATTTTCTAGATGATTCATCTACCTCCATTTGTAGATACGCTTGGGCCAGATTGGGCCAGATCAATCTTCGTAAAGCGTTTCCCTCCAGATAGTGAGGCGAAAATATCTTCTATCCGCGGAAGTGGATATTGTACTGTGTGAAGGATTGGGTTCACAGTTACCTTAAAGTCCCCACAGATGCGAACCTTTTTTGGTCCCCCAGGCGTGCTGCTCAATGATTTCTTCATTACAGGAACGATGGGTGTGGCCCACTCGCTTCAGTCCACCTTGGACAGCACACCCGCACGCTCCAGACTCTCCAGCTCTGCTACCGATCTGGCCTTAAAACATTTTGGGTATGCGTTATCTTCAATTTTTATCATTGCCGTTACGCCTTTTAGAGTCCCAAGTCCTTGCTGGAACACCTCTTTCGCGTCAGTTAGAATTTTTGACAGTCGTCCAGGTGTGGCGTCGTCATCCTTTTTGTCAGCCACAGCTAGCGCCTGAATGGAATGCCAATCCAATTGTATTTTTTGGATCCATTCACGTCCCAATAATGGTGGTCCTCCATCTTGTAGTATATATAGATACAGTTCCTGTGTTTCCTTGCCGTTGTATTTAACGGGCACCCTTATTTTTCCTCTGGGGTAGGCTTTTTGCCCCGTATATGTCTTCAAGACAATGGACGTATCCTTCAAGGGAATGTGTGAGAATAGCCGCTCGTAGGCTCATCGATTCATGACTGTTAGGGCTGATCCTGTGTCCAATTCCATCTTTACTTGGGACCCTGCTATCATGAGGGTGACCCAAATGGTTCGGTGATCCTCCTTTGCGATCACGTTGTGTAACTTTAGACAACTTAGTCTCCTGCTCCCGGAGTCATTATCACTCTTCTGGTCTTCTGAACTACTGTCCGTCATCTTTTGTACTTTCTTGTACTTTTCCTTAGTAGTTCTTTTAGTGTTAGTTTTCTTTCCCGACCTGCAGACTCGTGCTATGTGTCCCACTTTTCCACATTGCCTGCATACTTTGTCCTTAGCCCAGCAATCCTTCTGGTCATGGTTTGTTCTGCCGCAGCGATAGCACTTTTCTGCTCCATATGCCATTTCATTGGTGCTATATTCTTGCGGTTTCTGTTGTAATTCTGCAGCTCCCCGTGCTGCTGCTTCGTAGGATGCTGCAACGCTGAAAGCCTTTTCTAGCGTAAGGTCCTTTTCCGAAAGTAGTCATTTCTGGGTTCCTTCACTCTGGAGCCCGCAGACAAACTTATCCCTTAAGGTATCTGCCAGTCCTGCTCCGAACTGGCAGTGCTTCGATAACTTGCGTAGTTCCATAAGATAGTCAGCATTACTCTCATCTTTGTGCTGGTTTCTTTTATGGAACTTGAATCTTTCTGCTATCAGCAGCGGTGTAGGGTTTAGATGTTCCTGTAAGATATTGACAATTTCTTCAAAGCTTTTCTCCATTGGTTTAGCTGGGGTAATTAAATTCCGCAATAGGTCGTACGTTCTCGCGCCCATCAAATTTAATAATACCGACGCCTTCTTTTCATCGGCCACCCCATTTGCCTTGCAGTACACTTCAATTCTTTCCACATACGTGGTCCAGTCTTCTATTTTGTTGTCGAAAGCAGTGATACTGCCACTCTTCGGCATCTTGGGTGGTTTAAAATGGCGCCTCCCGCGCTTTTCCTTCTTCCCTAATGGATTAAAATGGTGCCTCCCGCGCTTTTCCTTCTTCCCCTTGCTGCCAATGCTGCTCCTAGCGTTCTAAACAGTAATGGCGGCGCCCCGCGGCTTCGGCGCGTCTCTCCTTTGTTAGTTAAATTCCTTAGTTTTATTCTTCTTCGACGCTGTCCACTGCGCGTCTCTTTTCCTTCCCCTCTTTTATTTTCTCTAACGCTGCCCGGCTCTTGAGCATCGACCGCGCCCTGTGCGCTCCACCCTCTCTCTCTCTTTTCCTTCCCGACGACGTTGTACGGCCCCCTTGCAGAGCCGCTCGATCGAGCTCAAGCCCGCCGCAGTCCGGAAGGGTCAGCGCACTACCTGCTACCAGCACAATTTGCTGGAACACCTTGACTGGGGAGCCAAGCCCAGCTCTCCACAGCTTCCCCTGCGATTCACTGAACTCCGATGGATCACTGGGCGGTTGCCCACGGTCGACGCCCGTTGCTCTGGCTTCGACCTCCAAGAAGCTTCTTTTCAGGGATCGATCCCCGTGAGGTGATGCAGTACTGCAGGTGAGTTCGAACCTGCTCATCGCCACTGTAGTGTCCGCGTATCAATAACACATGGACTGCAGGAGAACGGTAATAACAGGTGTTTACTGAACAGAGGGTATGCTGGAACTGAAAGTACAGAAGCCTGCTACGGCTTTAGATACAGGTGTGGTCACTGCCGGTACTACAGTATAAAAGCAGTTCTCTCTTAAAGGTACATACACAACACATGAAGACCCGTTTCTGTACTGGAAGTCCTACTCCCGAAGACTTGCCTGAAGGTGTGGTTTGTTTGCTCAAGAGCTGACCATCGCTACTCAAGAGATGTCAGTCTATTCTGAACAATTACCATGTTTTCAAGACCCTGGCGACTTAGCTACTCCATGGCTGTAGCCATCCTCTCCTCTACCAAGCCATCCTCTCCTCTACGGTAGCCAGCCTTACTATGGAGGTAGCCGTCCTTTCCACGGAGGTTGCCATCCTTTCGGTGGTGATGCATTCATGCACCAATGCCTCCACAAAGGCTCTGCTCATGTTAGCGATGGACTCCTCTGCTCCACACTTGCAGCGACCCTGGAGACAAAACCTGCCAGAGACTCCTGCACCTGTTCCTGGAGTTCCAGCACCGCTTTCCTTCTGGATGGACCCGGAGGCACAGGGTCAACATGCAGCTGAGCTGAGCTGGGAGAGTCCTGCGCCCTCCGATGAGGACTCTCCACTGCTGTCCCTGTCTCCACCATCTGCTGATGCTCACTTGTGAGCTGTGATACTTTAGCTCCCAAAGTGTCTGCGCTGGTGCTGTGTGCGCTTAATTCTGCTGACGCTGCGCCCTCAGACGTTACAGCTTCCTCTGAGGAGTCTGGTGGCTCAGGCTGTTCCTCCTGGACAGTGGGGAGGGGCGCTGTCGATGGTCCTGTGGGGGAGTAAAAGAAAGAGTTAGACATGTGAGATAAACGTTGCATGCATATTGAATTGTGCAGATGATCATAAGTCAATCTGTTAGAGCATTAGAATTATGATCAGTCACTCATGCAATGTCAATGAGAGAGATGAAAAACTATTCTGTCACCAGCTTGCTCTGATGTGCCCACCTGTCCATCCCCCACTTGCACATCCTTCTCGACTCCCATGATCTCCAGGGCCGCCTCCTCTGCACTGGTGAGCTGGGCTATTGATGGTGGCCCTCCTCCTGTCTTCGCCCTTTCCCTCTTATTGTGTGCTCTCTTTCCCTGCAATGAGGGACACAAGTGGAGTTTGAGTGAGAATGATGAAGTCAGTGTAGAGAATCCATAGCATAGATGCTTAGAAGGACACAAAGATGGAGTGAGGTCCCAAGACCAAGGGCCTTCCCTGTGTGTTGTAAGTTGTTGTCATAGCATCACAGTGATAGGGAGTGTGAGTGCTGCATAGTTGAATAGTTAAGTGAATGTGAACATACAGAGAGAGGGAGTGGTTAAGGGTGCAGCGATGTTAGGGTCAAGTGGGATGTGGAGGAGGAGGTTGGCAATGAATAGTGCTGGTGATGAGAGGTGATGGGGAGCAGATTGAGGGTCATGGTGATGTAATAATCACTTTTCCTGTGCGGAGAAGGTCATGCAACCTCTTTCGGCACTGCAGCCAGGTTCTGCTGCACATTGAAATGGCATTCACCTCCTGTGCCACTTGCAGCCACACAGCTTTGGTCTGCTGGGGAGGTTTTTTTCTCCCAGAAGAAGGAAACAACACTTCCTTATGAGCTCTTGCTCCCTCCACCAGAACTTGCAGGGATGCCTCATCAAAGCGGGGTGTACACTTGGGTCTGGAGCTTGCCATGTTTGCACCACTAATCCCTCAGAAGTCTGAGCAAAAAGTTGTAAGGCAGAAAATGAATGAGGGCTACTTGCAGGCCTTCAATGCAGCTGCATAGATGACATCATCAGAGGCGTGTTTCAGTATCAAAAGACTCATTGGCCACACGCTGGAAATTAAGTGCCCAATTAGGGCAAAATCGCTCAATTGTCCCGCCTCACATCGGAGGCGGGGGCAGGACCCGCCGACCACCTGACCCGTCCCCAATCCGCCCCCAATGGCAAAATCCAGCCCATAGTCTTAGAAACCACAATTCCTAGCACCTTGTGGCTGTCTCAGTCTATTTTGGGGAAGCATTCAACTTCCTTATGCTAAAACAGAATATAAATAAAAGAAACTCAAAGGTAAGTAATTCAATGTGGAATTTATCCCATATATGAGTTGTACAGGTCCCCCTCATAACTGGGGTAAATTCTACATTCAGTGATTAAACATTCAGTGCCCTGTTTATAGCACACGTTTAACCTTGGCAAAAATACAAATTTAACTAAATCCTTGTAACTATCACATCCAGTTTTATGGTGACTAATAATTGCAAACTTAACCCTCATGCAAATGATAGAATGTGATGGACTTTCTTATCTTTTGGATCAGAATCATGTATCCAATTAACTTTACATTAACACATGATTATAAACAGAACTGTTTATTTTCCACTCCAATAAGGTTCTTGAATCATTAACTAGGGGCTGTAATGGAACATATAACACATTAATAACCACTATTCAATTTTAATGAACATACATATAGGAAAGAGTATTTTATGCGAGAATAAATGCATTCACAAATCCGAGTCTTTAAATAGTCACATTAAACATTCTTTGGTTTGAATGTGTATTGTAAATTTTAAAAAGCCATATAATTCAAAAAGCTGCAGCTGGGAGTAGAAGCATTAGCACATTTCTCTGCCGTGCTACATGTTTTTACATTGATAGCTATAACTTTAAATCAAACCTGCTCCAGGGCAGCACAGTGGTGCATCACACGATTCAGGTTCCTACACTGCTACAGTCTTCTTCTTAGGCAGTCCCTCGGAACCGAGGATGACTTGCTTCCACACTAAAAATGAGCTCTCAGGTGACTGATGAGTCCAATGCGGGACCTACAGTTTCTCTCGCTGTTGGGGTTGTCCATGAGGGTCCTGACGTTCCAGGTCCCGAACTTCATTTTAAAGGGTGGAAGATGCCTGTGCGTGAATTCTTTTAACATGGGGTGACCGTTGCACACCAGCTACCACACAGGCTTGACAGAGCAAGCTCTTGGCCCAATGGCAAGGGGATCCAAGACGATTGGAGACCAGGCTCTGCTACATCGGCCTGTACACACACACACAAACATACTCCTACTGTCCTCCTCCCTCCTTCCGGCAGGTCCTCTCTGCCTGGGTTTCCTCTCGACCCCGCTGCTGGTCCACACTGGCCACTCCTGGACCTCAACTTATCAACTTACATAGTCCTACACACACACCAGGCAGAAAGAACTACTACCCATAGTGAATATTCAGTCTCAACTGTTCCAGTAAGTGAAGCCATTGCACAAAGGACAGACAGCACCTCACAGTTTAATATCTAAGAGTCATCCCTGGATTTCTATCTTTCAGCTCATGTTGGCAGGCTTAAGAGTGGCTTTAGTGGATGTCTAAAGGGAGGTCACTGAACTCTGTTCAGGGGGAACCTGTTGTGTAGTCCAAGGACAGGCAGGTTAATAGACAGCCCTCTCCATTTTCTTCTTTTTGCACCACTGGCACTAACATTGTTCACCCTCTAAATTTAATAGTTGCACAAGTCACCTTTTAAACTGCACTGTGGTTAAGGGGGGACTTGCTTCCCATAACACCAATTACTTGCAGGCAGAGCTCCTTCCTTCACTTTGACAAGGTGAAACCAGCAGATCTATTACATCAGCTGCCTAAATCCACATGCTAGCCTTACCCTCAGTCTTGCCACTGCAGAAACTTGCACACAATCCCCATGAAAGGCAGGGGACCAGAGGGGACATTCTGGACACCGGAGAGTTAACCCTTCATGAGAAGCAAACTATGAAGCTGCTGGGGAGATGTTTATTTGAGTTGTGGGAGATGGCACGAACAGTGGGACAGTGTAGGCAGCAGGTTAGTGAGTGGCCACCTATACTGTCACATTGGCATACCTGTGAAGCACCACACATCCCCTTCTCTGCCTCCTTAACCCTAAAGGGATTATGCTCACCCATTCTTAGTTAATACCCTCCTTTTCTTCAGATTAATCACAGCAACAAGTATCAAATTTGCTTTGCCAGTTTTTCATGCAACCATTTCTACCTGGCTTACCCGCAACACCCTCAGTTAATCACATCTTCTCTGTGTCTTTAATTTCTTTGATTTATCTCATTATGCCTCCTATTATCTCAAGTTAATATCACTTCAGCCATTTAACCATCTCCTGTTTTACTTTTAAGCACTTTACATGTTCTATTATTTCTTGCGCACATATGCATGTGCATGTGTTTGTGTGTACATGTGTGTACTCCTTTTTAAATGCTGTTCATTTGTAACTTTATCCAGTTCTGACATAAGGGCCACACCTGAAACACTAACTTGTTTGCTTGTCTCTCCACAGATGCTGAATTACCTGCTGAGTGTTTCCAGCGTTTTTTGCTTTTGCTTTTCAATTATTGCAAGTTAAAAGTGGGAATTTCAAACCGGAGGCTTATAGCATATAGCAATTTATTAATTTCTCAGTATAAAATATAGAAGTCAAATAACATGTGCTTTGCATATGATCATGATGAAAATAATTTCTAAACATGTATGTTTGTGCATCAACAGTAAACTGTTTCGATAACATCAAAAATAAAAAAGAACAATAACGTATTTCAAGTTAGCTAAATAGAAAATTAAATGGGAAATGTCTTTGCTTCCAACTGTCGATACTTTCTGACCCTGAAACCTGAGAGACTGTTTAATTACATTTTTATTACACACACTAATGCTGTTTTTCACCTACTCCTAACTCCCTATGACACGTCTCATTGGCAAACCAAGAAAATATGCAAATGCTCCTGAATTCAGGAATGCTGCTCTGTAACCAGCAACTAACAGGTGAAAATAAGCACCTTAAATTGACTCACCCTGCAATTTGCTACAGCGTCCGGTCCATTAGACCACTGAGCAACTTATAATTGGCCTCTATTTCAGGCTTAATAGCTTGCGTTGCTATGGTCACTAAAAGCTAAAGGTTATTAAGAAACTTAGGATGGTCATCTATTCCATTGGTTGTTTTGCTAAGTCGTACTATAGGTTCTGAAAGTTTTCTTTATATTACGGATGCGTGCTATAAAAACAAGTAGCAATTCTGGCACTTTCCCATTTCAGTTATCTCTCCTTGCTGGCAATTCCTGTTCAGATAGGTAAGTCATAGTCATAGTCAATGATGAGAATCCGGTACTATTGAGTATGTTTACCTTGCCAGTATACTCAACTTTCCTCATCCCTCCTTATCTCTGTAATCTCCTCCAGCCCTACAACCCTCTGAGATATCTGCACTCCTCTAATTCTTGAGCATTCCCGATATTAATCGCCCCACCATTGGTGGCCGTGCCTTCAGCTGCCAAGGCCCTAAGCTCTGGAATTCTCTCCCTAAACCTTTCGGCCTCCCTACCTCTCTTTCCTCCTTTAAGGCGCTCCTTTAAACCTACCGCTTTGACCAAGCTTTTGGTGATCTGCCCTGATCACTTTTCATGTGGCTCGTTGTCAAATTTTGTTTGATAACACTCCTGTGAAGTGCCTTGGACGTTTTACTATGTTAAAGTCGCTATATAAATACAAGCCCCAGGATATCGCTGCAGGAGTTCCTCAGGGCAGTGTTCTAGGCCCAAACATCATCAGCTGCTTCATCATAAAGTCAAAAATGGGGATGTTCGCTGATGATTGCACAGTGTTCAGTTCCATTTGCAACTCCTCAGATAATGAAGCAGTCCATGCCCGCATGCAGCAAGACCTGGATGAAATTCACGCTTGGGCTGATAAGTGGCAGGTAACATTCAGGCCACACAAGTGCCAGACAATGATTATCACCAACAAGCGAGAGTCTAACCACCGCCCCTTGACATTCAATGGCATTACCATCACTGAATCCCCCACCATCAACATGCTGGGGGTCACCATTGACCAGAAACTTAACTGGACCAGCCACATAAATACTGTGGCAACAAGAGCAGGTCAGAGGCTGGGTATTCTGCGGCGAGTGTCTCATCTCCTGAGTCCCTAAAGCCTTTCTGTCATCTACAAGGCACAAGAAAAGAGCGTGATGGAATACTCTCCACTTGCCTGGATGGGTGCAGCTCCAACAACACTCAAGAAGCTCAACACCATCCAGGACAAAGCAGCCCGCTTGATTGGCACCCCATCCACCACCTTAAACATTCACTCCCTCCACCACTGGCTTACCGTGGTTGCAGTCTGTACCATCTACAAGATGCACTGCAGCAACTCACCAAGGCTCCTTTGGCAGCACCTCCCAAACCCACGACCTCTACCACCTAGAAGGACAAGGGCAGCAGGCACATGGGAACACCACCACCTTCAAGTTCCCATCCAAGTCACACACCATCCTGACTTGGAAGTATATCACCGTTCCTTCATTGTCACTGGGTCAAAATCCTGGAACTCCCTTCCTAACAGCACTGTGGGAGTACCTTCACCACATGGACTGCAGCGGTTCAAGAAGGCGGCTCACCACCACCTACTCAAGGACAATTAGGGATGGGCAATAAATGGTAACTTTGCCAGCGATGCCCAGATCCCATGAACGAATTAAAAAAAAACAAGTTATTTTGTTGTTGCAAGGCCTTGCCAGGGTGAAGGGTTGTGGCAGTAGATGTCAAGGCCATGTTAAAGGCTGAGGACAGGAAATTTCAGTGCACTGCTTCGGTCCAGCACAGGAGCAGAGGGGGTGCTGGGAACCCCTAAAAATATTACCATGAGCTAAACAAAATCCACCTTGTAATCATATCAAATCATTGCGATTTGGTAGATCTCTGTCAGATTTGTGACAGCTAAATTTTACCTAGCAATTCTTAGTGGTGACATGTTATAATCCACTCACCTATGAAGTTGGAGTTTGTTGACACGAATCACACAAGAGACAGGCAGCTTCTGTTAAGCAAAATTTTAAATTTTCAAATGCCTAATTGTTCTAATAGAAATTTATATTATTTGCACCAGCCACATGTAAGCTTGTCATTGATTGATGACATTTTGTATTCTGAAATGCAGTGTGACATGTATATCATTAAATTTATAAGTTTCAGCGTGAATGTCATTATCAAGAAATAAACTGGGACATGTTTTCATTAAAAAAAGAAACCAAGCTAAAAACAAGCTGGGAAATGTTGCCGAGAGATATACAAAATGGATGCGTAGGTTAATTCAAAAAAGAAAAGAAAGATAAACAGATTTATACAAAACCCACATGTTAAAAGGAAGCAAGGACCCTGAAACTCCGTGGGGTTTCTTGTAGCCTTCTGCTGTAATTCCATCGGAAGATCAGAGATACCTCCCGAGGCAATGGCAGAGTCCCTCAGTAACCCAGTTATGCCACTTTCCTCAGGGTTCTGCTGACCTCTCACCAGAGTTACTGTGGGAGATCAGGAGAGCTCCTGTGCGATTTCAGGACCAAAAACTAGGAGGGATGGAATTTTCTAAACCTGGGTAAAGGTGTATTAAAGGTGCAAAATAGATTATCGAGATGAGTACAGCTGAAACATAGAAACATAGAAGATAGGAGCAGGAGTAGGCCATTCGGCCCCTCGAGCCTGCCCTGCCATTCAATGAGATCATAGCTGATCATCCAAATTCAGTACCCTGTCCCTGCCTTCTTCCCATATCCCTTGATCCCATTAGCCTTAAGAAATATATCTAACTCCTTCTTGAATATATTTAATGAATTGGCCTCAATTGCCTTCTGTGGTAGAGAATTCCACAGGTTCACCACTCTCTGGGTGAAGAAATTCCTCCTCATCTCTGTTCTAAATGGCTTACCCCTTATCCTTAGACTGTGACCCATGGTTCTGGACTCCTCCGCCATCGGGAACATCCTTCCTGCATCAAGTATGTCTAGTCCTGTTAGAATTTTATAAGTTTCAATGAGATCCCCTCTCATTCTTCTAAACTCCAGCGAGTATAAGCCCAATCGACCCAATCTCTCCTCATACGTAATTCCTGCCATCCCAGGTATCAGTCTGGTGAATCTTCGCTGCACTCCCTCCATGGCAAGAACATCCTTCCTCAGATAAGGCGACCAAAACTGCACACAATACTCAAGATGTGGTCTCAACAAGGCCCTGTACAACTGCAGCAAGACATCCTTGCTCCTGTACTCGAACACTCTCGCTACGAAGGCCAACATACCATTAGCCTTCCTAACTGCCTGCTGCACCTGCATGCTTACCTTCAGCGACTGGTGCACAAGGACACCCAGGTCTCATTGCACTTCCCCTTCTCCCAAACAATTGCCATTCAGATAATAATCTGCCTACCTGTTTTTGCCACCAAAGTGGATAGCCTCACATTTATCCACATTATACTGCATCTGCCATGCATCTGCCCAATCACCCAACCTGTCCAAATCATACTGGAGTTTCTCGGCATCCTCCTTACAGCACACACACCCACCCAGCTTTGTGTCATCTGCAAACTTGGAGATATTACATCTAGTTCCCTCGTCTAGATCATTAATATATATTGTGAATAATTGGGGTCCGAGGACCAATCCCTGTGGTACCCCACTAGTCACTGCCCGCCACTCCGAAAAAGACCCATTTATTCCAACTCTTTGCTTCCTGTCTGCCAAACAGTTCTCTATCCAAGTCAGTACCTTGCCCCCAATTCCATGTGCCTTAACTTTACACGCTAATCTCTTATGCGGGACCTTATCAAAAGCCTTCTCAAAGTCCAGATACACCACATCCACTGGTTCTCCCTTACCTATTCTACCAGTTACATCCTCAACAAATTGCAGTAGATTAGTCAAGCACGATTTACCATTGTAAATCCATGTTGACTTTGTCCGATCCTGTCACTGTTTTCCAAGTGCTCTGCTATTACACCTTTTATAATGGACTCTAGCATTTTCCCCACTACCGATGTCAGGCTTACCGATCTATAATTCCCCGTTTTCTCTCTACCACCTTTTTTGAATAGTGGGGTAACATTAGCTACCCTCCAATCTATGGGAACTGTTCCAGAGTCTATAGAATTTTGTAAGATGACCAGCAAAGCATCTACTATTTCTAGATCCACTTCTTTAAGTACCCTAGGAAGTAGATTATCAGGCCCTGGGGATTTATTGGCCTTCAATCCCATCAATTTCCCCAACACCATTTCCCTACAAATACTGATTTCTTTCAGTTCTTCCCTCTCATTAGACCCTATGTTCCCCGACATCTCTGGGAGGTTATTTGTGTCCTCCTTTGTGAAGACAGAACCAAAGTATGTATTTAATTGGTCTGCCATTTCTTTGTTCCCCATTGTAAATTTCCCTGATTCTGACTGCAAAGACCTATGCTTGACTTCACCAATCTTTTTATCTTCACATATCTATAGAGGCTTTTACAGTCAGTTTTTATGTTCCCTGAAAGCTTGCTGTCATACTCTATTTTCCCCTTCTTTATTAATCCCTTTGTCCTCCTTTGTTGAATCCTGAACTGTTCCTAATCCTCAGGTTTGCTGCTTTTTCTGGCCAATTTATGTCCTCTCCTTGGATCTTATGCTATCCCTAATTTCCCTTGTTAGCCATGGTTGATTCACCTTTTTTGTTTTATTTTTATGCCAAACTGGGATGAACAAATTCTGTAGTTCATCCATGCGATCTTTAAATGTTTGCCATTGCCTATCCACCGTCAACCCTTTGAGTAACATTCCCCAATCAATCCTACCCAACTCGTACCTCATACCATCATAGTTTCCTTTATTTAAATTCATGACCCTAGTCTCTGAGTGAAATACTTCACTCTCCATCTTAATGAAGAATTCTATTAAATTATGATCGCTCCGCCACAAGGGGCCTCGCACAACAAGATTGCTAATTATTCCTTTCTCATTACATAATACCCAATCTAAGATGGCCTGATCTCTCGTTGGTTCCTCGACATATTGGTCCATGAAACCCACCCGTATACACTCCACGAATTCCTCCTCCACAGTATTGTTACTAATTTGGTTAGCCCAATCTATATGTAGATTAAAGCCACCCATGATAACTGTTGTGCCCTTATTGCATGCGGCTCTAATTTCCCATTTATTGCCATCCCCAACCTCTGCATTACGGTTTGGGGGTCTGTATACAACTCCCACTAACGTTTTCTGTCCCTTGGTATTTCTCAGCTCTACCCATACAGATTCTACATCATCAGAGCTAATATCCTTCCATACAATTGAGTTAATCTCCTCTTTAACCAGCAATGCTACCCCACCTCCTATTCCTTTTTGCCTGTCTTTCCTGAATATTGAATACCCCTGGATGTTGAGTTCCCAGCCCCGGTAACCCTGGAGCCATGTTTCCATAATCCCAATCATATCATATCCGTTTACATCTATTTGCGCAGCTAATTCATCCACCTTATTACGAATGCTCCTCGCATTAAGGCACAAAGTCTTCAGGCTTATTTTTTTTACACTCTTAGACCTTTTAGAATTATTATTTACTGTGGCCATGTTTGATTTAAAACCTTGATTACTCTGACTGCCACTTTTGCTTTTCTCCTTTCTGTGTTTTGCTTCTATCCTTGTTTTCCTTTCCTCTGTCTCCCTGCACAGGTTCCCAACCCCCTGCCATTTTAGTTTAAACCCTCCCCCACAGCACTAGCAAGCACTCCCCCTAGGACCTCAGTCCCAGTCCTGCCCAGGTGCAAACCGCCTGTTTTGTACTGCTCCCACCTCCCCCAGAACCGGTTCCAATGTCCCAGGAATTTGAATCCCTCCCTCTTGCACCATTCCTCTAGCTAGGTATTCAGCTGAAATATCCTTCTATTTCTACTCTGACTAGCACGTGGCACTGGTAGCAAGCCTGAGATTACTACCTTTGAAGTCCTATTTTTTAATTTACCTCCTAACTCCCTATATTCAGCTTTAAGGACCTCATCCCATTTTTTACCTATATCGTTGGTAACTATATGCACCACGACAACTGGCTGTTCACCCTCCCCTTCCAAAATGCTCTGTAGCTGTTCCGAGACATCCTTGACCCTTGCACCAGGGCGGCAACATACCATCCTGGAGTCTCGTTTGCGGCCGCAGAAACGCCTATCTATTCCCCTTACAATAGAATCCCCTATCACTATAGCTCTCCCACTCTTTATCCTCCCGTCCTGTGCAGCAGAACCACCCACAGTGCCAGAAATTTGGCTGCTGCTGCCTTTCTCTGATAAGCCATCTCCCTGAACAATATCCAAAGTGGTATATATGTTTGAAAGTGGGATGGCCACAGGGGACCCCTGCACTACCTGCCTGCGCCTACTACTCTGCCTGGTGGTCACCCATTCTCTTCCTGCCTGTGCATCCTTTACCTGCGGTGTGACCAACTCCCTAAACGTGCTATCCATGACGTCCTCAGCATCGCGAATGCTCCAGTATGCATCCATTCGCAGCTCCAGCGCTGCAATGCGGTCTGCCAGTAGCTGCAGCTGGATACACTTCCTGCACACATGGTCGTCAGAGACACAGGAAGTGTCCCTGATTTCCCACATAGTGCAGGAGGAGCATACCACGGCACCGAGCTGTCCTGCCATGACTTACCCTTTAAATAATTCAATTTAAATTATATCAAATCAATCCCACCAAGTACACTACAATTAAATGATAAACTCAAGGGCCCTTGTTTAACAGCAGTCCCCGCTACACAACTGTGACCCTAGAAACTATAAACCACAAAATTTAAGTTTGGAAAAAATGAGAAAGAGAGAAATACTCACCAACCAATCACTTACCTGCTTTCTGGTGACATCACACTTCGAATACTTTTTACTTCTCTCTCACGCTCTTGGAGCTCTGAGATTTGTAAACCTCTCGGGCTTCGGGCTCTCCTTTAATTGCCGCCGCTGCCTCGCTGCTCCTCCCAGGTCAGCACTGCCACCGCTCCTGCTGCTGCTGTGGGGCCTACCTGCGCGTCGGGCTCTCCTTTTATCACCGCTGCCACTCCTCCCAGGTCCGCACTGCTGCTGCTGCTGCTGCTGTGGGGCCTACCTGCACCTCGGGCTTGCCTTTTATCGCCTCCGCCGCTCCTCCCAGGTCCACACTGCTGCTGCTGCTGCTGTGGGGCCTACCTGCACCTCGGGCTTGCCTTTTATCGCCTCCGCCGCTCCTCCCAGGTCCACACTGCTGCTGCTGCTGCTGTGGCGCCTACCTGCACCTCGGGCTCGCCTTTTATCGCCTCCGCCGCTCCTCCCAGGTCCGCACTGCCGCTGCTGCTGCTGTGGGGCCTACCTGCACCTCAGGCTTGCCTTTTATCGCCGCCGCCGCTCCTCCCAGGTCCGCACTGCCGCTGCTGCTGCTGTTAAGGATTAAGCATTGTACTAAACGTTCTTCTAGTATCATAGCAGTAAAAGAGAAGTTAAGGAGAAAGTTAGAACCCTAAACGTGAGGATTGGCAGGCTATTCAACGATGGAGGGCATCACAGCTGACCTACCCTGAACCGATACCCACATGCGCACCTTCTAGTAAAAGTCACTTAGGAGCAATTAGGAGTGGGAGCCCTTGCCGATTTTCCACACCCTAGACAAAGGATGCTACGGCTAACTTACACTCTAAATGCTGCCCCAACTGTGATCAGTTAACTCAGCACAGACCAGAAATTGAATCTGGGGCCTTCTGATCTGTATGATTTAGTACTACACTTGGTGGTGACTTTACCCATGAACCATGAGGGAGCTAGTACGAAACTTCTAAATGATGATTTGAATGTGACAGTTTTATTGAGCTCTATCAGTATTGAATGTAAGAATCGGGTGAAAATCCAATTAATTGTACATCATATTTTCAGTTTTTCTTTTTCATTCCAGAGGATGGAAGGAGCGAGGTGATGAGCTGCTCTGTGATTCGCTGACAGAAGACACATGTGATGGGCAGGAGGCCATGTCAATTTTTCTTTTCCTGCCATGAGTTATCATAATAGAGTCAACCAATGAAACCAGACGGCGTGTTAATGATGAATAATTTAATGACAAACATAATTGCCTTCCAATCATTTCTCACCCAAGTGTCAACCCGTGGTACCTTTCCTAAAAGAAGGTTTACTGACTCTGCTACTCCTACGAGGTGCTCCCCCAGTGGGCCTGAGCAAAGCTGGTGGAAGACTGCTCTTGCTTGTGTTGGGACCCTGGAGATGCTCATGGCCGGCGACTTCGGAGCGCTCAAGGCTGCGAGTTGAATTTTTCTAACAGGCCTCTTGTGAGATACCTTCTGAAAATTCATATGGACTACTTTCCCTTTATCTATCCAACCAATCACTTCAAAAATAATTGCAATTAAATTTATCAAACACAACTTACCTTTAACAAATCCATGCTGGCTGTCCTTTATTAAGCCTTGCATTTAACAATGCTTACTAATTTTACCTCATACAGTATTAAGGATTCAAAGGGGCTTCCCACAACTTTTTTTTATATTCATTTATGGGATGTGGGCATCGCTGGCAAGACCAGCATTTATTGCCCATCCCTAATTGCCTTGGAGAAGGTGGTGGTGAGCCACCTTCTAGAACTGCTGCTGCTCCCACAACTGATGTTAGGCTAATTTGTCTATAGGTACCCAGTGCATCCTTCTCTCCCTTCTTCAACACCGATATTACATCAGCAACTCTCCAGGTCCCACAGCACAATTTGCATATTTAAGGAGGGTTGAAAAATTGTCACCAGAGCCTCTGCTATCTCCTCTCTGACTTCTTTCAACAGCCTAGCGTACCTGTCAACATTGCCCAGTGACTTAGCTACCTTGAGTGTAGTTTGTTTTTTTCAAAACCAATTTCTTTCCTCCAATAAGCTCTGTCAATTATTCCACATCATCCTCTGCACCAATGTTCTCACTACCACCATCATACGTAAAGACTGACGCAAAATATTTATTTAATATCTCTGCCATACCTTCATCCTCTGCACTTAGCTGCCCCCGCCCCCCTTCTGAGTGGTCCTACCCTCTCTTTAACGATTCTTAAATGTTTATATGCTTCAAGAAGCCCTTACTATTCCTTTTATATTATCAGTTAGTCTTTTTTCATATTCCCTTTTAGTCCATTTATCTCCCTTTTCACTCCCCTGCTACACTTCCTATATTCTTCATGATTTGTTTGAGTATTGTTCACCATAACTTTATCAAATGCCTCCATTTTAAGTTGGTTTTACTCTATTTATCCACAGAATTCTTTACTTAGATGCACCCAATTTTTCCCTTATAGGAATATATTTATTTTGGTTCTATCCATGTTGCATCTGAAGATTTCCCTCTGATGATCTGTCAACATATTCATTAACTTTTCTACCCAGTTATTGTGGACCAGATCCCTTCTTACCTCAATGAATTTTTCCTTTTTCCAGTCCAGCACCCTTATCCTTGATTCTTCATTATTCCTTTCTTTTCTTACATTGCATCTAACTATTTCTCATTTGTTCTCCTATTCTCACATCAGTTAATCTCACATCAGTTATTTGTCCCACTTCATGTTCCAAAACTAAAGCATGCAATTTTTTTTCTTGTTGGACTAGAAACATACTTATCTAGGAAACAGTCCTGAATGCATTCTAAAAATCACTTTCCACTTTGACCACATGTATTGCCTTTATTCCAGTCTATATTGGGATAGTTCTAATGACCTTGCGTTATTGTCCTGATGTACTTACTTGCCCCTCTGAACTCTCTGCTGAGCTCACGTCTACCTTATTTCTACAGTTTGGCCTGTAATGCACACCAAAAATTGTACCATTTTCTTTCCTATTTTGTAACTCTATCTGTTTGGATTCCATCTTAACACAATTCCCAGAACATTCTTGCATTCTAGTGCTGTGATAGAATCCTTCACCAACACTGCCACCCCACTTCCTTTTCCTTCCTTCCACTCTTTGGGGGAGATTTTCTGACGCTGGAAGAGGCGGGTTTGGAGTCAGAAAAGGCGGGAAAATTTGAATTACTGAGGTCAGGTCAGAAATCCGACTCCAAGCCGCCTCCGTGGGTTTTCGTTGGTGCCGGTTTTGGCGGTCGGGAAATGCTCCCGCCTCCAGCTGGCCATGGCGTTAATTAATACTGCAAATGTTTGTTAAGGGCCTCTCTAATCCTATTTTGAGAGGCCCTCTTGAATTTACCATCATTTTGCCGTGCTTCAGGCAACTTCTGCACCACGCCAGGTAAACCTGGTGGGTTGACTCATGGGTGGCCTCCTCACTGCTGCAGGTCTAACAAGACCTTGTTCACTGCAGCAAGGCTTACTTGCAGGTGCCAGACCTTTGCTTTAAAAGGTCTCTGAGCACTTTTAGAAGGCCTTCCGAGGTTGGAGGTTCTACAGCTTGACTCCATCAACTGTGGGACCTCCTGGGAAGAACCTCGCCCCACTTACAATGAGCGCTTCCCCCAGAGGAGGCATCTGCAAGCAGAATGGGAAACATTCATTTCCTTTCACCTTGGACCTCAGATGAGGATGAGGATGAGGAGGAGGCCGAGGAGGAGGAGGAGCAGGAGGAGGAGCAGCAGGAGGAGGAGGAGGAGCAGGGGGAGGTCCAAGCGCCGGTGTTTCGACCAGTGGCAGTGGCAGCACGTGAACACATGGCTGCCAGGGATGCAAGGCATTAACTTATCATGGCCAGATTTGTACAGGTTGGCCAAGTTAGCACATGTCCTTGGCTCCACGCCAGGACTTCATTGACAATGGACATGACTCTCTGGTCTCCTTTCAGTCAGGCCACCAACCTGACAACACAAGTGTGGCATTGCCCACAATGTGGAACTGCCTAAGGCTAAGTAACAGATGGCGTAATGCCAACATTTTGGCATCAAATCATGTTAATGCTTTCCAAAGGGATGGCATTTCATCAATACACAGAAACAGTCTCCCAATCTGCACACAGATCTGGAGGTTATATCCCTTGCCAGCTGCACCCACACAGCCTTGGTTTCTTTGGCAGGCCTCTTCCTCTGAGATGAATGGAAGAGCACCTCCATGCTAGCTGTCACCCCTCCAACAACATTTGCAGCGCCTCGTCCGAGAGCCTCGGGTAGACCCTTGCCTTGGAATTGGACATAGTGGTTTCTCAAAAGATGTTGGAGGTGGTGCAGGAGACGCAGAAATGCTGTGGAATGAGCCAAGGGAGCAAGAAGCCATAAAATCAGACTGGAAAAGTGCTGTCAACAGAGGTGAGTTTCAGTCCCAAAACACTAATTGAGCAAGGGCATCCCACACCTCTGAAATCAAGTGGAAAATCATGGGAAAATCTCAATTTTTTGAAAACTATAAATGGAGGCGAGTTTCTAACACACCCAAGCCGAAACCCGCCTCCATCTCGCCTCCAGTGAGAAAATCACCCCTTTTATTCTACAATTACTGCCAACAGATTTCTAGCTTCACATGTCAAACACTTCCTTTTTACATTGAAGTTACAGTCATAAGAATGCTCATCTTTGATTCACATTTAATGAATCTGAGCCACTGATGAGGTTTTGCACTGTTGAGCTGTGCTGTGAAATTGTTCTGAAATCTAACTATTAATGTGTACATATTCAACTGAGTGCCACTGGATAGAATTAATCAAAACTTTCAAGCTCTTGCAAAAAAAAAACTTTGTTGCAAATCTAATGGAGCTAAATAAAACCAAGGTATTCTGCCTTGAGTTATTTAACAGAAGAAAAAAAGACAACTTCCAGCATTTGTGTTCACATGACCGATTTGAGAAAGCAATCCAAAACTTACTTAGTCTACAATTACTGGAATATTTTTGGATAAGCAACGAGCAATTAGTAGTATTACCCACCAGCAATTAATGCAATTTGGAACATTTGATGGATCATACGTCGCTTTTCAATTTTTCATGGAGATAGTTAAATTGCTTTTTTGTGGTGCCAAATCTGAGGTTACCATCTGAACAGCCAATATCCCTGCTTACAGGAGCTGACTTTATTGCATTTGATTACATTTCTTTCCAAATTGCTCTGATTTCTATTCTCTTCTCCTGAAGGCCTTCTCTTGAAATTGGTGGTGTATTACAGTCTTTTATTTAAAACACTGACCTCTAAATGAGGTAATGTCCTATATTTTTATGGCTCTATTATTGTTCATCGACCATTCTGAATCAATCCTACTTATGCAGTTACTAATATTTGAGTTTCTCTCAACTTTCTCCATGGCTGCAGAATATTTCACCCTCAAACATTTGTCCGTTAGATGCAATTGGCTAAGATTTATATGAAGGTAGCACTCTGATGGCTCTGTAAATAAATTCACCATGTGGTCTCATACTGGAAAATACAGAACAGAAAGGTTACAGGTTTGATCACTGTCCTGTTTCAAGTTAGCTAATCTTAGCTGGAGCAGTGGAGGGCGTTCTACAATTGGCCTCAGTCTGGCGGGGACAAGACTGGGCTTATTGTGATTTTGCTACTGATGCTTGCTGGCTAGGCTTGTGCATAAATAACAGTAAATTGGATGGAGTATTGGAAAGCAACGGCTGCTGCCCATAGAACTGTACCGCAGCAAAAGTCATCTCCTTCAGGAAAGGAAGGGAAAGCAGGTGAAAAACGTACTGTGGACTTGTGTTGTAGTGAGCTAGCAAACAGTCCTTTTACATCTGAGGTTTGGGTTCAAATTCAGACAATGCAGGTTTCTTCTTTTTTATGCTGTAAGAGTCCTAGATGAAATGAACTCGTGCAACTTCAGCACAGTTCCTATTTTTTTTCAATTTGTTTATGAGATGTGGCCGTCGGTGGCAAGGCCAACATTTATTGCCCATCCCTAATTGCCCTTGTGAAGGTGGTGGTGAGCCGCCTTCTTGAACCACTGCAGTCCGTGTGGTGAAAGTGCTCCCATAGTGCTGTTAGTTAGGGAGTTCCAGGATTTTGACCAAGCGGTGATGAAGGATTGGCGATATACTGTTAAGTCAGGATGGTGTGTGATTTAGAGGGGAACTTGGAGGTGATGGTGTTACCATGCATATGCTGCCCTTGTCCTTCTAGGTGGAAGAGGTCATGGGTTTGGGAGGTGCTGACAAAGAAGTCTTGGCGAGTTGCTGCAGTGCATCTTGTAGATGGACACACTGCAGCCATGGTTCGCCAGTGGTGGAGGGAGTGAATGTTTAAGGTGGTGGATGAGATGCCAATCAAGTGGGCTGCTTTGTCTTGGGTGGTGTCGAGCTTCTTGAGTGTTGTTGGAGCTGCACTCATCCAGGCAAGTGGAGAGTATTCCATCACACTCCTTACTTGTGCCTTGTAGATGGTGGAAAGGCTTTGGGGAGTCAGGAGGTGAGACACTCGCCGCAGCATATCTAGCCTCTGACCTGCTCCTGCAGCCACAGTATTTATGTGGCTGGTCCAGTTAAGTTTCTGGTCAATGGTAACCCCCAGGATGTTGATGGTGGGGGATTCAGTGATGGTAATGCCGTTGAATGTCAAGGGGCGATGGTTAGACTCTCGCTTGTTGGAGATAGTCATTGCCTGGCACTTCTGTGGCGCGAATGTTACCTGCCACTTATCAGCCCAAGCCTGAACGTCGTCCAGGTCTTGTTGCATGCGGGCATGGACTGCTTCATTATCTGGGGAGTTGTGAAATGCATTGAACACTGTGCAGTCATCAGCGAGCATCCCCATTCCTGACCTTATGTTGGAGGGAAGGTCATTGATGAAGCAGCTGAAGATGATTGGGCCTAGGACACTGCTCTGAGGAACTCCTGTAGCAATGTCCTGGGGCTGTGATGATTGACCTTCAACATCCACAACCATCTTCCTTTGTGCTAGGTATGACTCCAGCCAGTGGAGAGCTTTCCCCCCGATTCCCATTGACTTCAGTTTTACCAGGGCTCCTTAATGCCACACTTGGTCAATTGCTGCCTTGATGTCAAGGTCAGTCACTCACACCTCACCTCTGGAATTCAGCTCCTTTGTCCATGTTTGGACCAAGGCTGTAATGAGGTTGGGAGCCGAGTGGTCTTGGTGGAACCCAAACTGGGCATCAGTGAGCAGGTTATTGGTGAGTAAATGTCACTTGATAGCACTGTCGACGACACCTTCCATCACTTTGCTGATGATTGAGATTAGACTGATGGGGCGATAATTGGCCTGATTGGATTTGTCCTGCTTTATGTGGAAAGGACATACCTGGGCAGTTTCCCACATTGTCGGATAGATGCCAGTGTTGTAGCTGTACTGCTTGGCTAGAAGCGTGGCTAGTTCTGGAGCACAACTCTTCAGCAGGACAGCCGGGATGTTGTCGGGGCCCATAGCCTTTGCTGTATCCAGTGCGCTCAGCCATTTTTTGATATCATGTGGAGTGAATCAAATTGGCTGAAGACTGGCTTCTGTGATGGTGGAGACCTCAGGAATAAGCCGATATGAATCATCCACTCAGTACTTCTGGCTGAAGATGGTTGCAAATGCTTCAGCCTTGTCTTTTGCACTCACGTGCTGGGTTCCACCATCATTGAGGATGCGGATATTCATGGAGCCTCCTCCTCCCGTTAGTTGTTTAATGGTGCACCACCATTCATGACTGGATCTGGCAGGACTGCAGAGCTTTGATCTGATCCGTTAATTGTGAGATCACTTAGCCGTGTCTCTAGCATGCTGCTTCTGCTTTTTAGCATGCATGTAGTCCTGTGTTGCTGCTTCCCCAGGTTGCCACCTCATTTTTGGTACACCTGGTGCTGCTCCTGGTATGCTCTTCTGCACTCCTTATTGAACCAGGGTTGATCCCCTGGCTTGATGGTAATGGTAGAGTGAGGGATATGCCAGGCCATGAGGTTACAGATTGTGGTGGCATACAATTCTGCTGCTGCTGATGGCCCACAGCACCTCATGGATGCCCAGTTTTAAGCTGCTAGATCTGTTATGAATCTATCCCATTTAGCATGGTGGTAGTGCCATGCAACATGAAGGAGAGTGTCCTCAGTGTGAAGACGGGACTTCGACTCCGCAATGACTGTGTGGTGGTCACTGCTACCAATGCTGTCATGCATCTGCGACAAGTAGATTGGTGAGGATGAGGTCAAGTAGGTTTTTCCCTCGTGCTGTTTCTCTCACTGCCTGTCGCAGGCCCAGACTGACTGCTATATCCTTCAGGACTCAGCCAGTTTGGTTAGTAGTGGTGCTGCTGAGCCACTCTTGGTGATGGACATTGAAGTCCCCCACCCAGAGTACATTCTGTGCCCTTGCTACACTCAGTGCTTCTTCCAAGTGGTGTTCAACGTGGAGGAGTATTGATTCATCAGCTGAGGGAGGATGGTAGGTGGTAATCAGCAGGAGATTTCCTTGCCCTTGCTTGACCTGAAGCCATGAGACTTCATGGGGTCCGGAGTCAATGTTGAGGACTCCCAAGGCCACTCCTTCCTGACTGTACCCTGGTGGACCGGTGGGCCTGTCCTGCCAGTTGGACAGGATATACCCAGGGATTGTGGTGGGATGGTCATTGGCTGAAGGTATGATTCTGTCAGGCTGTTGCTTGACTAGTTTGTGGGACAGCTCTCCCAATTTTGGCACAAGTCCTCAGATGTTGGTGAGAAGGACTTTACAGGGTCGACTGGGCTGTGTGTGCCTTTGCCGTGTCCGTAGCCGGTGCCAAGGTTGATGACGGGTGATCTGTCCGGTTTTATTCTTATTATTGTATTTCGTAACGGTTTGTTACAAATGTGTGGCTTGCTAGGCCATTTCAGAGGGCAGTTAAGATGGGTTTTTACGACAATCTGATAGTTTCATGGTTACCATTACTGATACTAGCTTTTTATTCCAGATTTATTTAATTACCTGAATTTAAATTCCCCAGCTGCCGTGGTGGTATTTGAACTCACTTCTGTATTTGGACTACTAGCCCAGTAACATTACCACTATGCTACCAAGGAACAAATGTTTAAGGGACCGTTCTAGTCTCTAACAATCTGCCTAGTCCAGATATAGGTATAAAAAAATCTCCATCTTTGTTACCATCAGTAATGACTTTTCATTACTGATCAAAATTTACCACTAATGATGGAGCAGAGGGAGGGAGAGATGCACAGAAGGAGTCAGAGGTTCAAAGAGTAAGGCAGGCGGTATAAGATGGACGGGGGGCTGGGGGACGGTGGTGCTGGAGGAGGGACAAGGATTTTACACTCAATTCACTGGAGGATAGAGAGCCAGTGTATGTCAGCAAGGATGAGGGTAATGGATGAGTGGGAGTTAGTGTGGGACAGGCTATGGTTTGTAAAGCTTTGGATGAGTTGGCGTTTATGGAAGGTGGAGGACAGCAAGGAGGGCATTGGGGAAATTAATTCCAGAGGTGGTGAAAGTTTTGGTGACAGGAGGCATGAAGTCGAGTTGGAGTTGGGCGATGGTGCTGAGGTGAAATTTAGTGGTCTTGGTAATGGATAGAATAGAGAGTTGAAGCTCAGCTTTGGGTCAAACAGATGTTCAGAGCTGGACCATTTAGAAGTGAAATCAGGAAGCACTTTTTCGCACAGAAGGGTAGTAGAAATCTAGAACTCTCTCCCCAAAAGACTGTGGATGCTGGGTCAATTGAAATTTTCAAGACTGAAATCGATAGATTTTTGTTAGGTAAGGGTATCAACGGATATGGAGCAAAGGTGGATAAATGGAGTTGTGATACAGATCAGCCTTGATTTAATTGAATGAAGGACCAAGTTCAAGGGACTGAATGGCGCACTCTTGTTCCTATGTTCCTATGTTGAGGATTTGCATGGCCTGATTTGGTGAATTAATCCATTCTCCTTTCTAGCCAGTGTCGAGGGAATGGAATTGATGGTGGGAGCCAAAACAATGCCTTTGGTCTTCCGAGTGTTTAATTGAGGGAATTTTAGTTCATCTGTGGCTGACAGACAGCCTGATAACACAAAGATGGTCTTGTGGTTGTGGGAAGTGATTGAGAAGTACACTGGTTGTTGACAGTATATACATGGAAGCTGACTATTTGCTACAGATGATCTCATGAAGGGACAGTATGTAGACAAGGCAGAGGAGAGTGCACCTCTGATAATACTTGGAGGCAACTCTTTAGGGGTATGGTGTGAAGCCATGGCTGGAGGTGCACTGATGGCCATTATGTATCCTTTTTCTGGTGTATTTCTTGAAAATTGTGCAAAATAGCTCATTTTAGTACAGCAAACAGCTTCTAAACTTCAGAGGGGAAAGTAAAGTGTTGAATCCCCACCTCCCCAGTGGTGTGATAAATAAGACAAAAATCTGAACTATCAATTCAATTTTATAAGACACCATAATAACAAAAGATCTTCTTTTATCACCACAAAAAGGCACAGTTCCCAGAGAAGTTCTATATTCTTTAAGTCATTAATGGCAATTTTAAGGATCTTTTCATGCTCTGAAATTTAGAGGTTTACAATGAAAGACCTGCCGACAGATCTACACAGTAATTCAGAATTACTAGTCATTTGCTCCCACATCACTAACCTTCTTCTATGTTGGTTCATGATAAACACTGTCCACTTTCAACGTTATGCTAAGTTGGGGGGGGGGGGGAGGGGGACCAGAGAGATCAAGAAATGCAGAAGAAGAATCTGAAAGCAGTAACAATAAAGGGTTGACCTGAATTAAATGGAAGACTGAACTACATTGACAAGTATTAATTCCTCATTTAATAATCCAAAAGCAACTGAGCAGTGTGTTGGATTCGCTTTTCAGTAGTGTTAGTATATATGTGGTGTAAATGTGTAGGATTTGCAAAATTGAACATTGTCCTATAAGGGTCTATTGGCAGAAAAGGCCTTAATTTTAAAGACTGTTTTAAAAGAAGCCCAGAAAAAGGGGCATACAAAATGGCCACCAGACCCCGTGGCCAGCTTTTTGGGAAATTTTAAAATGGTTCCTGCAGTCCGCAGACAGCTTTTGTGGATTCAGCCCACAGTAAGTTCTGGAAAGCAGTTTCGGAGAAAACAAAACCAGACAGAACCACATACATATAGATTAGATGCAGATCCGATCAGATCAGCCTGTAGATAAAGGCCATCTCAATGTTTACCCAGACAAAGGGAAACAGCTTCAAGTTCAAAGGGGGACATCAAGACCCATTAAAGATAATACAAGGTCATTCCAGACCAGAGATGGCAGTTACCGGCCATCCCGAAGGTACTTTAAGCACAAAAACTACCCCGCTGTGCTACAAGCCCGCCAAAAGTTAAACAAAGACTAACCTTGATTTGGCAGGAGATAAGGGCCTCCATGAAAAGTATAACTGGAGACCTGGGGAGTCATCTAGAGGGTGCGGAGTTCAGAGGCAGCTTCATTGGGTGTGGTCCGGAGGGAGATCATCGAGAGAGGGTGGTTCGAAGTCATCTTCATTGGGGAGGATTCGAGAGACCAGAGCAGATCAATTTCGAGAGATTGCTCGGGGGTCCGAAGAAGGCCGTTCAGACTCGGAAGAAGAAGACGAGACCCGGGGTAGTTATCGGGAGATCATTGACAAACCCCGGGCCGTTGACGAGACGAGAAGAAAGGTGACGAAGAAGAAGAAACAAAACGCCTTACAGAACGGGTAGCCACCAGCGTCGTATGCAGGAGCACGGAGAAATCGGGGCTGTGACCACCATCGTGGTGTGAAGGAGCACTGAGAAAATGGCCTGTGGGCGAAACGATGGTCGGCGCGTCTTGCTGAAATAAAGAAGCCATCAGCTTGAGCAGCCCGCTGCTCCTACAGCCCAATGACCACGTGGAGACAGGACGCCTGAGAGGACCAAAATGCAGACTTTCAAAACCCTATACTTTCTAACTGGATTGGTGAGCATGTTTCTGGCCCCTCATAATCTGATCTAGCTAGATTTAGGGGGTGGGCATTTTAGGGGATAGTTAACAATGAGTTGTTGTTCCTCGATGTTCCGTGTGTTTCCCCAATTCATGGTGACCATTGTAAAGTATAGTATGGCTTTATACATATTGGTTAGTATTGTATTATGATTTGTTTTTCCCTCTCATGTACCTTATTGGCTTACATTCAGTTTTTACTTTATGCAATAAAATTTCATTTTGTTTCATTAAACTTGGTCTACAGAGTATTGTCTGTATTGTAGTTCCTGCCTCAAACTCCAGTGTATAGTACCTAAGGGGTGAGTGGGTCGAACCACTCGGTAAATTACTGTGCAAGAGAGAGAGGCCCCTAGAGCGAGAGAGAGACCTCGACGATCGAAACCCCTTACAGATAATGGCGACCGCGACAGGACATTGGCAGCAGGATTGCAATTTATTAGACCCAGGTATAAATGGACGAAATGTTATGGATGAGAGGATAGCAGACTATGTTTTTGGTGAGGTAAATCTCACTAAGCAGTGGATTTCCGATCTCTTACTGGATGGGCATCCGGTAGATGCAGCCGTCAGGTGGACAGAGAGTAAAGAACATAAAAAGTCAGTAGAGAAGGCAGTGTGGCTGATGTCCTACAAAAGACAAGTCCAGATTTTGGACAGAGTTGTTGCAGCGCAGGCAGCTAAGATCAAAACCCAGGCATCAGAAATAGAGGAAAAGGCCATGGGTGGGGAAAAGCTGATCGCAGCACTTCATGCGCTGAATCAGGAATGCCAACCTATTGTAGGATTCGCAAAATTGTACTTTATATTATAAAGGGTCGAATGACAGTAGAGGCCATGTTTTTAAAGACTATTTTAAAAGAAGCCCAGAAAAAGGGGCATACAAAATGGCCGCCAGACCCTGTGATCAACTTATTGGAACACTTTAAAATGGTTCCTGCAAAATCCTCAGAAAGCTTTGTGGATTCAGCCCAAAGTAAGTTCTGGAAGCCGTTTCTGAGAGAACGAAACCAGACACCCACATATACATATAGATTGGATGCAGATCCAGTCAAGATCGGCCTGTAGATAAAGGCCATCTAAATGTTGACCCAGACAAAAGAGGACAGTTTCCTATTCATGAGAAGAGCATCAAGGACCCGTTAAGGATATCACCAGGACATTAAAAACAATGAAAGTGATTCAGACCAGAGATGGCCCTTTACCGGCCATCCCAAAGTATTTTAAAATATAATAACTACCCTGTTGTGCAACAAGCCCGCCAAAAGTTAAAACAAAAGACTAACCTGATTTGGCGCGAGATAAGGGCTTCTGGTGAGAAGTATATCTGGGAACCCAGAGGTAGAAAGAAATCATCGAAAGAAGGCATCATGGAAAACGGAAGGAAGCCATAAACGGAGCGGCCATCATCGGAGAGGAAGACGGTTCGAGCCGGCGTCCCACCCCGGGGTAAAACATCGGGAGATCATCGACCAACCCCGGGCCATTGACGAAACGAGAGGCCATCTCCAGGCTCGGGTGAAGAGATAAAAATAAACTACAGAAGGAACCTTGGAGGCGATGGGGGCCAGCCCAAGGCTTCTTTGACCGGGGTCGAGCCGACGATCCCCGACCCCGCCGACATCCAGGCCAGCCGGTGTCCAGCCGCCTCCGACTCCCACCTCAGGAGAGAGGTGAGGCGCAGCTCGTTGGGGCTCCACGATCCACGAGGAGACAGGACGCCTGAAGGGATCAAAACGCAGACCTGTTTCAAAACCTTGCACCTCCTAGTTGGATTGGTGAGCATGTTTCTGGTCCTTCATAATCAGACCTAGATAGGTTTAAGGGGGTGGATATTTAAGGGTATAATTAACATGAGTTGTTACCCTCGATGTTCCGTGTGTTTCCCTATTTCATGATGATCTTTGCAGAGTATAATATGTCTGTATTTGCCTTAGTTAGTATTGTGTCGTTATGATTTGTTTGTGTTTTTCCCTCCCATGTACTCTCTTATTTGCTTGCATTTGATTTGTGTTACCATATGCAATAAAATTTCATTTTGTTTCATCAAACTTGGTCTATAAGAGTTTTCTCTACATTGTAGTTCCTGCCCCCAAGTCCAGAGTACAGAATCTAAGGGGCGAGTGGGTCGAACCACTCAAGCTTTTACTGTGCAAGAGAGAGAGGCCTCTAGAGAGAGAAACCTCTGCGATCTAAAACCCCTTACACTATAGCCAGCCAACATCAGGCTAAAGTAGAGTACCTGGAATGTCAGGTCACTGAGGCAAAGTTTCATGAAGCGAGAGTACGGGAGAAAAATGCCCACCTTGCACAACAGCTAAGAGCGCAGGAGGAGAGAGTAGTAGAGGCTAAGGCAGCTTACAAGCTGGCCATGGTGAACGGGTTTGAGAGCGCAGTCCACGGCCCCTGCCAGAAGGCGTTAGAAGACCTAAGAATGGCCCTGGCGAAGGCAAAAGGCATGGTATGCCTCGTAAGCCCAAAAGCAAGTCATATAGACGTCCTGAAGGAATCCAAAAGACCGATTCCACGCAAAATAGTTGTGGCACCAGCCACTGAGCCCTCAGCACCGCCGAGCTATAATGAGGTTTGGCCTGAAGTAGGGGTGGTAGAAGGGGAGGAAGCCGAGGTAGAAGAAAAGGAAGGGCAACACCCGGTAGTAAAGCCAGAGTCGGCATCAATGTGTCCTACTCGGCACCAGAGGTACTGTCCCGTCGACGCAAATGGCGCTGACGGATCCCTCCTGAACCAGATCGTGTTGCCCCACAGTGCCCAACAACTCAGAGCGATGGTGAGCCACCTTCCAAAACTCTCCGAGAAGGGAGATCCCTCAGTCCATTTCAGGGAGATAGAGCAGACAGCCACCGTCAATGACTGTGACGATCCAGAATCGGCGAAAATGTTCCTATTCTCCCTGGATAGCACAATCCTTCAGTGCCTCTCAGACGGGAGTAAGAGGGGACAGAAAGGGTATGAGGAACTCCGGGACGAGGTCCTGGAAGTTCTGGGACTGGACGACGGCAACCCGTTCCTCCCTGTGGAAGGGACTGTGCAGCTAACTGGAGAACCCCCACGGGTTTTCGCAGAAAGGCTGTGGCCGGTGTATCGGCGCAACTGTCCGGGCATGCCTGAACGGGCCGCAATGAACGATGTCCAGCGGGTTCATTGGCTCCGCTGCCTGGTTGCCAACAGCTTACCGCAGATACAGGCCCAAGCCAAATCTAGGTTTGACCCCCAAAGTCCCGGGATCACGGAGGAGACAGTGCTCCGACAGCTCACCATTGCATATAAGAATTGCAGGAGTCAGGAGGCACCTCCCTCTAAGGGAAAAGTGCATGAGGCAAAACCCGCAGCCCCAAGTAAAAAGGAGTGGCATCAGGAGGGGAATTGCCCTCCCCAAGCCAAGCTCAATTGCTACGGGTGTGGGAAGGATGAACATTGGCGCAGGGACTGTAAAAATCCGTGGAAGGACAATAAGGGAAAATCTCCCGCAGCCCAAGCCCAAGCCCAGACCGCCGCCCCAGCATGAGTCCAGGTCCAAGCCGCAGCCCCTGTCCCAGGAAAAGGAGCCGGTGCAGCTATAGATCCCGCTGCGATAGAATCAATTTTAGAGACAATGCGGTCTCTTATGATCTCACAGGGGAAGATAGCAGTCACCACCGGTCCTATCATTCCCGCAGCCCCGACCGCTTCACCCCAATGACTAGAGCCAACAACCGAGGCCAGGTCTGAGGGTAAAAATCCTCAGCCTGAGGCGTGCAAAAAGTTACAGACCACACAGGCTGCCGCCGCAGCCTGCTTGAGGGGAGGAGCTATCCCGCCCACCTGGGAGGTTTCCCCATTGGCCTGGGACTCGGACGGGGCAGAGCCCGAAGACCAAGGCCCTCCCCCTGACCCGAGCACAGTTAGGGGGGAGCCCAAACAGCTAGGCCCCGCCCCTGACATGATTCTGGAGGAGGTGGAGTCGGAGGACGGAGGTCCCGCCCTCGGCTCAAGCTCAGAGGAGGTAGAACTTGGGGGCAGAGATTCTCCACCTGTAGGGGCAGGTAGGGAGGAGTCGTCTACCACAGAACCAAATCCCAAAGGGGCGGAGTCTGAGGGAAGGGAGCCGAAGCCGACAGTCGTGGAGAAGCCACGGGCTGTGAGGGCTAAAGTCCCAACCAAAGGTCCACTCGCAAAGGGAGCCTCGCCCGAAATACCCCCTCGCAGGTCGTCTGACCCGAGCACAGTTAGGGGGGAGCCCGAACAGCTAGGCCCCACCCCTGACACGATTCTAGAGGAGGTGGAGTCGGAGGACGGATGTCCCGCCCTCGGCTCAAGCGTAGGGGAGGTAGTACTTGGGAGCGGAGATTCTCCACCTGTAGGGACAGGTAGGGAGGAGTCGTCTGCCACAGACCCAAATCCCAAAGGGGCGGAGTCTGAGGGAAGGGAGCCGAAGCCGACAGTCGTGGAGAAGCCACGGGCTGTGAGGGCTAAAGTCACAACCAAAGGTCCACTCGCAAAGGGAGCCTCGCCCGAAGTACCCCCTCGCAGGTCGTCTCAGACGCCTCAGCCAATAAAACTCTGGCCAGATTCCCCCTACTTCAGCAGACACCGACTTGAGAAATCCCTAGAAAGACGCAGTCCCCAATTGGCAGCAAAAGGCTGCGGGGGACTCAAGCTACAGGTCAGTGCGGCCCTGCCACAGGAAGCGGTGAGCTGCAGACCGAACAGGGATTAGGCAGGCCGCCCGGGGACAGGCGGCGCTGTACATAAGTTTAACTTTGGTAAAGTATAAGGTGTGTAAATTTTTAAGGTGATGGGTATTATAAGAGATAGTTTTTGAATCTGCCCAGCATGTGTGTTTGTTTTGGATCGAGGTCGAAAGACCCGATCATGCCTTCACCTAGGCCAGAATCTCTCGGGGTACCATGGAAAGGATTCTCATCGTGTTCACAGTGATTGGGTGTAGCTTGGCCTATCGGGGCTACACCAAGAACTCCATCGTGTATGGATGCTCCGGGGACACAGCCCCCATCGCGACTGATGGGGCAGGTGAACGGAACGTTGAGGAAACAGCCACCTACTTCCACGAAGTGAGGTGGCCAGGATGGCTGGGGTCGAGCTCTATGGAATACTCCAGCCAGTCCGGGTTTGCATACGGAGAGACTTCTCTAATGCGTCCCAGGGTGAGGATCATCGTGCCCAGAGTCAGCGTCACCGTCGGAAGGAAGATTTGTTTGGTGTGCAACGGACATGTTCTTTGGACAGATGGTGGTGGCTCCGGAAGCTGAGTAAAACCATGAAGAACTCCACGGTCGAGTGGGAGCGACTGGGTAACAATACCCATCGGACTATTACGGGGACTCATGGGGAATTGAGTGTCTGTTGAGACAAATGGTGGGAACCAGATGAGGGGATTTACATCTGCATGTGGGGTTCAGAACACGTCTGCCCCACAGGCGTCCCTATCTTTTTCCAAAGACAGTGGCAGGATGCTGAGAAAGGGATGAGGTGGGACGTCAGCACACGGGCGTGCGGAGTCCCTTACTCTCAGATCCCGGTGAATGCCACTGAGCTCATCACCCGCCCCCGCAAGCCCCTGCCCACGATTCCGGTAGCCAAAGCCCGCAAGGTAGGGTGCCCCGCCACTACAAAGGGACCCGGGAATGGACTGGTATTGGTACCCACAGGTCAGGATCTGTACCAAGGGGTGCACTACACGGTGGCCTCGGTGATTTTAAACCTCACCGAGGTGCGATTGCCAGAGTGGTGCCCCAAGGAAATGGAGCAATTGTATCAGGTCCTGTTAACAAGCATGTTCAGGCAGTTTTATGAGTTCGACTTTGCCGGTGTCGACAGAGCCGGATTGTACACCACACCACATGAGGTCTTGGACAGGGTAGGGAGACAAAGAAGGGGTACAGTCAATGATATTTTTACCGCTTTTAACACAGGGACTGCCGTTATCAACACTCTGGGTGACGTGGAGCTGCAGACCCAGGTCAATGGTTTAAAAACACGGTTGAGAAAGGTACTGACAGACGAGAATAAGGTAGTGGGTTCTGAGTTACATGAGGACCAGGCCATGATACTACACTTCAAAGAAAGCATAGCTGAGCTGGAGAAACACGCTAAAACGGTAAATGCTCTCATCAGAGAGGATCGGAATGCATCAGATCAGGCTGCGCAGAACGAAGCGTGCGTGCTGTATGGGGCGTGGTTGCTGGGCGAGGGCCGCAGTAATCTGGAGGATTTAAAACAAGGTTTGGTTCCCTCCTGGATTGGCAATAAGCACCTCGCAGCCCTCCACCCTTTTGAGAACGCATTCAGCCCGTGCCAGCTCAGACTAGCTTCAGAGGCCTACCCAGTCCCAGTGGACTGTGGGCAGTCTAATCACACCATTATGGGTATAGTGGTAGGAATGCCGGTTATGGGAAAGACAGCTAAACCCACCCCGGTATACAGGGTGGAGAACATTGGAGTCATTCAAGGGGGTGTACACATTCGCTACACAGCAGTCCCACCTTACGTTATTCGATGGGAGCATGCAATGATGGGTACTGACCTCTCGGGGTGCCGGAGCCGGGGAGCACACATCATCCTGTGTCCCCAGCACTTGAATCCCTATTCGAAACCACAGTGCGGGTTCAGAACTGCTGGTGCAAAGCCTATAAATTGCACCATGGAGGCAATGGCACAAGGCCATGTGCCCCCGCAGGTGGCATATATAGGAGGTGGGACATACTGTGTCACCACTGCAGCGCCCCGCTACCAACACGGACAGCATGGCTGGTGTCTGGTCAGTGACAGCAGTTTCTGCTTCAAACCCAAGGCAGAAGTTCAAGTGGCCCAAGAGCGAATTGTCCTTATTCCTGAACCTTCTACTGTTCACCTCACTGTCAAAGAAAATTTCACCGATCTGCAATGATTCATTGCACATTTTAGCTACGTCATTCCCCCTCTCCCTGAACACCTCACCAAGATACTAAAAGCCGTTGCCGTTTCACAGAAACATTTTTACACGCTGGAGCAGAAGGCATTAGAAATAGGGGCAGACATATTAGATATAGTGATCCCACAGTGGTGGGACCTGTTCACTAATATAGAAGTCCCTTCATGGATTAGGATAGCCTCCCACATCCTTGTGGTATGTCAGATTTTTATTGTGATTTATTTACTGTTTGTACATTGTAAGAGGGACAAACGTTTCCAGAAGTATGACAACAGAGGAGAATGGAGGGAGCATTACGTGCGGCTGGAGGAGGAGACACCCATTTAAATTTTGCTGCTATGTATCATGTTAGAGTTTCCCTCCCTCCTCTATTTTTGATAGTATTCATGTGTGATTTTGTGTGTATTTTTCTTTCTTTCTTTTTTTTTATTATTGAAGTTTATTATGTGTGTTGTTATTAATAAAAGATAATATGTATGAACCAGGTGGTGTAGGGGTATTAGGCCCCCCTCCACGCCTGGAAATGTGTGTGTCAGATTTTAATTCCAATGTATTGCCATCTATAGATGCTTAATGTACACTGTGGGTTCTCTGAAATGGGAAATGCATGTGTCGTGGGGTCATAGATAGGTAAATACAGGGGATGGTTTGATTATGGAGAGTCAGAAAATTTTGCTCACCCAGAATTATGATACTTCAAGCAAGTTATAGTATCATCAAGAGGGACTGTACGATTCGCAAAATTGAACATTGTCCTATAAGGGTCTATTGGCAGAAAAGGCCTTAATTTTAAAGACTGTTTTAAAAGAAGCCCAGAAAAAGGGGCACACAAAATGGTCACCAGACCCCGTGACCAGCTATTTGGGACATTTTAAAATGGTTCCTGCAGTCCGCAGACAGCTTTTGTGGATTCAGCCCACAGTAAGTTCTGGAAAGCAGTTTCGGAGAAAACAAAACCAGACAGAACCCCATACATATAGATTAGATGCAGATCCGATCAGATCGGCCTGTAGATAAAGGCTATCTAAATGTTTACCCAGACAAAGGGAAACAGCTTCAAGTTCAAAGGGGGATATCAAGACCCATTAAAGACAATACAAGGTCATTCCAGACCAGAGATGGCAGTCACCGGCCATCCCGAAGGTACTTTAAACACAAAAACTACCCTGCTGTGCTACAAGCCCGCCAAAAGTTAAACAAAGACTAACCTTGAGTTGGCGGGAGATAAGGGCCTCCATGAAAAGTATAACTGGAGACCTGGGGAGTCATCTAGAGGGTGTGGAGTTCGGAGGCAGCTTCATTGGGTGTGGTCCGGAGGGAGATCATCGAGAGAAGGTGGTTCGAAGTCATCTTCATCGGGGAGGATTCGAGAGACCAGAGCAGATCAGTTTCGAGAGATTGCTCGGGGGTCCGAAGAAGGCCGTTCAGACTCGGAAGAAGAAGACGAGACCCGGGGTAGTTATCGGGAGATCATTGACAAACCCCGGGCCGTTGACGAGACGAGAAGAAAGGTGACGAAGAAGAAGAAATAAAACGCCTTACAGAACGGGTAGCCACCAGCGTCGTATGCAGGAGCACGGAGAAATCGGGGCTGTGACCACCATCGTGGTGTGAAGGAGCACTGAGAAAACGGCCTGTGGGCGAAACGATGGTCGGCGCGTCTTGCTGAAATAAAGAAGCCATCAGCTTGAGCAGCCCACTGCTCCTACAGCCCAATGACCACGTGGAGACAGGACGCCTGAGAGGACCAAAACGCAGACTTTCAAAACCCTATACTTTCTAACTGGATTGGTGAGCATGTTTCTGGCCCCTCATAATCTGATCTAGCTAGGTTTAGTGGGTGGGCATTTTAGGAGATAGTTAACAATGAGTTGTTGTCCCTCCCGTGTGTTTCCCCAATTCATGGTGACCATTGAAATGTATAGTATGCCTGTATACATATTGGTTAGTACTGTATTATGATTTGTTTTTCCCTCTCATGTACCTTATTGGCTTACATTCAATTTTTCCTTCATGCAATAAAATTTCAATTTGTTTCATTAAACTTGGTCTATAGAGTATTCTCTGCTTTGTAGTTCCTACCTCAAACTCCAGTGTATAGTACCTAAGGGGCGAGTGGGTCGAACCACTCGGTGAATTACTGTGCAAGAGAGAGAGGCCTCTAGAGCGAGAGAGAGACCTCGATGATCGAAAGCCCTTACAAATGACAACATCCACATCACTGCCTCAACAGAACATAAGTATGTTAAAATCAATATTGTCCTGTAAAAGCAGTATTGAGAAATCTTCATGCAGCAACAGATCTTTTACAAATATTCCCAGCAGTTAAAATAACAGTTTAAATAAAATACTTTGCAGAGCAGCCTGCTTCAGGAATGGAGCCTGTCTGATAGCTTTGTGAAGAAACAGCAGCGTCTGTTTCATTCTTTTCACCATTTCTTCCTGAGTTACACTTGTGCAGTCTTCAGGCAGCCAGCAGCTATCTTCATGTTGAGGAAGTGGGGTGCCACACTGCTGGTCTCTTCCCACCAGCCTGAACGACTTTCCTCAGGTGATGGCTCCTTGACACTGACTATTTAAACGGAAGATTTAAATAGGTATGAAAATTTAAATAATGACTTCTTTTTGTTACTTATAGTAAAGAACTCATTTGATGCACTTCAGTGCAATGTTTTGTCTCAATTGAATCTTCAGATTACAAATAATTCGATATGTAAACTTTAAAACACTTTTTTAATCTCTTTATGGAAACTGGCTAATCTGTTCACAAGTTCATCATGAACTGCATAATAATAGAAAAAGGTTTATAATGTAACACACTACACAACAGTATTCCTGTCATTCTTTCTCTTCCTGTCACATGATACTATCCAATGGTGAATACTGAGAATCAGCACATGCAGCATGGGAGGCTATTCAGCTTATCCCACCTGTGCTGGCTCTCGGAAAGACCTATCCATTTAAGTCAATTTTCCTGTCCTTCTAAAGTGGTGATTTTAACCCAGCCCATCCAATGGAAATTGGGGGGGGGAAGGGCAAATTAAAATCGCCCATGAGACCCGTTCTCTTGCCCCCGGTTGCGATTTTAACCTGCTCTGATGAGAAGGTGAGTAGAACCCTCGCCGGAAACTGGCGGAGCAGTTTATATCTGCAGATCAGGCTCAGACGATATCATCTGGGCCGGACTGTTATTTTAACCATGTGCCTGAGTGGGGAAGCGGGTGTGGCTTTCCTGTCAAGTCAACTCAGAGTGAAGAGGAGACAGGGCCAGAAGTGGCCCAAAAAGGTAAGTTTTATTTTAAATTGTGACTATCCTTATGGAACTAAGAGGAGCAGGAATGCCCCACAAGGAACTTTTCCTTTGGCCTCTTGCCACCCAACATTGCGCTACAGCCTCCCAGCCAGTTGCCGTTTCCCACTGGTTTCGGGTGGGAAATTGACCAGGGGCATGTAAATGAGGCCTTTGAGTTAAAATAGGCTGGGCCTCATGCTGGCAACATCAGGGGGGTTCACTGCATTCCACAATCCCTGCCCAATTCACTTTCCATGTTAAAATTAGAGCATAAGTTTTACTTTTTCAAATATTTATGCATTCCCTTTTAACAGCTGCATTATGCTGAGTGGTAAAGACAAGCCACATCCTAGCAACACTCTGTATAAAAATACAAAGTGAATATTGACATCACTGTGTCAGCCAATGAGTTGGAGGCGGGGTGGGAGTTACAGCAGGACTTACAGTAAACTGAGTCTATTTTACAGCAAACAAAGTCTACTTACTCAGCAATCGGAAAACAGAGACCGGAATTTTCACCTCCACGTGGGGTTGGGTGAGTGCGGGCGGCGTAGCGGGTCCGAAACATGATATATTCAGCAACACGCTGCTCAGAGCGGCTTTCACTTAATGGCCCCAATTGAAAGAGTCATGCGCGTTTCCCGGCCCTATTAAATGGTGTGGGTCTGATGACATCATCGATGATTCATTTCCAGCGGCCATATTTAAAGCAGCCTTGCACTGAACTCACTTGCAGGTTTCCAGAGGAGGGTGGAAGGTGTCAAAGAAAAGCCACAGGAGACATAAAACTTTTGAAACATGGATAGCCAAAGGCAGAGGGCTGCACCCCAGTTCTCAGATTCTTCCTTGCATACTCTTGTGGAGGCTGTCAGAGCACGCAGGGAGGTCATCTTCCCTCCCGACAGGCAAAGGAGATCTCCACAAGCAACAAAGACAGCCTGGCTTGATATTGCTGAGGAGGTCAGCAGCAAGGATGTGGTCAGGAGGACCTGGATACAGTGCAGGAAGCGCTTGAATGTGCAGCCTCCCCTTAAATGATTCTATACTATTCACTTCAACCACTCTCTGTGGTAGCGAGTTCCACATTCTCACCACTCTTTGGGTAAAGAAGTTTCTGCTGAATTCCCCATTGATTTCCTTGGTGACTATCTTATATTGATGGCCTCTAGTTATGCTCTTCCTCACAAGTGGAAACATTCTCTCTGTATCCACTCTATCAAAATTTTTCATAATTTTAAAGACCTCTATTAGGTCACCCCTCAGCCTTCTTTTTTCAAGAGAAAAGAGACCCAGCCTGTTCATCCTTTCCTGATATGTATACCCTCGCATTTCTGGTATCATCCTTGTAAATCTTCTCTGCAGTGCCTCTATATCCTTTTCATAATATGGCAACCAGATCTGTACGCAGTACTCCAAGTGTGGTCTAACCAAAGTTCGATACAGGTTTAGCCTAAATTCCCTACTTTTCAATTTAATCCCTCTAGAAATAAATCCTAGTGCTTGGTTTGCTTTTTTAATGACCTTGCTAACCTGCATCGCAACTTTTAGTGATTTGTGTATTTGTACTCCGATATCCCTTTGTTCCTCTACCCCACCTAGGCTTGCACCCTCCAAGTGCTAAGAGACCTCCCTATTCTTCCTACCAAAATGCAATATCTCACATTTATCAGTGTTGAACTTCATTTGCCAATTATATGCACATTCTGCAAGTTTATTGATGTCCTCCTATAACTTGTTGCAGTCCTCCTCAGTATTGACTATCCCCCCAATTTGGTGTCATACACAAATTTAGAAATTGTGTTTTTGATTCCTAAGTCTAAATCGTTAATGTAAATTGTGAACAGCAGTGGTCCCAGCACTGATCCTCATGGAACACCATTTCCTACCTTCTGCCAGAATAGAAACCCTTTACTCCCACTCTGTGCTTTCTGACCTGAAGCCAGCTAACAATCCATTCTGCTACTTGTCCCCTGACTCCGCATTCTCTGACCTTGTTCATCAGTCTATTATGGGGTACCTTATCGAAGGCCTTTTGAAAATCCAGATAAATTACATCTACTGCAATACCATTGTCTACTCTCTCTGTTACCTCTTCAAAAAATTCAATAAGGTTGGTCAAACAAGACTTTCCCTTTTGAAATCCATGTTGACTATTCATTATTATATTTTTGGTTTCTAGATGTTCTTCTATTTTCTCCTTTAGTAGTGATTCAATTATTTTTCCGACCACTGATGTTAAGCTGACTGGTCTATAATTCCCTGGACATGTTCTATCACCCTTTTTAAATATCAGTATTACGTTAGCAATCCGCCAGTTCTCTGGCACGATACCTTTTTCTAAAGAATTATTAAATATGTGTGGTAATGCCTCTGCTATCTCTTCCCTAGATTTAACCTTGACCATTGGGCCTTTGGGTGAGAGCAATAGCTTGGTCATTGTAGGGATGCTTTATGGTGTTGTTGGGGGAGGGGGTGTGGGGGTGCAGGAAACTTAGTACAGCATGTGTCAGCATGTGGCTGCATTGGAGCAAGTTAAGTAAATCTGGCCATGATGAGGTCATCCCGGGCCACCGGGGCAGCATTGTGGCATCTGCTGGTGGCTGCTGGTGGCATCTGCATCTCAGCTTTCTCCTCCTCCTCCTCCTCCTCCTCTTCATCTTCCACCTGCTTGTTCTCCTCCTCCTCCTCCTCTGAAGAGGCTGTGTGCTGTGTGCCATGCTCCTCCTGCAGCTTCAATCTTCGCTGCTGCGCTGTGTTGTGCAGAGTGCAGTAGACAATGATGATTCTGGAGATCCTGGCTGGTACGTACTGAAGGGCTCCTCCAGATCTGTCAAGGCATCTGAAGCACATCTTCAGCATGCCTATTGCTTGCTCTATGACACATCTGGTGGAAATGTGTCTCTTATTATTATGCTCCTCAGCCTCAGTAATTGACCTCCTCAGGGGTGTCATGAGCCACATCATCAGTGGATAGCCCTTGCCTCCAAGCAGCCAGCTGGAAAGCCTGTTTGGCGGTGCGAAGAGTTGAGGGAGGGAGGACTGGTGCAGCACGAAATAGTCATGGCAGCTGCCAGGGAATCTGGTGCACACATGCATAATCATCTTTTTATAGTTGCAGATGAGCTGCACATTGACAGAATGGAAGCCTTTGTGGTTCACAAACACTACTGGGTGATGTGGGGGTGCCTAGATGGCCACATGTATGCAGTCAATGATGCCCTGCACCTGTGGGAAGTCAGGCAGAGCCGCAAAGCTGAGCACCCGCTCAGTAACACTGGCTTCATCAGTGGCAAAGTAGATATAATTGGCTGACTTGTGAAACATGGCAACCGTTACTTGTGTGCTGTATCTGTGGGGGGCCGAATGCGAGATCCTGAAAATATCTGCTGCAGATCCCTGGAAGGGGCCTGAGGCAAAGAAATTGAGGGCGGTGGTGACTTTGACAGTAACTGGTAAGGCGTGTCCACCAGGACCTCTGGGCAGTAGGTTTTGTTCCAGCAAGCTAGAAATGTCTGAACAATCTGATGCATTAGCCTGAACCTCCTGAAGCACTGCTGCTCAGTCATGTCCAGGAAACTCATCCTCTGCCTGTATACCCTGTGTTGGGGGTATTGCCTCCGGCGTGCTGCAGCCCTGTAGTGCCCCCGTCTCTGCTGTGGAGCATCAGGTCATTGAGGAGAACACTGCTGTTGTGGTTGCTGCTGCTGCTGGTGTGGCTGGTACTCATCTTGGTCCAATTCTGAGGACCAAGGTGTAAGAATTCGCAATAATTTACAGCTCCGAAGATTAATTTCTTTGATTAAAGAATCCCTGGGTGATGTGCCTTTAAAAGATTTCAGGGATCAAAAATGGCCATTAGACCGCATGGCCGAAGACAAAAGACTTGGAAAACAGCTTTCTGTGTCTGTGAAGAAAGGTTCAATGGCAGTCAAATCTGTCATTCAAAGGGGAGTTTCCCCCGCCCTGCAGCAGGACAATCGATGCCTGTTTACAGAACGTTCTACAATGTTGACTCTAAGATCAAGTGCTTGAAACTGCCAGCATGAACAAAGGAACTTTGTTTGCTAAGCACTCAAGACTGTCAATCAATTGTGGTTCCAGATGACCACAGGACAATGCTATGTTTACAAAGAAATTGAATGCTATTAGCATTTGTTTGCATATCAAGTGGACACATCCAAACTGAGGAGAAACCATTTAAATGAATGGGAGAACACATTCAAACCCATTACTGGACAATGGGGCAGTTGGATCCCTTTTGTTTTAGCCCAGAAACATCCAGATCTGGGCGGGCCCCAAAAGGGGGTATAAAAGATAGCTTCCCAGAAGCTCTCTCTCTCTCTCTGGCCTTGCCTCCGTGTGCCTCTACAGCATGGGAGCCTGCCTGAGGAGGTAGAACACTAGCAGTCTACTTTTAAAACAGTGGGGAGTTTCTTGCTTTGGGGCAGTGAAGATCTAAGTTCGCAGGGCACAGAGCAGGCATTTCCAGTGGTGAGCATATATTTTTCTGGCCTTCCACAAGGCAACTTAGGATAGGTATAGGGGTGGGAATTAAAGGGAATTTTGTTAAGAACTGTAATTTTAGTTGATCTTCCCTCGTTGTGTCCGTTTCTCCTCCCCTATTTAAGTAAGACAGTGTTGCACCTAGCAGAGAAGTGCTATAGTGAACACTGAATTTGGTATTTAAAACTGTATTAAAAAGGAGTAGCTGTTTCAAAGTACTGTATTTAAAACTGTATTAAAAGGAGTGTTGCACCAAGCAAAGAAGTGCTGTGGTGAATGCTGTTAGCTGTTTTTTTAAGTAACTGTATTTAAAGTGCTGTTTTTAAGTAAAAGCCACTAAGCTAAGGTGCTGTAGTGAGCAAAGTGTTCCTATATTAAAAGTGCTGTTAAAAGGAGTGTTGCGCTAAGCAGAGAAGTGCTTCAGTGAACACTTTACAGCTGTATTAAAGTGCTGTTTTTAAGTAAAAGCCACTAAGCTAAGGTGCTGTAGTGAGCAAAGGGTTTTTAAGCAAAAGGTGCTGGATTTAAAATAAAGTAGTGTTGCACTGAGCAGGGAGCGCTCTAGTGGACACTGAGTGTACTGCGTGTATTTAAAATAAAGTAGTGTTGCACTGAGCAGGGTGCGCTCTAGTGGACACTGAGGGTATTGCGTTAAGCAAAAGTGTTGTACCAGGCATAAGAGTGATATTGATTTTTCTAAGTTGTTTCTTTCTTTTGTTTTCAATAAATACTGGTCTGTTTTGTACCCAAACCACGAGTCATGTTGCTTTCTGTCTACATCGCTACCGAATAAGTCCGGTGGTCAGAACTCAGGAATAGGAGAGCGCTTCGAAACCCTGGAGCAGCTCAGAGGCTTCTGACTGGCCAGAGACAAATAACCCCAACCCCGCTAGTGTGTGCTAATTCCTTACAAAATGGCGACCGAGGCAGGGACGTCAGCAACGGCGTGCGATGTGGCAGACAGTGGTTTGGGTCTGGAAAGAGCAGCAGTTATTGGTTTCCTTTTTATCCCACTAGTTTGTCTGTGGTTAGGTTTCAGCAGGCTTGGGGAAGTCACCTGCAGGCTTAGGGAAGCCAGGGCAGAGAGTTGGGATAGGTAAAGGGAGGTTGAGGAATACTAGGCCAAGGTAGAGCACCTGGTAGTTAAGTTTAGTGAGGGCAAATGCCACGCGAGGTACGAGTCAGTGTACCTGAAGTGCCTAGTTGCAGGGGCTACGAGCAAGGAGATGAGGGTGTGGGAGGAGAACGCTCGCCTCATACAAGAAATAAAAGAGCAGAAGGAGAAGTTTAGGGAAGTAAATGCAGCATATAAGCTGGCCTGCGAGCAAGGGTTTGAGGAAGCAGATCATGGCCCCTGTAGGGCAGAGATAGAAAGCCTGAAGATGGCTTTAAGGAGAGCAAAGGGGATGATTTGTCTGATCAGCCCAAAGGCAGGTCCGAGCTTTCAGGAGCTCTGGCAGCAAAGGGGGGTGGAGGATAAGGTGGTAGGGACAGAAATTTCCCACCCCCGGGTCGAGTCACTATTGGAGGCAATGCGGTCACTTCTGACTGGCCAGGGGAGTGTAGCAGCCACCACCGGTGCTTTGATCCCATCCCACTCCCAGCAATGGCTGTAGCCACGCAGCCTGTTGACCTGTGTCCCTGCGAAAATGCTGAGGGGAGCAGGCCCTAAGTTTAGATGGGGGAGGAGATGGTGCAGGGGAGATATTCGGTGGACACTGGAGCCTCCAGCATGGTGGTCCACTCGGAAGACCTGACCAATTCACCCCGGTCTAACAAGGTCCCATGTAGCTTAATGGGACCCACAGTGAAACAGGCAGCTGGGAGTGAACCTGAGAATAGTAATCCCCAGCCCACAGCAGGTCCAAGTTCACAGGAAGGCACTGTGGCTTGTGTGGAGGGAGGAGCCATTCATGATTTTGAACAGGATTACTGGCAGGCAGCCAGTTATATCAAATGATGCAGTTTGTTTAAGCAGGGGGCAGGGAAACAAGAAGCTGGGATTGTAGCAGCTCCCCAGCACTTGGCTCGAGTGATTCCCCCTCTCTTGTGGGACTCCGGGGAGGAGCCTGAACCAGGTTTTAGACCTGAAGGGGAAGGCTCTCAGCCACCGGTATCCAGTGGCAAGGGATTGCCTGTCCCCAGCCCAGGTTTGGGAAGGGAGGGACCCGAAGGAGGAGGTCCCCAGCCAGCAGGTAGTGTGACCCGAGCTAAGGGTCTGGTTGCCAGGGTAGCCCCACCGGCAACACGTCCTAGGAGATCTCTTTGGGTGCCCAAGCCCAAGAAAGTATGGTCACTCACTTTACAGTGGAGTAGGGTGGTCTCCTGAACCAGGGAGAGGCCAAAGAACAGAGGTCCCAACCAGCAGCCATAAGCTGTGAGGGACCGGTAGCTGCAATCAGTCCAGCCATGCCACAGGGAGCAGCCTGTGGCAGCCCAACCAGGGACTAAGCTGGCCGCCCGGAGACGGGCAGCGCTTGTATATAGTTTTGGTCAGTTAATGTGTGATTAAAGAATTAAGGTAGGACATGTTATTAAGGTAGAACGTGTATTAAGGTAGAACGTGTATTAAGGTAGAACATGTTATTCAGGTAGAACGTGTGTTAAGGTAGAACGTGTTAATTTTAATTTCAGTGATATATTAGTGTATAAGTTTTGAGTGTGGTATGGTTCCAGGATTGTATTGTGGATCAAGGTCACGGGACCTGATTACACTTCCCCGAGCCAGGGGACCTGGCGAGATGTTTTCTTTTGTTTTCCAGAGTTCTGGAAGGTACCGGGGACCAACGTGTCATGGGATTCACGAGAGGAAGCACCCCTAGTCCACGAAGGAAGGGGTCTGCAGGAATCAGCTGCCCACAACATTTAAGAATGCTGCTGGAAATACAATTTAAGACTAAGAATTTATAGAACTGGTTAATTATTTCACTGCTTGTTTGTAGTTAAAGGAAGCTCGTTTGTCTTCCATCTTTTTAGCAAACATGTTGGCTGGATGACAATCCCTTTAAAGATGTTGAAATTATGTTACAAGCGGTGCAGGGGCATAGGAACCCTCTATGCTTGACTTATTATGAATATAAGCAGTGCAGGGGCATAGGACCCCTCCATGTTTGACTTATTGTGAATATAAGTGATGCGGGGCACTGGATCCCTCTGTGTATTGATTATTTAATAAATTATTGGTTTTCTGTCAATAGATGCCTGCCATACTACGATTCTCTCTGGGCAGGGGAGATGGAGGTGTCAGGGGATCAAAGATAGATTTAGTTAAGTAAAAGGGAAGGTTGCTTGTGGGGGGGTCAGAAATTATTGCTCACTTTTGGCAAGGATACTACAAGCAAGTTTTAGTGTCCGATGGGGGACTGTAAGAATTCGGAATAATTTACAGCTCCGAAGATTAATTTCTTTGATTAAAGAATCCCTGGGTGATGTGCCTTTAAAAGATTTCAGGGATCAAAAATGGCCATTAGACCGCATGGCCGAAGACAAAAGACTTGGAAAACAGCGTTCTGTGTCTGTGAGTAAAGGTTCAATGGCAGTCAAATCTGTCAATCAAAGGGGAGTTTCCCCTACCCTGCAGCAGGACAATCGATGCCTGTTTACAGAACGTTCTACAATGTTGACTCTAAGATCAAGTGCTTGAAACTGCCAGCATGAAGAAAGGAACTTTGTTTGCTAAGCACTCAAGACTGTTAATCAATTGCGGTTCCAGATGACCACAGGACAATGCTATGTTTACAAAGAAATTGAATGCTATTAGCATTTGTTTGCATATCAAGTGGACACATCCAAACTGAGGAGAAACTGTTTAAATGAATGGGAGAACACATTCAAACCCATTACTGGACAATGGGGCAGTTGGATCCCTTTTGTTTTAGCCCAGAAACATCAAGATCTGGGTGGGCCCCAAAAGGGGGTATATAAGATAGCTTCACAGAAGCTCTCGCTCTCTCTTTGGCCTCGCCTCCGTGTGCCTCTACAGTGTGGGAGCCTGCCTGAGGAGGTCGAACACCAGCAGTCTACTTTTAAAACACTGGGGTGTTTCTTACTTTGGGGCAGTGATGATCTAAGTTCACAGGGCACGGAGCAGGCATTTCCAGTGGTGAGCATATATTTTTCTGGCCTTCCACAAGGCAACATAAGATAGGTATAGGGATGGGAATCAAAGGGAATTTTGTTAAGAACTGTGATTTTAGTCGATCTTCCCTCATTGTGTCCGTTTCTCCTCCCCTATTTAAGTAAAACAATGTTTCATAGATTCATAGAAGATAGGAGCAGGAGTAGGCCATTCGGCCCTTCGAGCCTGCTCCGCCATTCAATGAGATCATGGCTGATCATCCAATGTCAGTACCCTGTCCCTGCCTTCTCCCCATATCCCTTGATCCCTTTAGCCTCAAGAAATATATCCAACTCTTTCTTGAATATATTTAATGAACTGGCCTCCACTGCCCTCTGTGGCAGAGAATTCCACAGGTTCACCACTCTCTGGGTGAAGAAATTCTTCCTCATTTCAGTCCTAAATGGCTTACCCCTTATCCTTAGACTATGACCCCTGGTTCTGGACTCCCCGCCCATCAGAAACATCCCTCCTGCATCTAGTCTGTCCAGACCTGCCAGAATTATATAGGTTTCGATGAGATCCCCTCTCAATCTTCTAAACTCCAGTGAGCATAAGCCCAATCGACACAATCTCTCCTCATACGTCATTCCTGCCATCCCAGATATCAGCCTGGTGAATCTTCGCTGCACTCCCTCCATGGCAAGAACGCCCTTCCTCAGGTAAGGTGACCAAAACTGCACACAATACTCAAGGTGCGGTCTCACCAAGGCCCTGTACAATTGTAGCAAGACATCCTTGTTCCTGTACTCAAACCCTCTTGCTACAAAGGCCTTCTTAACCGCCTGCTGCACCTGCATGCTTACCTTCAGCGAATGGTGCACAATAACACCCAGGTCTCTTTGCACTTCCCCTTCTCTCAATCTATTGCCATTCAAATAATAATCTGCCTTCCTGTTTTTGCCACCAAAGTGGATAACCTCACATTTATTCACATTATAGTGCATTTGCCATGCACCTAGCAGAGAAGTGCTATAGTGAACACTGAATTTGGTATTTAAAACTGTATTAAAAAGGAGTAGCTGTTTCAAAGTACTGTATTTAAAACTGTATTAAAAGGAGTGTTGCACCAAGCAAAGAAGTGCTGTGGTGAACGCTGTTAGCAGTTTTTTTAAGTAACTGTATTTAAAGTGCTGTTTTTAAGTAAAAGCCACTAAGCTAAGGTGCTGTACTGAGCAAAGTGTTTCTATATTAAAAGTGCTGTTAAAAGGAGTGTTGCGCTAAGCAGAGAAGTGCTTCAGTGAACACTTTACAGCTGTATTAAAGTGCTGTTTTTAAGTAAAAGCCACTACGCTAAGGTGCTGTAGTGAGCAAAGGGTTTTTAAGCAAAAGGTGCTGGATTTAAAATAAAGTAGTGTTGCACTGAGCAGGGAGCGCTCTAGTGGACACTGAGGATATTGTGTTAAGCAAAAGTGTTGTACCAGGCATAAGAGCGATATCGATTTTTCTAAGTTGTTTCTTTCTTTTGTTTTCAATAAATACTGGTCTGTTTTGCACCCAAACCATGAGTCACGTTGTTTTCTGTCTACATCGCTACTGAATATGTCCGGCGGTCAGAACTCGGGAATAGGGGAGCGCTTCGAAACCACAAGGGGGTCCCTGGAGCAGCTCAGAGGCTTCTGACTGGCCAGAGACAAATAACCCCAGCCCCGCTAGCATGTGCAAATTCCTTACAAAGATGAGTCAGTATAAGTGGCACATATGCTGAAGTCATAGATGACGGGTCAAGTAGCAATCAGAGGGCAAATCCCTCAATGTTGTGATAGTGAGGAGCAATGTGGTGAGAGTGGCTTCTGAGGTTGCAAAAATGACCTGCAAACTCTAGAAACCTAAATCTGTGCACAAAATGAAGTCCTAAACAGCCTTACCTTTTGGCAACTGATGAGGTGTATGGTGTGTGTATTTATCTGGTATTCCCAGCTGTCAATTCTGGCCTTTATCCGGAGGTTAACTGTCCGGAATGCTCGAGCCACCGGCAAAATTCAGGAGTCGGTTCAGTAAGTTTTTTTCCTTTTCGTTGCTTTTTTTTCACTAGTCAGTCTCTGCAAGGTCTAGCTAAACCCGAGTAAGAGGCCGGATCTTCTGTGAAAAATTTGCAATCCAATTAGAATAGTAAGAAAACAGTCCAACAACTTGTTGCAAAGCCTTAGAATTAGTAGGACAAGGTAAATCAATCAATGGTCGCAGACGTTCTGGGTCTGGTTTAATCTTGTTTCCCGAGATAATGTACCCCAGTAGATTTACCTCAGTGGTCGAAAAGGTACACTTCTCTTTATTGAAAGTTAAACCAACTTTTTCCGCAGCTTGAAGGAATCTTTCTAAATTAGAATCATGCTCCACCCTTGATTTGCCACACACCATGATGTCATCTAAGTATGAAAAGGTGTCAGAGAGAGAGTTATCACTTATAAAAGCATCCATTGCCCGTTGAAAACAAGCAACACCATTAGTAACACCAAATGGTATTCGGCAAAACTGATACAGCTTTCCACCAGCCTCAAAGGCCGTATATGGTTGATCCTTCTTAACAATAGGAATCTGATGATAAGCACTCTTTAGGTCAATAGTGCTAAAAACCTTATACTGAGATACTTTATTGATAAGCTCATCAATCTTAGGCAAAGGGTACGCATCTAATTGAGTATACCTATTAATAGTTTGGGAATAGTCTATCACCATTCGTTTCTTATGTCTCTCGTTAGTCGTGACAACTACCTGTGCCCGCCAAGGCGAACAACTAGGTTCAATGATTCCTTCCAATAAGAGACGTTGAACTTCAGAATTAATAAATTCTCTATCCTGACTGCTATACCTTCTTGACTTGGTAGCAATTGGCTTACAATCCGGCATCAAATTGGAAAAAAGTGATAATGGAGAAATGGATAAAGAGGTTAATCCACAAATAGATAAAGGTGGCTTAGTCCCTCCAAATGAAAGACTGAGAGACTCGTGTAACTGAAGCACATCATGACCAATCAAAATATCCGCACAGAGATTAGGCAAAACAGATAGGTGTATATCAGTATACGTATTACCTAGAAGAATCAATTTCACAAGGCAACAACCAGCTACTTGTGAAGTGAGAGTCGTCTGAGCCATACACACCTGATAGGAAACAGGCGAAATTTTCAAATGCTTCTCCTTTGCAAACTGAAGACTTATAAAACTCTCGGTACTGCCCGTATCTATAAGGGCCTTCACTTCCAACCCATTAACTTGGGCCGTAACTATAGCTTTGTTTAGGCCATGAGCAAATGCAGCAGAAATTGATGCAATAAACGCCCTATCTAAAGGCTGAATAGTCACAGAGGAGGTAATTGAACCTGATGATTTACACACACGTGCGTAATGACCTCTCTTGCCGCATTTACTACACACAGCCTCCCGAGCAGGACACTTCAGACGAGGGTGCCGGACGTTCCCACAAAAATAACACTTCTGAATCCTAGAGGCAACAGCCGCTAAAGTAGAAACTGTTTCAGAGTCTAGTAAACCACTCCTATTAAGTCCACATAATTCCTTTTCATCCGGAACTGCCGAAAACACAGTCACAGGCCGATTAAAAAGAGCATAAGAATCTGAACTTCTCTGAGCCACATCCAATGTAGAAGCTTGCTCAAAAGCACTCTTAAGATCCAAAGTCTTATTTTCTAACAACCGCTGACGAATTGATCGAGACAGTAATCCATTAATAAAAGCATCCCGTACTGATTCTTCCTTATATTCTTCAGCCGTCACAGCCATATAATTACAGTTAACACTAAGGCACCGAAGTGCTTGTAAATAAGTATCCAAAGATTCTCCCACCTGCTGCCTATGGGCAGATAGAAGGTGACGTGCAAATACCTCATTCTTTGGTTTAACAAAAATCTTTTCCAATGTAGAAATAGCCACTTCGTAAGTTTTACAGTCCAAAATATACTTATACACATCCGGAGCAATGTAGTTGATCAGCATATTCAGCTTATTTAGAGACTCTTGATCCAACACACCCAAAAAGTTTTTAAATGTACAATACCAGTGTTTCCATTTATCATCCACTCCTGCAGAATTAGGGTCAGCATTGAATCGTTCTGGTTGAAGATATCGCTCCATTCTGACATAAAGTTAATAAATTGAAATGAAGAATAGATTTGCCTTTCTAATCTATGCTTTATTAACTTAAAATCCTGTAGCACATCTTCAACACCCAGTCCCAACTAAAGGCTGGAAAGAACTGAATTTAAGATGGCCACCACAAATCACATGACATCAACTACCAATGAGATTACAGCATATATACCAAGGCAGGAAACAAACAACCAATCACAATACTTCTTACTAAACATAAAGAATAATCATCACATTCACCCCTCCTTTTAAAATATACTCCAACCTAAATAACCTTTACAATTTATAATTAATTATTTACAACTAAAACTATGCACAGACAAAATAAAACTATTCAACATGACACAATACTAAGTCAGCAACAATAAATAGTAACATTGCACATAAGTATTAAGTATCTCTCAACTAAAACAATATAATATAATATTTCAACAATTTTAAAACATTACTATCAATTTAAAAGTCCATTTTCAATCGGTCGACCGGATATCTTGTTCGTGTCGACCTTCTTAACCTTGGTGAAATTCCTTGCCCTCCCACACCAGGAGACACAGAAGTATCTTCTGCAGGAAGGCTATCCATATCCCAATTTTCAACGGTTTCCGGATTGGAAATCCCATCAGGAAGTAAACTGGGACGGTCATGAACATCCATCGAGGGCTGACTAATAAAAGTATAATTATCTGCAGTCGGATTGGGAATATTCATAGTATCTGTAACAGCATCCACATTATCTGAATCATGACTATTGTTAACATCCTCAGAAGAGGGCTGGCCACCACAAGGAGCCAAGCCTTTAATTGAAACGGTACTTTCGTTCCCATCTTGGAATCGAATATGAGCATATTGGGAATTTGCCTCCAACAGCTCCACCTCCTCCACTAAAGGATCATATTTTGACAATCTAACATGGCGTCGAAGCAGCACAGGTCCCTGCATAGTAAGCCATGAAGGTACCGAATATCCCGTAGTAGATCTCCGTGGATAGTTAAAGAGCATTTCATGGGGGGTCACATTAGTAGCCATTGAAAGCAATGATCTAATGGAATGCAGGGCATCAGGCAGTACCATTTCCCACTGTGTATTCTTAAGGTTCCGGGGTGTCAAAGCCAACATAACTGCCTTCCAGATCACCCCATTGTATCGTTCGCACTGTCCATTACCCTGGGGATTATACGGGGTAGTTCTGCTAGTAGAAATTCCCTGACTCTGAAGGTATTCCTTCAACTGGGAAGACATAAAAGAACTTCCCTGATCCGAATGGATATACGCAGGCATCCCAAAGATGACAAAAAGTTGAGTCAGACATTTGATAACTGTAGCAGCTGATACATCTGCACAAGGAAAAGCAAAAGGGAACCTTGAAAACTCATCCACAACAGTAAATATATATCGGTTTTGAGTAGTTGAAGGAAGAGGCCCCTTAAAATCGACGCTCAAACGTTCAAAAGGAGGAGTAGCCTTTATAAGATGAGCTCGTTGAGGCTTAAAGAAATTCGGTTTACACCGAGCACAGATAGAACATGATGAAGTCATCCGCTTGACGTCTTCAACTGAAAAGGGCAAATTCTTACTGCGTACAAAGTGTATCATCCTCATAACCCCAGGATGGCATAAGGCATTATGAAGATTAATAAGTGTATCTCCGTGAATCACAGAACAATAAGCCCTCGACAGCGCATCAGCAGCAACATTATCCTTCCCCGGATGATAAACTATATCAAAATGGTAACATGCCAACTCAATCCTCCACCTCATTATTTTATCATTCTTAATCTTTCCAAAATGTTTGACATCAAACATAAAGGACACAGACTTTTGATCAGTTACCAACGTAAAATGTCGCCCCGATAAATAATGTCTCCATTTACGCAGTGCTTCTACTATTGCATACGCCTCTTTCTCTATTGAAGAATGCCTTTTTTCACTATTGTTCAAGGTACGTGAGAAAAAGGCCACAGGTCTTCCATTTTGGTTCAGAGTAGCCCCAATTGCATCACTAGCCTCATAAAACAATCTCTACCAAACACGACTCATACTTCACATTCATAGCTTCACCTCACCTACGCATACTTACTACTGCTGCAATACTCACACACACATCTCACAGCTTGAACACATTCAGCTATTCAATCATGACAGGCACATCACCCAAACACATTACACCACACTCACTGACATACTAACCTTTCTCTTGCAGGAATAGGTGGCACATAATAGATGACAGCAGACCTTAACCAGCAGGGGACAGGCTCACCAGAATCACCTCACCACCTTGGAGGAGACGCTGCTGGGCATTCTTGGCAGGGGCATGGCTGAGCCTGTGGCCAGCGGCGGGGCTGACGGAATAGCAAGATGTCGGTATCCTCATACGTTAACCTCCTTCTCACATCCCACATTCAGCTCATTGCACAATCTCTTCTGATTTACAATCTGCATATGGTGTTAGGAGATAAATTAAAAAACAGGACCTCAAAGGTAGTAATCTCAGGATTGCTACCAGTGCCACGTGCTAGTCAGAGTAGAAATAGAAGGATACTTCAGATGAATACGTGGCTAGAGGAATGGTGCCAGGAGGAGGGATTCAAGTTCCTGGGACATTGGAACCGGTTCTGGGGGAGGTGGGACCAGTTCAAACCGGACGGTTTGCACCTGGGCAGGGCTGGAACCAATGTCCTAGGGGGAGTGTTTGATAGTGCTGTGGGGGAGGGTTTAAACTAAAATGGCAGGGGGTTGGGAACCTGAGCAGGGAGACAGAGGAAAGGGAAACAAGGATAAAAGCAAAAGGTAGGAAGGAGAAAAACAAAAGTGGCAGTCAGAGAAAGCAACGGTTTAAATCAAACATGGCCACAGTAAATAATAATTCTAATAGGTCTAAGAGCATTAAAAAAACAAGCCTGAAGGCTTTGTGTCTTAATGCGAGGGGCATTTGTAATAAGGTGGATGAATTCACTGCGCAAATAGAAGTAAACAAATACGATTTGGTTGGGATTACGGAAACGTGGCTCAAGGAAGGCCAGGACTGGGAACTCAACATCCAGGGGTATTCGATATTCAGGAAAGATAGGCAAAAAGGAAAGGGAGGTGGGGTAGCATTACTGGTTAAAGAAGGGATTAACACTATTGTAATGAAGGATATTAGCTCTGATGAGGTGGAATCTGTATGGGTAGAATTGAGAAATACTAAGGGGAAAAAAACATTAGTGGGAGTGGTTTATAGACCTCCAAACAGTAAGGCGGAGGTTGGGGATGGCATTAAAAGAGAAATTAAAGAAGCGTGCAATAAGGGCACAGCAGTCATCATGGGTGACTTTAATCTACATATAGATTGGGCCAACCAAATGAGTAACAATACTGTGGAGGAGGAATTCCTGGAGTGTTTACAGGATGGTTTCCTGGACCAATATGTCGAGGAACCAACCAGAGATCAGGCCATCTTAGACTGGGTATTATGTAATGAGAAAGGATTAATTAGCAATCTTGTTGTAAGAGGCCCCTTGGGTCGGAGCGATCATAATATGATCAAATTCTTCATTAAGATGGAGAATGAAGTAGTTGACTCAGAGACTAGGGTCCTCAATTTAAATAAAGGAAACTATGATGGTCTGAGGAGCGAGTTGGGTAGGATTGATTGGGGAATGGCACTCAAAGGGTTGACGGTGGACAGGCAATGGCAAACATTCAAAGACCGAATGGATGAACTACAGAATTTGTTCATCCCAGTTTGGCATAAAAATAAAACAAAAAAGGTGACCCAAACGTGGCTAACAAGGAAAATTAGGGATAGCATAAGGTCCAAGGAGAGGGCATATAAATTGGGTAGAAAAAGCAATAATCCTGAGGATTGGGAGCAGTTTAGGATTCAACAAAGGAGGACATAGGGACTAATTAAGAAAGGGAAAATAGAATATGAGAGTAAGCTTGCAGAGAACATAAAAACTGACTGTAAAAGCTTTTATAGATATGTGAAGAGAAAAAGATTGGTGAAGTCAAGCGTAGGTCCCTTGCAGTCAGAATTGGGGGAATTTATCATGGGGGACAAAGAAATGGCTGACCAACCAAATACATACTTTGGTTCTGTCTTCACAAAGGAGGACACAAATCACCTCCCAGAGATGCCGGGGAACATAGGGTCTGATGAAAGGGTGGAACTGAAGGAAATCAGTATTTGTAGGGAAATGGTGTTAGGAAAATTGATGGGACTGAAGGCCGATAAATCCCCAGGGCCTGATAATCTACATCCCAGGGTACTTAAGGAAGTGGCCCTAGAAATAGTAGATGCATTGCTGGTCATCTTCCAGAACTCGATAGACTCTGGAACAGTGCCCATGGATTGGCGGGTAGCTAATGTTACCCCACTATTCAAAAAAGGTGGTAGAGAAAAGGCGGGGAATTATAGACCGGTAAGCTTGACATCGGTAGTGGGGAAAATGCTAGAGTCCATTATAAAAGATGTAATAGCAGAGCACTTGGAAAGCAGTGACTGGATCGGACAAAGTCAACATGGATTTACAAAAGGTAAATCATGCTTGACTAATCTACTGGAATTTTTTGAGGATGTAACTGGTAAAATAGGTAAGGGAGAACCAGTGGATGTGGTGTATTTGGACTTTCAGAAGGCTTTCGATAAGGTCCCGCATAAGAGATTAGCGTGCAAAATTAAGGCACATGGGATTGGGGGCAAGGTATTGACTTGGAAAAAGAACTGGTTGGCGGACAGAAAGCAAAGAGTTGGAATAAACGGGTCATTTTCCGAGTGGCAGGCAGTGACTAGTGGGGTACCGCAAGGATCGGTCCTAGGACCCCAGCTGTTCACAATATATATTAATGATCTGGACGAGGGAATTGGATGTAATATCTCCAAATTTGCAGATGACACAAAGCTGTGGGGGAGGGTATGCTGTGAGGAGGATGTCGTGAAACTCCAGCATGATTTGGACAGGTTGGGTGATTGGGCAGAAACATCGCAAATGCACTATAATGTAGATAATGTGAGGTTATCCACTTTGGTGGCAAAAACAGGAAGGCAGATTATTATTTGAATGGTAATAGATTGGGAGAAGGGCAGTGCAAAGAGACCTGGGTGTTCTTGTACACCAGTCGCTGAAGGTAAGCATGCAGGTGCAGCAGGCGGTTAAGAAGGCAAATAGTATGTTGGCCTTTGTAACAAGAGGGTTCGAGTACAAGAACAAGGATGTCTTGCTGCAGTTGTACAGGGCCTTGGTGAGACCACACCTTGAGTATTGTGTGCAGTTTTGGTCGCCTTACCTAAGGAAGGACGTTCTTGCCATGGAAGGAGTGCAGCGAAGATTCACCAGGCTGATACCTGGGATGGCAGGAATGACATATGAGGAGAGATTGTGTCGATTGGGCTTATATTCACTGGAGTTTAGAAGATTGAGAGGGGATCTCATCGAAACCTATAAAATTCTGTCAGGCCTGGACAGACTAGATGCAGGAAGGATGTTTCTGATGGCCGGAGAGTCCAGAACCAGGGGTCATAGTCTAAGGATAAGGGGTAAGCCATTTAGGACTGAAATGAGGAGGAATTTCTTCGCCCAGAGAGTGGTGAACCTGTGGAATTCTCTGCCACAAAGGATGGTGGAGGCCAGTTCATTAAGTATATTCAAGAAAGAGTTGGATATATTTCTTAAGGCTAAAAGGATCAAGGGATATGGGGAGAAGGCAGGGACCGGGTACTGAATTTGGATGATCAGCCATGATCTCATTGAATGGCGGAGCACACTCGAAGGGCCGAATGGCCTACTCCCGCTCCTATCTTTTATGTATCTATGTAAGGGTGCAGCTCTTGCTTTCCCCCCTCCCCTCACCACAATCCTACCCTTGTGCCTTTCTCATTTCAGACACCCAAGAAATGCAGCCTGCCCAGCCAGTGGTTGACCAAGAAGAGGGAGAGGAGAGTGAAGAAGAAGAAGAAACACCATCACTCGATTTCACACTCCCAACCATCAGCTCAGATACTAACACTCCACGTACTTTAGAGAATAGGTTAGATATGGGATCTGCACGTGGTGAGACATCGGGCATGAGTGGACTACAGCCAGGTCAGGGGAAAGGGTAGCTCAGGTGCCAGCTCCCCGGAAGGCGATGTTGCACATGAGCTCTACTGGACAAGACTCAAATGAAGACCTTCATGGGGCGGCCTACAGAAGAATGCTGATGAGTATGCACAATGAAATTCTTGGTGCATTGGCAGGCCTGCCAGAAAGCCAGAATGTAATGTCAAGAAGCATAGAGGAGTCCAGCTCCAACCTTGCACACGGCTTTGTGCAGAGCTTGGAGCCCATCCTTTCCAGCGTGGAAGAGCTGAGCAGATTCACACACTTTTGAACCCAACCATCATGGTCTGATCAGCTTCCTTTGCACCACAAGCAGAAGCCACCCAATGTCTGAGTGCTACAATGGGAACTCAGACTGAAGTCATGCAAGCATAGGCTACTACCATCATAAGAAGATAAGAACATAGGAATTAGGAGAAGGAGTATGCCATATGGCCCTTCGAGCCTGCTCCACCATTCAATAAGATCATGGCTGATCTTCAACCTCAACTCCACTTTCCTGCACTATCCCCATATCCCTTGATTCCCTTAGAGTCCAAAGATCTATCTACCACAGCCTTGAATATACACAATGACTCAGCATCCACAGCCCTTTCAGGTGGAGATTTCCAATGATTCACAACCCTCTGAGTGAAGAAATTCCTCCTCATCTCAGTCTTAAATGGCGAACCCATTATCCTGAGGTTATGTCCCTAGTTCTAGACTCTCCAGCCAGGGGAAACAACCTCTCAGCATCTACCCTGTCAATCCCCTTCAGAATCATATATGTTGCAATGAGATCACCGCTCATTAGGGCAGCACGGTGGCATAGTGGTTAGCACTGTTGCCTCACAGCGCCAGGGACCCGGGTTCGAATCCAGCCTCGGGCGACTGTCTGTGTGGAGTTTGCACATTCTCCCCGTGTTTGCGTGGGTTTCCTCCGGGTGCTCCAGTTTCCTCCCACAGTCCAAAGATGTGCGGGTTAGGTTGATTGGCTATGATAAATTGACCCTTAGTGTTAGGGGGATTTAAATACATCGGGTTACGGGGATAGGGTGGGATATGTGTTGGTGTAGGGGTTACAGGGATCGGGTGGGATATGTGTCGGTGCAGGCTCGATGGGCCGAAATGGCCTCTATCTGCACTGTGGGGTTTCTGTGGTCTGTGGTCTGTGGTCTTCTAAACTCTAGAGAGTATTGGCCCAATCTACTCAATCTCTCCTCATAGGACAACCCTCTCATTCCAGGAATCATTCTAGTGAACCTTCGTTATACCGCCTCTAAGGCATGTATGTCCTTTCTCAGATAAGGAGACCAAAACTGTGCACAGTACTCCAGGTGTGGTCTTGAACTCCAATCCCCTTGCAATAAAGACCAACATGCCATTTGCCTTCCTAATTGCTTGTTGTACCTGCATGCTAACTTTCTGTGTTTCCTGTACGAGGACACCTAAATCTCTCTGAGTACTAACATTTAATAGTTTCTCACCATTTAAAAATATTCTGTTTTTCTATTCTTCCTACCAAAGTTAATAACCTCATATTTCCTCACATTATACTCCATCTACCATCTTATTACCCACTTACTTAACCTGTCTATATCCCTTTGCAGGCTCTTTGTGTCCTCCCCACAGCTTATTTTCCCACCTAGCTTTGTATCGTCAGCAATCTTGGATACATTACACTTGGTCCCTGCATCTAAGTCATTAATATAGATTGTAAATAGCTGAGGTCCAAGCAATGATCCTTGCGGCACCCCACTAGTTACAGCCTGCCAACCAGAAAATGACCCATTTATCCCTACTCTCTGTTTTCTGTCCATTAGCCAATCCTCTATCCATGCTAGTATATTACCCCCAACCCCATGAGTGTTTCCAGCATTTCCTCTTGTTATTTCTCCATTTAACCTTCTTTGTTCTAATGAAAAGGGCCCCAGCTTTTCTAATCTCTCCTCATAACTAATGCCTCATATCCCTGGTAACATCCTAGTAACTCTTGTCTGTACCCTTGCCACGCCTTTGGCATCCTTCCTAAAGTAGGGCTCCAGCTTACATCAATAGGCTTCCTATTTTCCTCTGGATTATATGCCATACATGTCAAAATAGAGGAAACCAGGTTAAAATCTATAGGCCAGCAATCTTTTAGTACACGTTTTTTAAAAGCATATATATAATTATGTAAAATGACAGATGCCTAGGTGTGGAATTGGAAACTTTTAACACAGTCTTGGGATTCAATTAATATTGCAGTTTATAAGATGATTTCAACTACAGCAATATATTTTCAATCATTTGCTATTTTTATTATGTATATGTAGAGCAAGCTTTTGTTCTAAATTCATCAAAAGAATTCAAGTCGTGCTTGATACAGTGGCAATTTGTACAAAATTCTGGAATTATACCTCTGCTAAAAAATGAAGCGTTTTCTATTTGCGTTGGAGCAGCTGTTCATCAGCTGAGACAAGCTGTCACTACCAATCAAAAAGAAATCTCCTCCTGTAGAAAAACAGCTCTTGTTTTGGAAAAGAAATGAATAGCTTAATATCAAAGACTCTGGCTGTGAAGTGTGACTTTTTGACAAGCTATTCTGTTGAGTTGAAAAGCAGTCCAGCTTGGCTGAAAAAAAATCATTTTTCTGGTTAACTCATTGTATCTTATACAAAAAGTAGTTAATTTAAATAAGGTAATTCAAATTGTATTCAGTATTTTTTTATTAAAGCAATACCAATAATGCGTTATAGACAAAACATAAAATTAATTAGCGCAGCTATATTAATGAAACTGATTCATTGTGTCATCTTCATTTTTTGGCAGGTAAATGTAGATGAAGAAAAATACATTTTGTACAAGTGTGATTTTTTAAATTATTATTTGTCAGCTTTGTTGTCATTTGTGCTACTTTATAACTGATGTGAACTTTGTTACATTGGTGCCATGCAGCATTTGAGAAAGTGTCCAATGCACAACAAAGTCACTGAAGAAAGGCATCACCACTAAAAAATGGTCCTAAGCATAAATTAGGACTGAGCAGTCATTGTGTGCCTAGAATAACAACTGACTGTTGTTGTCATTACTTAATAATTAATTGAATAATGACTGTACTTTAATTGCTCAGATAATTATGTTCTAATTGATTACACAGAACCAACAGTATCACTATTGCATGAAAACCCTTTTTTGGCAGCTTCAGGATTAGAATTGTTCAATTATACCAGTGGAATATGCTCTGGGTTGCTGCAAAATCTAAAAGGATGTCTTACTACAGTTATACAGGGCCTTGGTGAGACCACACCTCGAATACTGTGTGCAGTTTTGGTCTCCTTACCTAAGAACGGATATACTTACCATAGATGGAATGCAGTGAAGGTTCACCAGACTGATTCCTGGGATGGCAGGACTGCCGTATAAGGAGAGATTGGGTCGACTAGGCCTGTATTCACTAGAATTTAGAAGAATGAGAGGGGGTCTCATTGAAACGTATAAAATTCTGACAGGGCTAGACAGACTGGATGCAGGGAGGATGTTTCCCCTGGCTGGGGGGTCTAGAACGAGGGGTGGCAGTCTCAGGATATGGGGTAGGACATTTACGACTGAGATGAGGAGAAATTTCTTCACTCAGAGGGTGGTGAACCTGTGGAATTCTCTACCACAGAAGGCTGTGGAGGCCAAGTCACTGAATATATTTAAGAAGGAGATAGATAAATTTCTAGACACAAAAGGCATCAAGGGGTATGGGGAGAGCGGGAATATGGTATTGAGATAAAGGATCAGCCATGATCATATTGAATGGCGGATCAGTCTCGAAGGGCCGAATGGCCTACTTCTTATTTTCCTATGTTTCTATGTTTCTAAACCAGGGGACACAGGCTCAAACTTAGAAGGGAAGGTGCAACAAGAGTTTGAATTTAAATCCTCTACACAGAAGGTGCTGAATCACGGAAGACAGATAGTGTGGGAAAATTGAAGCAGAATTGGACAGATATTTGAGGGAGTGGGCAATTCAGGGATACTCATTTTTGGCAGCAGTCAGATGGGCTGCAGTCTTTTCCAGGCTGGTACTTTTTAATGTTGCTTTAAAGATAAAGGGGGAAAAATTCATTATAGCCCAGGAAGGGGTGGTAACTTCAGAAAAGTTTGAGATTTAGCACCAGACGCTAATGAATCAGGCTGCATGCAAAATTAAGTATCATCGCTCAAAGAAAGGAATGGAGTGCTAAATCAAGCGCTAATGGCCTAGCTCAGTGGCGTTACACTCAAAGCGCTAACCAATATCAGATGCAGTCTAATTACAAGTCATCATTGCCACAGGCTCTTCCCAGTTATTAAAGGGGAGATTCATTGATGCTGCAGAACCTCGTTTTCAGCAGTGCTAGCTGTGTGCAGCTGCCTCAGCAAGCACAAGCAGGCCAAGCCCTGTGAGCTGGATGACTCAAGCAGGTGTCATGATGGCAGATCCACGCCCCAGGCAGAGAGCCTTCAGATTTTCAGACCAAGCATTGGAGGAGTTGGTGTCCGCTGTGGAGAGATGGAGGGCGGTGTTCTACCCGGCAAGTGGCAGGAGGCCCTCGCCGCAAGTCTTCCATGCCATGTGGAGGGAGGTTGCCCAGCATGTCTCAGGCAGCACTGTGGTCCCCAGGATCCATACACAGTACAGGAAGAAATTTAATGACCTCACTCTGATGGTCAGGGTGAGTCAATGCCTCAACAAATACTACATACCACCGTCTGAACCACAGTCTGCACACACTGGCCAAAGGACCACACCCCCAGCACTCACCCACCAACAATCTCTACCTACCAACATTCACACCCACATCTCACACCTTGCACATAATGACAGCTATTAAACTAATGGCACCTCACCAAAATACGTTGCTCCACATTCACTCACACACTTTCCTTTCTCTTGCAGGCCCAGGTGACACACAACAGGAGTGAGCAGTAGCGCACAGATGGGGGACAAGCCAACACCCAACCACTGTCTGTGCTGGAAAATAGAGTGCTGGAGATTATTGGGCGGCAGGTGGTGGGCGCCGTGACCACCGGCGATGTTGCCCCCTTGCGGACAACAACGTTATGTTCACCCCTACTCCTTCTTCTCACATCCCACTTCCCCCTCACCCCACAAACCTTTCACACTTTCCACCTAATCATGCTGTATGTATGCATTTCTCCCTTCCTGCCCCCCTCCCCTGACATTAACCTGACTCTTGTGCCTTTATGCTTTCAGATAAAGGCCAAGCACCTGAGCAGTCTGTCCCCGAGGGCACTATTGAGAGCGAGGTGGGAGAAGAGGAGGAGGAAGAACACACTGCGTCACTGCATGTCTCACCCGCAGGCACCAGCTCAGATACTGGCACTAGGCATTCTTTAGAGGCTAGTATAGTAGTGGGATCTGCACACGGTGATGCACCGGGAATGAGCGGGCTGCAGCAAGACCGGGGGAAGGGTAGCTTGGGGGCGAGCTCCCCAGAGGGTGAGTTCGCGCGTGAGTTCTGCTGCACAGGAGTCAGATGAGCATGTCAATGGGGAGGCCTTTCGAAGAAGGGTGATGGGCATGCACATGGAGATGATAGGTGCAATGGCAAAGTTGTCCAAGGAGCGTGGAGGAGTCTGTCTCCAACATTGCACAAAGCTCTGCGCATACCATGGAGCACATCATTTCCAGTCTGGAAAGGATGGTCGACTCCCAGAGAGACCGTGGCGACCCAGACCTGATGCCACGTGTGATGGGTGATCTGGCAGCTTCCATTGCAGCACAGGCGGAAGCGACGCAATGTCTTAGTGCTGTAATGCAGTCTATGGTAGGTGCCGTTCAATCTCAGACTGCTCTCATGCAGCCTCAGCTTGATGCCATACAAGCTCTGACTGCTGCCATCATGGCTGGGTCTACCACCATCGACCGGGGCTTTCACAATGTTGCAGCAATCTGTGCTGCAACAGATTGCTAGGGATGCTGAGGTGCTGCCCCAGGGGAGTGGGAGTGGGTCAGTGGAGCAGGAAGCTGCTGTCCTCTCTCAGGATGACAGCATTCCTGCTCCCACTGCTGGCACTCCGCCATTGCCCTTGTTGCTGCCTGTCATCCAGCCAGCCCAGACTGCTGCCGCCCATGCTGAGGTGGTGCAGTCTACAGCCAGGCCCTCCAGGCCCAGAGCTGGTCGAGGGCGTCCTGCAAGGCCATCTGAAGTCTCCCGCACAGACACTCAGCTGCCTTCCACCAGCCCTGCTGCAGCCACTGGGCCAACACTTCGTAGGAGCACTAGAGTCGGCAAAGGCACAGTAATGAGAGGCACTAAGGGATTGCACAGGGGTAAATATTGTTGTTGTAAATATGTGTTCACTGATTATTGATAAATTTATTAATTCACTTTAGATTATTTTTTGGTGTGTTTCTTTCAGCTTTGTGCTGTGAAATGGCCTGCAACAAGGATGGAATGATGGGGATGTGGTGATCAACGGGGATCTGGGGTTTAATTTATTGGAACCGCAGTCTGATGAGGCGATCACGGACTGCCCTTCCAGAAGGCCGGTTGAGTGGCTGCCTCCTCCCTCACTGCTGTTCTTCCTCCTCCTCCTCTTTCTCCTCATCCTCCTCCTCATCTCCCTCTTCCTCCTCCTGAGGTGGTCCCACAATCCCTGGTGGCAAGGGCTAGGCCCTCATGATGGCCAAATTGTGGAGCATGCAGCAGACCACGACGAAATGGGACACCCGCTCAGCTGAGTGCTGAAGGGCTCCGCCCGAGCGGTCAAGGTAGTGGAACCGTTGCTTGAGCACCCCGATGGTCTGCTCGATGATATTCCTGGTGACAGCATGGTTCTTATTATATGAGTGCTGGGCAGGAGTGTTGGGGTTGTGGAGGGGAGTCATGAGCCAGGTGGAGAGTGGTTACCCCTTGTCTCCGACCAGCCAGCCGCGAGCTTGATATGATGGCTGGAAGAATGCTGGCACTCAGGTCTGGCGCAGGATGAAGGCATCGTGGCTGCTGCCAGGATAGCGGGCATTCACATTGAGAATTCGCTGTGTGTGGTCGCACACCAACTGCACATTAAGTGAGTGGTAGCCTTTGTGGTTATGGAAGATGTCAGGATTGTTATGCAGTGCCCTCAAAGCCACATGGGTGCAGTCAATGGCGCCCTGCACCATGGGGAAGCCCACTATCCTGGCAAAGCCACATGTATGCTCGTCCTGCTTCTCTCTGGTGATGGGGAAGGAAATGTAGTCCCTTCTCCTACTGTAGAGAGCCTCTGTGACCTCCCGGATGCAGCGAGGGATGGCGAACTGCGAGATGTAACCTATATCTCCTGTTGCAGACTGGAAGGATCCACTGGCGAAGAAATTGAGAGTGACATTGATCTTGACTGCCACTGAGAGCCGTGGTCACCCTGATCTGAGGCTGGAGGTCTGGTTGCAGGAGGTGGCAGAGTTCTGTGAGCCTTCTAATACACTGCTCCTCACTTAATTGGAGGTAGGATAAATGCTCTCTGAATACCCTCGGAGGGTAAGGCCTCCTGTTGAGACCTTTCATGGCCATCCTCCTCCCTCTGGCCACATGTTCCAATCTGTCTCGATGCCTGCGCTCCATCTGCTGTAGATGCTGGAGGGCCAGGTCGACTGCCAGTACAGCCCCCATTAATGTAATGAACTGCAGCATTTTGTTATTTTGTGATAATAAATGTAACTAATTTTTAGTAGCCACAACACTCCAGAGACTAAACAGCCTTTAAATTACTTATTTAAACTGTTGCACAATGTCAAACTGACAAGGAAGCAGTGAAACAGCACTAACCTGAGAGCTGCGACTCATTATTCATGATCCTTTTAAGTAGCGCCCCAGGAGCCTGCTACCAACTGCTTTATCCCTCCTCTCCCTGTTGCTGTCGGGGAGCGGCGCTAAGGCAGAGGACGATAATCAATTTTGCAGATCGGGCGCCCAGTGAGGATTGCATGCTCACTGATGTCACGATCTGCCTGGCGCTGAAGTCCCTGGAGCTAACTCGTAGTGGTGGCACTACAGGGGGGCCAGATTTGGCATGCTTCACTGGATTCACCTGGCCGTGGAGCTATTGCCTCAGCACCCTGTTAGCGTGCCCGCCAGGCACTAACTGGGGGCGCTAAGGTACCAAATTTCCCCCCCAAAACATTTAACATGCAACTGTGTAGTTATTTAGTCAACCAAACTGGCTTGACACTAAAGGATAGTTATATAAACGCATATGAAAAAGTACCTACAACAGAATGCCTAAAAGGGATAGATAGATAAATGGATGGATGGATGACAACCAACGACGCTTTTTATATTGTGATCCATTTTGTTATTCAATCAGTATTAGGCTATATTGCAAATGATAAAATGGTGGCAAAAACAGATACTTCCACTATAAGATACGGTAGATGCAACATTGGTCCTATTGTGATACCACATTTAAATAACCAACAGACCTCATTTGCATTTATATAAAGTCTTTCCTATTGAAAAATGCTCCAGGGTGCCTAACAGAGTGAAAAATAAAAAGGCTTTAAAGGTGGAGACAGAAGAATAGAGGTAGAAGGATTTCAGAAGGGAATTCCAGGAACTGAAGCTGAGGCGGCTGAAGGCTCTGCCACCAGTGGTGAGGTAAAGGCAGGAGGATACACAGAAAGCCAGAACTAGTGGATGTAAGGTTCACAACTATAAATACAGAAAGGATTGTGGATAAAGATTTGAAAAAAACTTTGAAAGGGTATATGGGGAAAAGGCAGGAGAGTGGCACTTAGTGAGCAGCTCTTTCAGAGTACTGGCACAGGCCTAATGAATTGAATGGACTCTTTCTGTACTGTAACATTTTGTGGGCCCTAAACCCACAGAGCTGATATCCATGGTTAATTGCCAAGCTGTGTCTGCCCATAACCTGTCAGCGCTGACCCTATCAAAGGATTTAAGGCTGCGGGGGTTGAAAAAATTGTTAATATCTTCAGGGGTCCAGGTTATGTCCCAGGCCTGGACTTAGAAGATGGTCCCATAACAACCGTTAGACAGGCCTGGTCCCACGTGACATAGCGGCCTGCTGCTCTCCCACCAGTCATGGTGGAAATGCATCATTAGTCCTGTGGGTTTTGGGTCCCTATGGTTCTCTGATTTTGGTTATATGTTCTTTGTAATAAACATTTCCTTGAATATACAATTAGTATAATGAAGGTGCTTAGATATTGCACTTATTAAAAGCATTTAAATGTGTTAAGCCCTCCATTAAAATAGCAAACAAAGGAATTTCAGATTAACACATTCAAGTACTAGTATCACTAAATGTGATTTCACCCCACAAAACTGCAATGGCTTAGCCGGTTAATGCACCATGCATTGTGGTCCTGATTCAACCAGGCCAGATATAATTATAAATCTGTACTACAAATTGATTTCAGCCAGTCGTAAGTTTGGCCTCAGTGTCCTCAAGCTAGGGAGGGAAAAATCAGCCATGTTTCTTGCTTCTGATTGCTATCCTGTGACCCCCTTCAGATAAACGTGTGTGTGTGTGTGTGTGTCAGACAAGGACAGGATCAGACTGTGAATGCCCCCACAGTCAAATAGCCCACTAACAACCATGACAAATTGTCACTTGTGTAAGCTACTGGAGGGTTGCTGGCTCGATTGGAGCCATAACTCATGACAAATCTCCCTCTGGATAGCAATAACAATGCGGGAAAATTGGATGTATGCTGGGGGAGGGATAAAGCAGCTTGCAAACAATAAATAATTTGGATGAAATCTGCATCAATTCTTCAATATATTTACACTGTTTGAATGTACTGGTATGGCAGACATGATCAATATTCTGTAAATAGATGAAATGGGGTAGTTTTGAGCTGGAGCTATGTTGGGAAGCAGCAAAACTCTGATCGGTGTGGGATGAAAATTGCTTCATTTACACTGCTCCCTGCCTCTTCTGGGATTTCTCACTAGAAGTGATGGAATGTATACAATACATCTGACCATATATAGGCAAGCATATTGAAGCATTGCTGGACAATAGTGATGACTGTTTGTCCCTGATGTTGAGTAGGTTGTACCATAGGCCAGGCCTTCTCAACCGGGGGTCCATGGTCCCCTAGGGGGTCCACGATAAGATTTCAAGGAGTCCACCAAATCAGCATCTTTCATGAATAAAATCTTTTTAAAAATCCCATTCTACGAGTAGGGTCAACAAAAGAAAGAGTGAGACTGATCACTACCGATGTCAGTGGTTTCCCATTTATTACTAAGAATGAGACCACGACATAGGCTATACATTTTTTTTTACCCACCTCCAAAGGAAAAAGAGAGTTTAATTCAGTTCAATGATGTGAGGTCGGGCTGATCTGCCGCACGTCTCCTCCCCCAGATCTATTAGTGAACATTGGCAGCGGGTTCTTTTCCCGGAGGGCCACATGGTGTGCGCTCTCCTGCCCACCATGTTTAAATCGGGTAAGCGGATTACATAGGAATACAAAGGATATACGGCACAGAAACAGGCCATTCAGCCCAACCAGTCTATGCCGGCATTTATGCTCTGCTCGAGCCTCCTCCCGTCTTTCCTCATTTAAATCTATCAGCGTAACCCTCTATTCCCTTCTCCCTCATATGCTTGTCTAGTCTCCCCTTAAATGCATTTATACTATTCGCTTCAACCACTCCTTGTGGTAGCGAGCTCCACATTCTCACCACTCTTTGGGTAAAGAAGTTTCTTCTGAATTCCCTATTGGATTTCTTGGTGACTATCTTATATTGATGGCCTCTAGTTATGCTCTTCCCCACAAGTGGAAACATTCTCTCTGTATCCACTCTATCAAAATCTTTCATAATTTTGAAGACCTCTATTAGGTCACCTCTCAGCCGTCTTTTTTCAAGAGAAAAGAGACCCAGCCTGTTCATCCTTTCCTGATATGTATACCCTCGTATTTCTGTTATCATCCTTGTAAATCTTCTCTGCACCCTCTCCAGTGCCTCTATATCCTTTTTATAATATGGCGACCAGAACTGTATGCAGTACTCGAAGTGGGGTCTAACCAAGGTTCGATACAGGTTTAGCATAACTAACAAACTAAATAAGGGGGGGAAGGGTCCCGGTGTAGAGAAATCTAGAATGCTAAAGAGAAAAGACAAGGAAGCAGTGCAGGAAAGTGATTGGGGTAAGGATAACCAGATTGTGTCAGGAAAGGACAGAGCATACAAACAAAGGAATGCTCAAACAAATAGGGTCCGGGTAAGAAAAAATGGTAATAAGACAAGTAGGGCAATAGTACAAAAAAATGTTAAGATGTCTAAAAATGTTTAAAAGACAAATCTAAAGGCACTGTATCTGAATGCACGAAGCATTCGTAATAAGGTAGATGAATTAACAGCAAAAATTGATGTAAACGGATACGATATAATTGCGAATACGGAGAAATGGCTGCAGGGTGACCAAGGCTGGGAGCTGAATATCCAAGGATATTCGATATTTAGGAAGGACAGGAGAAAAGGAAAGGGAGATGGGGTGGCCTTGTTAGTAAAGGATGAAATCAGAGCAAGAGTGAGAAAGGATATTGGCTCAGAAAATCAAGATGTAGACTCAATCTGGGTAGAGCTAAGAAGCACCAAGGGGCAGAAAACATTGGTGGGAGTTGTCTATAGGCCTCCAAGCAGTAGTGCTAATGTAGGGGATGGCATCAAACAGGAAATTAGAGATGCATGTAACAAGGGTATGTAGGATTCTCAAAATTCCCACATTTCCCAAGTTATTAATAAGGGAACCCTGAAGGAAATGGCTTTTGGACTTGATGGCAAAACTGCAAGGTTAAAGTGGGACCCAGCAGGCAGGATGTCAAGTTCAAAAAGGCTAAAAACTTGACATGCCTGGGCCTGTGGGAGACAGCTTTGATTTGTTATTTCAAAACCAGACAACAGCAGGAGACAGAACACGCATTCTTCCCTTAAAACAAATCAACTCAGGAAAAGACTTAGGCCTAGAAATTCAGTATAGCCACTTTTGGGGCGGTAAAGTCGGGCGGGCGCTAAAGTTAGCGCCCGCCGGAAAGTGGAGGCCACTTCGCCGAAATTCAGTAGCTTTGGCCAAGGAGTTTGGGCGAGCGCTGAAACTGCCGTTGCGCTCCTATCTTTAGGCGCTAAGCCGGCGGTGTGGACTGATAACGCCGAGGCCGGGCGCAGCGCAGGTGCGGTCATGTTTTGATTGACAGCAGACACCCTGACGCCGGCCAGCTCTTAAAGGGGGAAGGGTCGACTTTGTCTGCAGCCACGCCCTGGATAGTGGAGCCCTGCAGCTAGGCCTGAACACTGCTGGTGGACCCAAATAGCACCTGAAGCCATGCAGAAGGCCCGTGAACGAGCGCAGCGCTTCTCAGAGCATGCTTTGAGGGTGCTGCTTAGGGGGTTGGAAAAGAACAGAGAGATCTTGTGCCCGAACAGTGGCAAGAAGGCTCCCAGGAGGCAGTACAGGAGAGCCTGGAGGGAAATCGCCCTGAGGGTGTCAGCCAACAGCGATGTCCCCTGGACTGCTGACCAATGCCGCAAGAAGTACAACGACCTCAGTCGGTTGGTCAGGGTAAGTACCCTTGCCAGTGTCCTCCTCATCCTTGCATGTGCACCTCACATTATGGGCAAAGGGACCTCAAAGGCCTAATGGCCAGCCCTCCTCCCGCAGCTATGGCACTGGCATGATCATCAATAGCACTCTCTGCACTTAACACACTGGCCAAGCTATTCGACCATGGGAGGCAGTGCACACAACAACAGGGCACCACACTGTACTTAGAGGCCGTCCTTTCTCTTGCAGGCCAAGCTGGTGCGGAATTTGAAGAGCCAGACTGTCACCGGGGGAGGCCGTCCCCAGTTCCAGCAGCTCAGTCAGCTGGAGGAGAGCGTGGCTCGACTCGTGCGTGGCCGGGTGACTGGCCCCGTTGCTATTGGAGATGCCGACCCTGTGCTGGGACCCAATGGTAAGGACATGACCGTTTGGACCTCTCTGGTTCCCCTTGCGCTTCAGATCTACATCCTTTGCCACTGTCCCACCAATGCGCATAATGGCACCACTCATGCCTCCCTCGCTAACACCCTGTCCTCACTCTAAAGCTACTCTTGTGCCTTCCTGCTTTCAGCTGGTGAGGAGGAGGTCCCTGAAGCTGAGAGTGCCAGTCCCTCGGAAGAGGAGGACGACGAGGACCAAGAGGAAGGCGGCACATCGGGGGAACCCTCATCTGCGCCAGGGGATGGCAATGGAGGGGACACGTCTTGCCTGGAGGAGAGCCAGGGGGAAGTGTTGCAGGGGGGTGTAGCTCCTGGGCCCAGTGGCGTCCAGGCACGCGGGAAGAGTCGGGCAGCATGGCTGCCTTCTCCCCAGAGGGGGGAAGTGTTGCAGGGGAGGGCAGTTGCTGGGCCCAGTGGCGTCCAGGCACGCGGGAAGGGTCGGGCAGCACGGCGGCCTTCTCCCCAGAGGGGGGAAGTGTTGCAGGGGAGGGCAGTTGCTGGGCCCAGTGGCGTCCAGGCACGCGGGAAGGGTCGGGCAGCTCGGCGGCCTTCTCCCCAGAGGGAGAGTCCGCCCTCCAGTCCGGAGACGGTCCTCGCCCAGGAGGTGCGCCTCCTTGATGAAATGTCCGCGGCCTCGGAGCGGCGCCACAACGAGTTCATGGGGCTTGTGGGACAGTTGCCTCAGGCCATTGAGTCCCTGGCTCATAGTGTGGCCAATTTCGGGGACTCAATGGCCAGGGGTGTCGAGCAACTCGAGGCAGCACAGGCCAGGGGTGTCGAGCAACTCGCGGCAGCACAGGACGCGAGTCGCGAGTTCATGAGTGGTGCCGTCCAGACACTGGCTGATCTGATACGGGCACAGACCAGGGCAGTTCGCGCACTCACTTCTGCCACACTCGCTGTGTCACGGAAGCATCGCCAGGGCACCCGCCGCCCTGCTGCAGCACAGCGGTCTGGCCTTCACCAGATTGCAGCGCTTGCTGCAGTGCCAGGCCGGCCGAGTGCCAGTGTCTCTGGCGACCAGCGAGCGCCTGGCATCAGCCAGCTTGCCCCCATTGCTGCAGCTGCCACTGCCACTCCCCCAGCCAAGGTGCGACGAGCTGCTGGAGAGACTGATGCTGGCCAGCCACAGCTGCAGCAGTCAGCAGCCCGCCCCTCCAGGGCCGGACCTCGTCTAGGCCGACCCCCAAGGGCATCTGCCGTCACGCATTGTGCCCCTCAGGAGCCTTCCCCCAGCCTTGCAACACCCACAGGGCCCAGGTTGAGGCGGAGCAACAGGTCGGGCAGGGGCCGGAGAAGCCTGCACAAGGACTCGCCCCCTCGGCACACCAAGTAGAGTGTGTTGCCAACTGTTTTTTTTATATGGGGGTGTTTGTGTTCTGGAGGGGGGGGGCTTATTTTGGTAAGGCCGAAGATGAAGGCAAATGTTTTTTTATATGGGGGTGTTTGTGCTCTGGAGGGGGGGGGCTTATTTTGGTAAGGCCGAGGATGAAGGCCAATTGGAAGGACAATTTTTGTTATTCCTCCCCAGGTTGTGGGAGTGAGATATGTTTTTGACTGTTTTTTGGGGGTCTTGTCTGTTTTTCTGTTTCATGTGGGAAGGGCCCTGAGTTTGTTAAATAAAGCTTTTTATTTATTCAGCTTGTCCAGGTGTCATGTTTCAAGTGGTTGTTGCGTTAACCGGCTGAGGGCTTGCGGAGCGGCTGCATTCAGGTGCGTTCATTGCCACAAGCCATTCCCTGGCAGGGGGCCTAGAAGTGTCGTTCAATAAGCCGCCGGCGGACGGCCCTTGGACCTTGTGGCTCCCTCCTGGGCTGGTACTCCTCCTCCTCCTCCTCCTCCTCATGGTCCTCCTGAGGTGGTGGTCCAACGCGAGGTGGCAGTGACTGAGTCCTGCGGATAGCCAGGTTGTGCAGCATGCAGCAAACGATGACGAACTGGGAGACTCTATCCGGCGAATACTGTAGAGATCCGCCGGAACGATCCAGGCAGCGGAACCGTTGCTTGAGGACGCCAATCATTTGCTCTATGATGTTCCTTGTGGCTTGATGGCTTTCGTTGTATGCCTCCTCCGCAGGGGTCCTGGGCGCGCGGAGCGGGGTCATGAGCCATGTACACAAAGGGTAGCCCTTGTCCCCAATAAGCCATCCCCTTGGTGGAGGCTGTGCCTCGAACATGTCAGTCACAGTAGTCTGGCGCAGGATAAATGCATCGTGGCTGCTTCCTGGAAAGCGGGCATTGACAGCTAGGATGCGCTGCCTGTGGTCACACACCAGCTGTACATTGAGGGAATGGTAGCCCTTCCGGTTGCGGTAATCCTCGGCATTGTCGATAGGTGCCCGCATAGCCACATGCGTGCAGTCAATGGCACCCTGCACCATGGGGAAGTCGGCGATCCTGGCAAATCCGACTGCACGCTGCTCCTGCCTCTCTAGGGTCATGGGGAAGGAGATGAATTGGTGTCTCCTTGCGAAAAGGGCATCGGTGACCTGCCGGATGCAGCGATGCACGGCGAACTGGGAGATGTTCGCTATGTCCCCAGCAGCGGCTTGGAAGGAGCCGCTTGCATAAAAGTTCAGAGCCACCGTGACCTTCACTTCCACCGACAGAGACGTCCTGCACATCAGCTGTGGACGCAGATCTCTGTGAAGCAGCTGGCAGGTCTCTGCAACCACCTCCCTTCTGAAGCGCAGCCTCTTAACACAATGCGCGGCAGTCATGGTGAGATAGGACACCTGCTGGCGGTATTCCCTGAGTGGGTAAGGCCTACGTTGCTGACGCCTGATGGCCCCTCTGCGTCTAGGCATGGCTGGCCCTCTCACACAGCGTCTGCGAGCCCTTCGCACATAATGCTGGAACTGAGGGTTGGAACCCCATGCAGCCCCCATAATAAACTTGCAAACAGTGAAATCACAATGAGTCTAATTTCCAAGCTCTGGCCAGAAGTCAAAAATACCTCTCCTATGTTGTCCCAAATCAGTAAGGTCTGTTCCTTGGTCTCTGTCCAGAAATCCAAAGCACTAAAGTCATTGCAGCAAAATGGCTGGCCTTTATAGTTCAGTCTAAGTGCCCTTTAATTAGCGCTCCCCGAGGCCCGCAGGGCCTCTGCTGCGTTCCAGTTCACAGTTCTTAACAGCGCCACGCCCACATTGAGCGGGCGCCACTGAATTTCCGGTTTGGGGCGCACAAACAGCGTTGCACGACGAAATGACGTCATAAGCTGCGCGCGCAGCTGAGCGGGCGCAAACACTTTGCGCTGGCGCTAAATGTCAACTGAAGTTGGGCGTAGGCGCAGATCGGACTGCGCCCGGGCGCTAAGTGCCTAGCGCTGGAAATCTACCCCTCTTAAGGCGTTAACGGCTGGCGAACGCTACTGAATTTCTAGGCCTTAATCTTGCACAAACCTAAAGCCCATCAAAACTCTGCATAAATAATCGCTTACAGTTTGAACTAGCTACCAAGCCAGGAAGACACTGATTAACCTTATGCATGACAAACACCCAAGACATTAAAGGCCATTTAGCAACGAGACAACCGCCCCGAAACCAGTTAAGGTGAATGGCTATAATGACCTTAACGAGCCCGCCAAAAATCAGACAAAGAACTAAACCTGATTTGGCGTGCAGATAACAAACTCAAAAACAGTATAACTGTAGGCCCACCGGTAACCAAGCACACAACGACACCACCCTGCATCTTCATTCGGAAGCCAACAGGAAGGCTCACGGAACATCATGGCGAGGGGACACGGTGGGGCAGGCTCGACCGAAGACAACAAGGCTGCAACCGCAGCCCTACACGAAAACCGACCACGAGCACCGCGGTAACAAAAGGGCCGGGTAAACCATACCTTCAGATCATTACCACTACACAGGTAATAATCTAGGCCACCGCGACCGAGCCGACACCGAAGACCGCCAACCGAACCCCAACCGCAAAAAAACTCGACGACCAGACCACCACCGGAAGAACAAAACCCGAAGTTTTCCACTCTGCAAGCTAAGGTACCCAACAAAGACTTTACTCTCCCTATTTCTAACTAAGAAAAGTGGGTACTTACCAGACAAATCTGCAACCACGCCCAAATTGCATCAGTGGACTCCACCCAACCGAAGAACCTTCGCAGAATCTAAGACAATACCATGTGGAGACGGCAGGCCCCAAAGGACACAAAGAGCGAACCCCGAAAACGCAACCGGCTTAACTGACAGGATTTGAACTGTCAAGAAACCTCTATTGGTGAGCATGATCCCTGGCTCTTTTTAGTACAATTTAGTTAGATATTGGGGGTGGGACAAGAGTAGGGGGATTATTAATGTGATTTTCCCTCATTGTGCTGTGTGTTCCCCATTCCTAATTAAGTGCACTCTTGAATGACTGTAACTATTCCAGTAATCTAAGTGTAATTTTTCAACGTGATTATTTTATTGTGTCTCTAATAAAACACAGTTTTCTTGCACCAAACCAGTTGTCTACTCCAATTTTGTATCGCAGCCTGTACCTAAGTCCAGAACCAAAGGGTTGTGGGAGCAATTCAAACCACTCACAATAGTCAGAGGCAAAGCTGACTCAACACACCACCCCCTACAGAATGGCGACCATGGGAGGACTCTGGCAACAGGGGTGCGATACAGTAGGCACTGATTCGGAAGAGCAAAGTTTAATGGAAGAGAGGATTTCAAATTATGTTTTCAGTAAGGTGATTATCACTAAGAAGTGGATCACTATTCTGTTGAAGGCTGAGCATCCGGTAGATGCTGCAGCAAAGTGGACAGAAGGGAAGGATCTTAAGAAATCCATAGAAAAGGCAGTCTGGCTAATGTGCTTCAAGAAACAGATCCAGCTTTTGGACAGGCTTGTTGAAGCACAGGCAGCCGAGATATGGGAGTCAGCCCTGGAAGCCCAAGCAAGGGTTCTAGCAGAGGAGAATTTATTGGCGGGATTGCAGGCTCTGAACCAGGAAAAGGTGCAGTTACTGGGGGAGCATAAGATCAGGCAGGAATATTTACAGTGTCAGGTCACCGAGGCCAAGAACAATGAGCTGAGGTTGCGGGAAAAGAATGCCTGCCTAGCAAGACAAGTAAGAGAGCAGGAGGAGATAGTAAGAGACATAAGGGTAGCCTATAAGATAGCGAGCGCACAGGGGTTTGAAGATGCAGATCATGGCCCCTGCCAGGAACAGATAGAGAATCTGAACCATGCTCTAAGGAAGGCAAAAGGCATGGTGTGCCTCATAAGCCCGAGTGCAGCCCAGGTCGACTTTACAGGGAACCTGGGGAGAACGGTTCAGACACCACTGGTAGTGCCAAGGGACGACCCGGCGGAGAAGCAGGAGGACCCACGACCACCACGCATAGCGCCAGGTTTCAGCGAAGTCTGGCAGCAAAGGGAGGTAGAGTTAGGGGTAGAAGCTGATGTGGAAAACCCCCCGCGAGAGGCTGGGACCGGGGCCGATGTGCCCGGCCCAGCAGCAAAGGTTTGGCCCACCCGCTGATGACGGGGAGGCGGGACCCCTCCAAAACCAGTTCGTAGTTCCCCACGGCACCTAACAGCTTAGGGCTATGGTAAGCCATATAACAAAGCTCACAGAAAATGGGGACCCCTCGGTCCACTTCAGGGAAGTGGAACAGGCAGCCAGCATCAACGAGTGCGATGATGCTGAACAGGCCAAAATGCTGCTATTCTCCCTGGAGAGTAAGCTCTTCCAGTCCCTCTCTGACCAGTCTAAGAAGGGACAGTGCAAATATGGGGAGCTCAGGGAGGAAGTTCTTGAGGCCATGGGGATGAATGAGGGAAGTCCTTTCTCCCGGGTGGAGAAAACAGTGCAGCTTGCAGGGGAAACCCCGCAGGCTTTCGCAGCGAGGTTGTGGCCGGTGTATAGGAGCGCCTGTACTGGGGCACCTAAGCGGGCTAATCTCGACCAGGATCAGCTGGCCCACTGGCTCCGTTGCCTGGTGGCAAACAGCTTGCCACAGGTCAGGGCCAAGGCAGAAATGTGGTTTGACCCAAAGCATCCCCTGACTACCGAACTGATGGTGATCAGACAATTGACCCTGGCTTACCGGAATGGTAAAGGAACCGATGCACACCCACCTAAAGGGAAGGTGCATGAAATAAAACCCAGCCAGGGTAGGAAGGAGTGGTATCAGGAAGGGAATAACCCCTCCAGCACAAAGCTTAACTGTTACGGGTGTGGGAAGGATGGACACTGGAGGAAGGAGTGTAGAAATCCTTGGAAGGTTAACAAGGGAAAGAATTCCTCAGCCCCAACCCAAAAGACAGAGACAGGAATCCCTCCCACCACAGTCGAGCCCTTTTTGGACGCAATGAGGACCCTATTGACGGGCCCAGGGAAGGTAGCAGCCACTACTAGTGCTCTGACCCCATCAGCCCCATCCAACCCACAGCCCTGACTAGAGCCAGCGCAGCCTGTTCACCAGCGTTCCCTTAAGTACGACTTATGGAAGAGACCCCTCGTTGAGATGGAGGTAGAAGAGGTGAAAGGGACCTATCTGTTGGACACGGGGGCATCATGCACCGTGATCCATTCAGCTAACCCCACCAGCTCACCTCTACCTAACGGGGTCCCATACAGTCTGTCGGGATTCACAGGTAAAGAACAGGCAGGCTCATTTTCCATCCCGCTGTCCATTCACTTAGGAACACTCCGCTCTAAGTGGACCTGTGTCCTAATGAAGTGGGAAGTGGAGTGTGGAAAAGGGATCCTGGGAGCCGACTTTACTGTAGGCCACGGGATCCGAGTGGATTTAAGGAATCATTGCCTATGGGGGGCAAATATAGGAAAGGAAGGTGGAGTAGTAGTCATCCCAGGGAAACAGGGGAAGGGGACCCTGTGCACCATGAAGCCTAAAGAGGGTTATAACCTCAAGCTCATGGTCAATAATACCACAAGGGAGTTCCAGGCATTTGTGTGAGCCCACCTAGCCACATTTGCCACACACAAGTACAACTGTGGGAGGGTCAACGGGTTCGAGGTCAGCATAGACTGGGACCCTATGGCCCGACCACAAAAGCAGTACAACTTCCCCAGGGAAGCGGAGCCAGACATGGAATCAGCCATGTCCTCCTTAGTGCAACAGGGGGTCCTGAGACCGATAGCCACCCACGTAAACTCTCCACTGTGGCCAGTTAGAAAACCAGACAACTCCTGGAGGGCCACAGTGGACTATCGGGTGCTCAACAGTAACATCCCAGCCTGTGCACCCACAGTAGCAGCAGTTGCCGACCTGATAGGAAGTATCCCAACATCCACGACCACTTTCACGGTGCTGGATATTTCCAACGGGTTTTGGTCCATCCCTTTAAGGAGAGAGGATCAGTACAAGTTTGCCTTTACTTTTAAAGGGCAACAGTACACCTGGAACTGTTTGCCTCAGGGCTTCCACAATAGCCCCAGCATTTTCCACCAATGCATGGCAAACAGTCTAAAGGGCTTTAGCCAGCCCAGGCAGCTGGTACAGTATGTGGATGACCTGCTCCTATTCACCGATTCGAGATAGTAGCATGGCCCACTACTGGCTGAACTGCTGGAACTGCTCAGGCAGGAAGGCTTTAAAGTGAACCCAAAGAAAGCGCAGATCGGCCAGCAGGAGGTGAAATTCCTGGGCCTGACCGTATGCGCTGGGGAAAGGGCCATAGATAAAGCTAGAAGGGAAGCAGTAAAGGAGTTACCGGTCCCCAACACAGTCATGGGAGTGAGATCTTTTCTAGGGCTAACCGGGTACTGCAGAGACTTTATTGTGGACTATGCAGCCACAGCAGCCCCCCTGCTCCGACTCCTACATAAGGGAGTGGAGTGGGTTTGGGATGAGGGGAAGGGACTTGAGGGCAAAAATCCTGCCCCTAACTCAGGTGTAGAGAGGGAGGGACCTGAGGTCGAAAACCCCGCCCCGGACCCAGCCATGGGACCTGGGGGCGGAGACTCTCAGCTCGCAGCAGCAGGCTGTGAAAAGTTATCTGCCTCCAGCCCAGGTTCGGGAGGGGTCAAGCCTGGGGGAACAGCGGTTCGGGTAAAAGGCCCAGTGGCCAAGACAGCCCCACCCGCCAAAGCCCCCAGAAGGTCCCCACGGACGCCCCAGCCGAGAAAGCCATGGTCACCAGCCCTCCAGTTACCAAGGGCCACCCCTCGAGCCAGGGAGAGCTCCAAGGATAGAGGTCCTCAGCCAGCAGCCACGGGCTGCGGGGGACCAACAGTCAAGGACGGTGCGGTCATGCTCGGGGTAGCGGCGAGCCGCAGTCCGACCAGGGATTAGCCTGGCCGCCCCGAGATGGGCGGCGGATGTATATAGTTTTAGTTTAAGGTTAAGGTTTAAGTAAAGTGTAATCATTTAGCTTAAGTTTGGGTGTTTTTAATTTAAGTTAAATAAGGTGATGGGTAGTCTTATGTAAGTAATCTGTTAAGAGTGTGTTTTGGGGTCGAGGTCGTGGGACCCGACCATGCTTCATCAAGCCAGAGAATCTCTTGGGGACCTGGCTGCATGTTTTTACACCTTTTGCAGAAAGATTTTTGGGATGGAATGGATCGTGATCCTATTCGCCCTGATCGGGATGAGTAAGGAGAGGAGGGGCGACGTCCAAGACTTCCACATCTATGGGTGTTCGGGAGACACGGCGCCCCTGGCGATCGACGGGAGCGGCGAATGGGATGCGGAGGAAATGACTTTTGGACTTGATGGCAAAACTGTAAGGTTAAAGTGGGACCCAGCAGGCAGGATGTCAAGTTCAAAGAGGCTTAAAACTTGACATGCCTGGGCCTGTGGGAGACAGCTTTGATTTGTTATTTCAAAACCAGACAACTGGAGGAAACAGAACATGCATTCTTCCCTTAAAACAAATCAACTCAGGAAAGGACTTACTCTTGCACAAACCTAAAGCCCATCAAAACTCTGCATAAATAATCGCTTACAGTTCGAACTAGCTACCAAGCCAGGAAGACACCGATTAACCTTATGCATGACAAACACCCAAGACATTAAAGGCCATTTAGCAACAATACAACTGCCCCAAAACCAGTTAAGGTGAATGGCTATAATCACCTTAACGAGCCTGCCAAAAATCAGAAAAAGAACTAACCCTGATTTGGCGCGCAGATAACAAACTCAAAAACAGTATAACTGTAGGCCCACCGGTAACCAAGCACACAACGACACCACCCTGCATCTTCATTCGGAATCCAACAGGAAGGCTCACGGAGCATCACGGCGAAGGGACACGGTGGGGCAGGCTCGACTGAAGACAACAAGGCCGCAACCGCAGCCCTACACGAGGACCGACCACGAGCACTGCAGTAACAAAAGGGCTGGGTAAACCATACCTTCAGATCATTACCACTACACAGGTAATAATCTAGGCCACTGCGACCGAGCTGACACAGAAGACCGCCAACCGAACCCCAACCACAAAAAAACTCAATGACCAGACCACCACTGGAAGAACAAAACCCGAAGTATTCCACTCTACAAGCTAAGGTACCCAACAAAGACTTTACTCTCCCTATTTTTAAATAAGAAAAGTGGGTACTTACCAGACAAATCCACAACCGCGCCCAAACCGCATCAGCGGACTCCACCCAACTGAAGAACCTTCGCAGACTCTAAGACTAGTACCACGTGGAGACGGCAGGCCCCAAAGGACACAAAGAGCGAACCCCAAAAACGCAACCGACTTAACTGACAGGATTCGAACTGTCAAGAAACCCCTATTGGTGAGCATGATCCCTGGCTCTTTTTAGTGCAATTTAGTTAGATATTGAGGGTGGGACAAGGGTAGGGGGATTATTAATGTGATTTTCCCTCGTTGTGCCGTGTGTTCCCCATTCCTGATTAAGTGTACTCTTGAATGACTGTAACTATTCCAGTAATCTAAGTGTAATTTTCCAACGTTATAATTTTATTGTGACTCTAATAAAACGCAGTTTTCTTGCACCAAACCAGTTGTCTACTCCAATTTTGTATCGCGGCCTGTACCTAAGTCCAGAGTCTAGAACCAAAGGGTTGTGGGAGCGATTCGAACCGCTCAAAACAGTCAGAGGCAAAGCTGACTCAACACACCACCCCCTACAGGTACTACAGTAATCATGGGTGGCTTTAATCTACATATAGTTTGGCCAAACCAAATTAGCAATAATACTGTGGAGGATGAATTCCTGGAGTGTGTACGAGATGGTTTTTTAGACCAGTACGTTGAGGAGCCAACTAGGGAACAGGGTATCCTAGATTGGGTATTGTGCAATGAGAAGGGGTTAATTAATAGTCTTGTTGTGCAGGGTCCTTTCGGGAAGAGTGTCCATAACATGATAGAATTTTTCATTAAAATGGAAAGTGAAGAAGTCCAATCCGAAACTAGGGTCCTAAATCTAAACAAAGGAAACTACGATGGTATGAGTAGTGAATTGGCTATGATAGATTGGGGAGCTTCATTAAAAGGCATGATGGTAGATAGGCAATGGCTAACATTTAAGGAATGAATGCATGAATTGCAACAGTTATACATTCCTTTCTGGTGCAAAAACACAAAATGAAAAGCGGCACAAACATGGCTAACAAAAGAAATGAAGGATATTATTAGATCCAGAGAGGAGTCACATAAAGTTGCCAGAAAAAGTAGCAAGCCTGAGGATTGGGAGCAGTTTAGAGTTCAGCAAAAAAGGACCAAGAGATTGATTAAGAGGGGAAAAATAGACTGAGAGTAAACTTTTAAGGAACATAAAAGCGGATTGTAAAAGCTTCTACAAGTATGTAAAAAGAAAAAGATTAGTGAAGACAAATGTAGGTCCCTTACAGTCAGAATTTTTTTTTTTTTATTCATTGATGGGATGTGGGCGTCGCTGGCTGGCTAGGCCTGCATTTAGTGCCCATCCCTAATTGCCCTTGAGAAGATGGTGGTGAGCCGCCTTCTTGAACCGCTGCAGTCCATATGGTGTAGGTACACCCACAATGCTGTTAGAAAGGGAGTTCCAGGATTTTGGCCCAGCGACAGTGAAGGAACGGCGATACAGGTCCAAGTCAGGATGGTGTGTGGCTTGGAGGGGAACTTGTAGGTGGTAATGTTCCCATGCGTCTGCTGCCCTTGTCCTTCTAAGTGGTAGAGGTCGCGGGTTTGGAAGGTGCTGTTGAAGGAGCTTTGGCGAGTTGCTGCAGTGCATCTTGTAGATGGTACACACTGCAGCCAGAAGGTGGATGGAGTGCCAATCAAGCGGGCTGCTTTATCCTAAATGGTGTTGAGCAGCAGGCTAGAGGGGCCGAATGGCCTACTCTTGCTCCTATTTTCTATGTTTCTATGTTTCTATGTTTCTTACCTACTAATGGGAAAGGGTTTGTTCACGTTATTTTTGCTGAGAGTTTACTTTCTACAGTTTGAAGGATTTTGAGACACATCAGGATGAATGGTGCCTTGGCTGCCTTAGATTGGACCTCGGACGAGGAGTAAGATGAACAGATAAGCATACAAGGGAGAAGGAAATAGAGGGTTATGCTGATAGAGTTAGGTGAGGAAAAACGGGAGGAGGCTCGAGTGGTGCATAAACGCCAGCATGGACTGGTTGGGCCGAATGGCCTGTTTCTGTGCCGTATATCCTATGTAATCCTTTGTAATGACAATCAGCAGCCTGTTGTGCAGAGGCCTGCAGCTGGACAGCAAAGAGGGGAACAGCATGCAGGAGGCAATACCCATGACACAGGGTAGGGTGTACATGTAGAGATTGAGGGGGAAAAATTCAGTTGATTACGCCTCCCGTTAGCGCCTTAAGAGGGCGCTAATAGGGCGCAAAGCAACTAGTGCCCGGGCGCGGTGATGTTTGCGTCGCTCACGAAATTAACTAGACATTTTGCGGCGGCGCTAAACACTACCGCCACGATCTCCTGCGCCGGCAGATCATGATGTCAGTCGAGTGTGCAACGCCCTGGTAGCGCCCTGGACCGGATATTGAGTGGCGCCCCCCGCCTTACCGCCTACTGCTAGCAACGACAGGTTGAGGGGAGCGTTTTGCCGTCAGAAAGGGACTGGGGGAGCGCTATTTAAAGGCGACCGCTTCCTGCCTTTTTTTGAAGGTGACATTTTTGCACCACGCATTCTGAGAGAGAGAGAGAGAGAGAGAGAGATTCAACGCTGTGTGAAGGAGTTTTGGGTACTAAGCAGCACTTTGCAGGTTCATTTTGATTTGTCCTTCCTTGCTTCGCCAGCGCTCTGAGGTAGCGCCTCGCTCCTCAGCCTTTGCGCCTTAAGACAGGTGTGTAGCGCCTGATTCAGCGCTCCAATCACCTCCAGGGGTGTTAAAAGCCAAGTTTGCCGTCGGAGGCGATAATTAGCGCCAGGTGCTAAAATTTGCGCACAGCCGATAATGGCGCCCCAAACGGAGCGATACTGAATTTCTCCCCCTGAGTTTCCTTGACATGTCGGAACAGCTGTGCTTCAGAAGGCTCAGGCTGTCGCGTCAGGTGGTGGCAAACATCTGCAGCTTCCTTAACCTTCTAAATTCTAGGGACTACAACCCGAATTTGTGTAATCTCTTCTCGTAACTTAACCCTTGAAGTCCGGGTTTCATTCTGGTAAACCTACGCTGCACTCCCTCCAAGGACAATATATCCTTCCTAGGGTGTGGTGCCCAGAACTGCTGACAGTATTCCAGGTGTGGTCTAACCAGGGTTTTGTATAGCTGCAGCATAACCTCTACCCCCTTGTACTCTAGTCCTCTAGATATAGCATTTCATAATGCAGCATTCCATTAGCCTTTTTGATTATTTTCTGTACCTGTTCAAGACATTTTAATGATCTATGTACCTGAACCTTCAAGTCTCTTTGGACATCCATTGTTTTTAGCTTTTCACCATTTAGAAAGTACCCTGTTCTATCCTTTTTAGGTCCAACGTGGATGATGTCACATTTGCTTATATTGAAATCAATTTGACACATTTTTGCCCATTCACTTAATCTGTCGATATTCCTTTGTAATTTTATGCGAAGGTATCTGCCATCCAATTTAAGATGCCAGACATGTTGGTATCCATAGTCTGCACGGACGTGGTCAAGGCATGCAAGGACTCAGTTGATTGGTTCGTTTGATATTCCACAGAGTTGACTACTCTATCCATGCAAGAAAACATCATTGCAATGCTCTGTGACATCATCCCACTCATGCTTGAGGTGGATGTAGTGTCCATGTGTAGATAAAGACACTGAAGACAGGAGTTGGTTCATAGGTATTTACTAAGCAAGTCTGGGGGGGCGGTTTCTAAAAGATATACACAATACACAGGCTTATATAGCCCAAGTGGCAATTACCGGCATTACGCACACCTGGGGCTCTTAAAGGCACATACACCATAATTGCTCTTAAAGGCACATACACCACAATTCCTCCCCTTCTAGCTAACTAGTACATCATATTTTAAGTAATTATTAATTACATGTTATATGCAAAATAATATACATTGCTGTATTAATTAATTATAAGTAAGTCTCTCAGGAGGCTTCCTGACTCGGTCCGGATAACGCCTCGGGGGTGTAGTAGTTTCTGGTGGTGTAGTAGGTTCTTCTGGCAAGGCTGATTCAGCTTGAAGGCCAGTGTCGGGTTCATCGGGCTCCAGTATCACCGGATCGGAGGTAGATATGGGTATCTCTGCTTCATCGTTAGATGTATAGAGTGGTGGTGTAGGTTGTCCCTTTTCAGATGACTTGATGATTTGGTCAGCATGGCGCCTTATTATGCTGTCTCCGATGTCCACGGTATACATCAGTGGTCCTAATCGTGTGCAGATAGTTCCAGGCTGCCATTTCTCGGTACGGTAGTCCCGGGCCAAAACTGGTTGGCCTATCTGGAAGGCCCTAGTTGGCCTTTCATTCATGCCCTGAAACTGCCAGTTCTCCACGTCCCTTCGGATGTTGGGCTTGACCAAATCCAGCCGGCATCTTAGGTTTCTATTGCAGAACATCATGGCGGGAGTTTGGTTAGTAACCATATGCGTTGCATTCCTATATGCAAATAAGAAGTTATCCACCTTGTGCTGAAGTTTTATGTCTTCATTACCCATGGCCTTGATGGCCTTCTTGAAGGTCTGGACAAACCTTTCAGCCAATCCATTGGTGGCGGGATGGTATGGGGCGGATGTGTAGTGCTTTACCCCATTGTTCTTTGAGAACTTTCTGAATTCTTCGGACACAAATTGCGGTCCATTATCAGAACATATCTGCTCCGGCAGCCCATTCCTGGCAAATATGGTCCTTAATACTGTGATGGTTTTTTCCGTGGTGGTGGAGGACATCTTTATTACCTCCGGCCACTTGGAGTGTGCATCAACTGCGATTAAGAACATTGAGTCCATAAATGGACCAGCAAAGTCGATGTGCACCCTTTGCCAGGGAGATGAGGGCCACTCCCATGGATGTAGAGGGGCCTGTGGCGGAGCATTTTGGACCTTCTGGCATCCTAGGCAGCTCTTGGTCATGTCTTCGATGTCTCCATCGATACCTGGCCACCATACAAACGCCCTAGCTAGGTTCTTCATTTTCACTCCACCCAGATGCCCCTCGTGAAGCTCCTTTAGCACTTTATCCTGGAGTTTGGGTGGAATCACCACTCTGGATCCACACATCAAGGTTCCTCGGCACACTGACAGCTGTTCTCTTCTTTGCGAGAATGCTGGCAACAGTGGTTCGCCATGTGCTGGCCATCCCTTCACTGTTAAATCGTAGACCCGTGAGAGAGTAGGGTCATTTCTTGTCTCCCTTTCAATGGCAGAATTTGTCACCGGTAGACATTCCACTATGGTAGAGTGGAATATCTCTACTGGGTCTACTGTAGGCGCCTCTTCTATCGTTGGCAACGGTAGGCGTGATAAACCGTCAGCATTCCCATGCTGTTTTGACCCTTTGTATTCAATGTTGTATTGGTGTGCCCCTAGAAAAAGGGACCACCTCTGTAGCCTTTGTGCCGTCATAATGGGGACACCTTTTTTAGGGTTGAATATGGAGATGAGGGGTTGATGGTCAGTCAGCAAGGTAAATTTTTGTCCGTGTAGGTAATGGTTGAATTTCTTCACTCCCCATACCAGGCTGAGTGCTTCCCTGTCTATCTGGGCATAGTTACGCTCAGCTGAGTTCAATGAGCGTGACGCAAAAGCTATCGGCCGTTCCGAGCCATGAGGGAATCTATGGGACAATACCGCTCCTATGCCGTAAGGGGATGCATCGCACGCCAGTCTGATTGGTAGTGATGGGTTGTAATGAGCCAAAATTTTCTCGGATGTGATTAAGTCTTTACATTTATGGAAGGCACGTTTACAGTCTTCGTTCCATTTCCAAATCACTCCTGTCTGTAGAAGATCATTAAGAAGGTGTAGAATAGTTGATAAGTTCAGTAAAAATTTATGATAGTAATTTATTAATCCCAGGAATGACCTTAATTGTGAAACATTTTCAGGTGCTGGGGCTTTTATAACTGCTTCAATTTTTTCAGGTGACTTATGCAACCCTTCCTTATTAATTATGTGGCCACAATATGATATCTGATTTTGGAAGAATTCGCACTTGGGGTGATTTGCTCGTAGGCCCCGTTCTTTCAGCCTAGTGAGCACCTGCTCCAAATTGGCAAGGTGCTCGTTGTCGTTTTCTCCTGTTATAAGGATGTCGTCTAGGTAGCATTGAGTCCCCGGAATCCCTTGCAGGACTTGCTCCATAGCTCTTTGCCAGATAGCTGGAGCTGATGCTATTCCAAAAACCAGTCGATTGTACTGGTATATGCCTTTGTGTGTGTTTATTGTGAGATACTTTTTAGAGGTCTCCTCAACCTCCATCTGTAGATATGCCTGTGCCAAGTCAATTTTTGTGAAACTTTTCCCTCCGGGTAGTGAGGCGAAAATATCTTCTATCCTCGGAAGAGGATACTGTACCGTGTGAAGGACCGGGTTTACAGTCATTTAAAGTCCCCACAGTTGCGAATTTTTTTCTGTTCCTCAGAGTTATTTTTCAATGTTTTTTTCATGACTGGAATGATGGGTGTTGCCCATTCGCTCCAATCTATTTTGGATAATACGCCTGCCTTTTCCAAATTCTTCAGCTCTGCCTCGACTGCCGGACGTATTGCGTATGGCACCGGTCTTGCCTTAAAAATTTTTGGAATTGCTGTATCTTCCACTTTTATTGAGGCGGTGATGCCTTTCAAGGTTCCTAGTTTCTCTTGAAACACTTCTTTGGCGTTGGCCAAGATGTCTTTTAATCGTTCAGGTATGATGTCATCATTGCTTTTTTCCTTACTGGTCACCGTCAGTGCCTGAATGGAGTGCCAGTCTAAACGTATCTTCCTTATCCATTCACGTCCCAACAACGGTGGACCACCATCTTGTAGAATGTATAAATACAACTTTTGTATTTCTTTGCCGTTGTATACCACAGGCACCTTTATTTTTCCTTTGGGGTAGACTTTCTGCCCCGTATATGTTTTTAAGATAATGGATGTGTCTTTTAGAGGTATATGCGAAAATAGCCTCTCGTAATCTCGTCGATTTATTACGGTTAGAGCTGATCCTGTATCTAGCTCCATTTTAACTGGGGACCCTGCTATTGTGAGGGTAACCCAAATGGTTTGGTAATCCTCTTTGGCAAGTACATTATGTAATTTGAGACAGCTTAGTCTCTTGTTTCTGGAGTCGCTATCGCTATTCTGGTCTTCGGAGCTATTGTCCGTCATCATTTGTACCTTCCTGTACTTTTCTTTATTGATTCTTTGTTTTCTGTCAGTGGATTTATTTTGTCCAGATTGGCATACCCGTGCAATGTGTCCAATCTTACCACATTGCCTGCATGCTTTGCCCTTGAACCAGCAGTCCCTCTGGTTATGGGTGGATCTGCCGCAGCGATAACATCTTCCGAACTCCTGTGTCATTTTATGGGTGCCGAAGTCCTGTGTCTCTTGTTGTATCTCTGCAGCTCCTTTTGCTGCTGCTTCATATGATACAGCCATACTGAAAGCTTTGTCCAATGTTAAATCTTTTTCAGAAAGCAGTCTTTTTTGTGTTCCTTCACTTAAGAGACCACAAACAAATTTGTCTCGAAGATAATCCGATAGTCCTGCTCCGAATTGGCAGTACTTTGATAGCTTTCCTAATTTGGTTAGGTAATCAGCGTTACTTTCATTCTTGTGTTGATTTCTCTTGAAGAACTTGAATCGTTCCGCTATCAGCAGCGGTGTTGGGTTTAAATGCTCCTGCAGGGTATCAACAATTTCTTTAAAAGTCTTGTCCTTTGGTTTGGCTGGAGTGATTAAATTTCGTAACAGCCCGTATGTCTTCGCGCCCATTAAGTTCAGAAGTACTGAAGCTTTTTTTTCATCTGTTATTCCATTTGCAGTGCAATAAACCTCTACTCTTTCCACGTATGTGGCCCAATCTTCTATTTCGCCATCAAAAGCCTCAATATTACCAGATTTAGGCATTTCAGAAAAGATATGGTGCTTCCCGCGCTTTTTTTTTCTCTGTAGCAACGATATGGTGCTTCCCGCGCTTTCCTGCCGCTGCTACCGATAACAACGCTGTTTTACTGTGGTTTCCGTTTATTCACTGTTGGAGACTCGTTCCCGACGGAGGTCTAAACGCTGACCTGCTTGTCGCGCCGGCCGTCTCTCGAGTGCACCCTCCCAGTCCGTTATTGCTTGCCTCCGATTTTGCTGCCTGTCTCAGCTGTAGAGCCCGCCGCTGGAGCTCCAGCCTGACGCCCAGGAAGGATTAGCGCAGTACCTGTCACCAGCTTGGCCAGCTGGTGAAACCACAGTTTCTCTTACTTCCTTGAGTCTTCTGGACGTTGGAGGAATCGATGTCCTTGAGGTGCTGCCGAATTGCAGGTAAGTCCGATCCCATCCTCGTCACCACTGTAGTGTCCGTGTGTAGATAAAGACACTGAAGACAGGAGTTGGTTCATAGGTATTTACTAAGCAAGTCTGGGGGGGGGGGGGTTTCTAAAGGATATACACAATACACAGGCTTATATAGCCCAAGTGGCAATTACCGGCATTACGCACACCTGGGGCTCTTAAAGGCACATGCACCATAATTGCTCTTAAAGGCACATACACCACAGTGGACTCCTCCATTCTCTCTGCAATCATGGTCAGTGTGCTTGGAAGGCCTGTCAGAACATCACACATTCTCTGCTGCTCCTCAATAATTATCCTTTTCATCGATGATCTCCAGGGTATATCATCTGAGTCCAGCTGAGCAGAGCTTGGAGAGGGCAGCACCCTCCGATGCGGACTTTCCACAGCTCTCCCTGCCACGACCGTATGCTCTTGCTCTCTTGTGAACTGTGAATCACCAGGTGAAATCTCAACTATCTGTCTAACTGGTCCCAGCAAAGTGCTTGTATCTGAGCTGGCGCATGGTTAGTATGAGTCCTGTGACGGTGCATGCTCAGAAGGAATCAGCTCCTCTGAGGATTGTCATCCGTGAGGTCCAAGGACTCCTGCTGCACACATGAAGGCCCAGCAAGGTAAGTATGTTGCAACTTATCATTATGAAGGTGATATGTTCCACTCGCTGTTGAAATCAAGTCAACATGACTTAGTGCCGTATGACATGTGGGTCACTGATATTTAATTCAGTCACCAGGTAACTGGGATGTCCCCATCTCACCATCTCCGATAGCCAGGGACACCCAAATGCCACTGATCTCCAGCACTTTCTCCTCTTCAATTGTTAACTGAGAAATCTGTGGAGGACCACCTCTGTTTCTCTCCCACTCCCTAGTGTTGTGCGTTCTCTTCTTCTGTAATGAGGGAAAGAACAGATCTAGGAGCGAGTGTAATGGCATGTGTTCACCCAATGGATGCAGTGCATTTGGTGAGGGTGACTATCAGGGAAAGGCGTGAAATTGCATAAGGATCAGGGTGAGTGGCAGTGGTTGATGGATAGATGGGGATGTGAGGAAGTGTATAGAAATGGGTGTACTTGCAGGGTTAATGGGTGTCAAGAGCAAAGTGATGGAGTATGTTTGACAAGGCAGAGTGAGGGGGTGAGGTGATGTGCACTGCAGGATGTAGGTGAATGTGCAAATGTAATCACCTTTCCTGACCTGGTTAGGTCATTAAAGTGCTTCCTGCACTGAATCCAGGAGTGCGGCACCTCCTGGGCCACCTCCAGCCAATTGGCGCCAAACCCGGAAGTAAAATGATAATGAGGTGGCTGCTGACAGCTGAGCTGAACTTACTTCTGGGTTTCACATGCGTTATCGAACCCCACCCACCGCCCCCCCGCTTCGCTCCCAACGTGCCTCAGTGGTAATATCGGGGGCACTCACCATTTGATGAATGCAGTCATATCTTTGGTCCTCATGTTAACATCGTTCCAAACTTCTGACCATCTGGAGCATTACTCTTGACAAAGCATGTGCAATTTATTTTTTGGCAATTTCCTCTTTAGTGCTGGGTATTATTTTGATTATGATTTGATTTTGTTCCAAATATTATTTAATTTAATTGATGAGCCCATTTTCTGTTTGTTAAATTGCTTCCATTTGTCCTCTACTACAATGTTAAAAAGTTATTGCCATTTAATAGTGCATCAATAGTTTTGTTTGTTTAGAGCACTACATACTTCTGTTTCAACTTTGCAATTAATACACATTCTGGCATTTTAGTGCTGTCCGTGTCATTAGAGATGATAATAATAAAATTTATCTCCATAAGTTTAAAATATAAACAAACTGGGCTATGATTGTCACTGCTGGCAGTAAGAGGTTTCTCACTGCTGGTGTCAATGAGCATCTTCACTCCCATCTGTTATTGTGATTTGCCTTCTGCCATTTCCCATCAATTTTAAATTGCTAACTATCTGGCTGGTGTATTTTTGCCATTCCATTTGACTGCCAATAATAAAGTGTAAAAGGCAGAAAGAAAGAAAGACATATAGGATGCCCCAAAGCATTTTACAGCCAACGAAGAACTTTTCTGAAGTGTCGTCACTGTTGGAAACACGGCAGCCAATTTGTGCACCAAAAGATTCCACAAACAGCAATGTTATACTGACCACATAATCTGTTTTAGTGATGTTGGTTGAGAGATAAATATTGGTCATGACATTAGGGAGAACTCCACTGCTCTTCTTTGAAATAATAGCCTGCGATATTTTGGGGGAGAAATTTAGTTTCGCCCCGTTTGGGGCGCAATTATCGCCTCCGACTGCAAACTTGACTTCTGTCGCCCCTGGAGGTGATTGCAGCGCTAAATCAGGTGCCAAACCACTGTCTTAAGGCGCTAACGCCGAGGAGCGAGGCGCTACCTCAGAGCGCTGGCGAAGCTCATGTGATGTCAGTCAGCAATGGAACACAGACACACTGGCGCCGGCCAGTTCTTAAAGGGGAGGGTCGATCTTGCTCTCCATCCACACCCTGCTCATTGCAGCCTTGAATCTCAGTCTGGAGAGACCTGTACATCAAACCTGCTGGAAAGAAAAATGGAGAGGCCCAGGGAAAGAGCTTAGGGTGCAGCCCCCACAGTCTCTTCTAAATCGATGCAAGGAAGATCAAATCAAAATGGACCTACAAAGTGCTGCTCAGTACCCAAAACTCCTCAACACAGCTTTGAATATCTTCAGAAGTCTCTCTCTCTCACTCAGAATGCGTGGTGCAAAAATGTCGTGAAAAAAAAACCAGGAAGTGGTCGTCTTTAAATAGCGCTCCCCAGTCCCTTCCCGACTGCAAAGTGTTCCCCTCAACCTGTCATTGTTAGTGGCAGGCGGTAAGGCAGGGGGCGCCACTCAATATCTGGTCCGGGGCGCTACCAGGGCGTTGCACGCTCGACTGATGTCATGATCTGCGGGCGCAGGAGATCATGGCGGTAGTGGTTAGCGCCGTCACAAAATGTCTGGTCAATTTTGGGAGCGCTGCAAACATTGCCGTGCCCGTGCGCTAGTTGCTTTGCGCCCCATTAGCGCCCTCTTAATGTGCTAACGGGAGGCTCAAACCAACCAAATTTTTCCCCCCTTTATGTCCACCTGAGAGGGCAAACATTTTAACATTAAACATTGAACCTAGTTTAACATCTTATCTGAAAGGCGGCACCTCCAATGGTGCAGCACTCCCTCAGTACTACACTGAAGTGTCAGCATATATTTTGTGCTGAAGTCGCTGGAGTGGGACTTGAACCCACAACCTTCTGACTTAGAGACAAGGAGCTGAACTTTTACCTTGGAGTCGCGATGGCACGCAGGGGACCTCTGGATCGCATTGGGAACCCGGAGTTGGAGAGGCGCATTTTAAGAACATAAGAAATAGGAGCAGGTGTAGGCTATACGGCCCCTCGAGCCTGCTCTGCTATCCAATAAGGTTATGACTGATCATCGTACCTCAACTCCACTTTCCCATCTGATCTCCAGATCCCTTGATTCCCCTAGAGCCCAAAAATGTATCTATCTCAGCCTTGAATATACTTAAAGACTCAGCATCCACAGCCCTCTGGGGCAGAGAATTCCAAAGATCCACAACCCTCTGAGTGAAGACATTCCATCTCATCTCAGTTCTAAATTGCCGACCCCTTATCCTGAGACTATGCCCCCTCGTTCTAGTTCTAGACACTCCAGCCAGGGGAAACAAACTCTCAGCATCTACCCTGTCAATCCCCTTCAGAATATTGTATGTTTCAATGAGATCACCTCTCATTCTTCTAAACTCCAGAAAGTATAGGCCCATTCTACACAATCTCTCATCATAGGACAGTCCTCTCATCCCAGGAATCAATCTAGTGAACCTTCGTTGCACTACCTCCAAGGCAAGTATATCCTTCCTTAGCTAAGGAGACCAAAACTGTGCACAGTACTCCAGGTGTGATCTCACCAAGGCCCTGTACAATTGTAGCAAGACTTCCTTACTCTTATACTCCAACCCCCTTGCAATAAAGGCCAACATGCCATTTGCCTTCCTTATTGTTGCTGTACCTGCATGCTAACTTTCTGTGTTTCTTGCAAGAGGACACCCAAATCTCCCTGAACACCAACATTTAAAAGTTTCTCACTATTTAAAAAATATTCTGTTTTGCTATTCTTCCTACCAAAGTGAATAACCTCACATTTCCCTACATTATACTCCAAGTGTCACCTTACTGCCCACTCACTTAGTTTATCTATACCCCTTTGCAGACTCTTTGTATTCTCCTCTAATACTGAAAAATGCAGGCTCATAGAAACATAGAAACATAGAAGATAGGAGCAGGAGTAGGCCATTCGGCCCCTCGAGCCAGCTCCACCATTCAATGCGATCATGGCTGATCATCCAAATTCAGTACCCGCTCCCTGCTTTCTCCCCATACCCCTTGATCCCTGCAGCCTTAAGAAATATATCCAACTCCTTCTTGAATATATTTAATGAATTGGCCTGTACTGCCTTCTGTGGTAGAGAATTCCACAGGTTCACCACTCTCTGGTGAAGAAATTCCTCCTCATTTCTGTCCTAAATGGCCTACCCCTTATCCTTAGACTGTGCCCCTGGTTCTGGACTCCCCGACCATCGGGAACATCCTTCCTGCATCTAGTCTGTCCAGCCCTATCAGAATTTTATAAGTTTCAATCAGATCCCCTCTCATTCTTCTAAACTCCAGTGAGTACAAGCCCAATCGACCCAATCTCTCCTCATACGTCATTCCTGCCATCCCAGGTATCAGCCTGGTGAATCTTCGCTGAACTCCTTCCATGGCAAGAACATCCTTCCTCAGATAAGGCGACCAAAACTGCACACAATACTCAAGATGTGGTCTCACCAAGGCCCTGTATAACTGCAGCAAGACATCCTTGTTCCTCTACTCAAACCCTCTCGCTACGAAGGCCAATATACCATTTGCCTTCTTAACCGCCTGCTGCAGCTGCATGCTTACCTTCAGCGACTGGTGCACAAGGACACCCAGATCTCGTCGCACTTCCCCTTCTCCCAATCCATTACCATTCAGATAATAAACTGCCTTCCTGTTTTTGACACCAAAGTGGATAACCTCACATTTATCCATGTTATATTGCATCTGCCATGCTTTTGCCCAATCACCCAACCTGTCCAAATCATACTGGAGTTTCTCGGCATCCTCCTCACAGCATACACACCCACCCAGCTTTGTATCATCTGCAAATTTGGAGATATTACATCTAGTTCCCTTGTCTAGATCATTAATATATATTGTGAATAGCTGGGGTCCAAGGACCAATCCCTGCAGTACCCCACTAGTCACTGCCTGCTACTCGGAAAAAGACTCATTTATTCCAACTCTTTGCTTTCTATCTGCCAACCAGTTCTCTATCCAAGTCAATACCTTGCCCCCAATCCCATGTGCCTTAACTTTACATGCTAATCTCTTATGCGGGACCTTATTGAAAGCCTTCTGAAAGTCCAAATACACCACATCCACTGGTTCTCCCTTATCTATTTTACCAGTTACACCCTCAAAAAATTCCAGTAGATTAGTCAAGCACGATTTACCTTTTGTAAATCCATGTTGACTTTGTCCGATCCTGTCACTGTTTTCCAAGTGCTCTGCTATTACATCTTTTATAATGGACTCTAGCATTTTTCCCACTACCGATGTCAGGCTTACCAGTCTGTAATTCCCCGTTTTCTCTCTCCCACCTTTTTTGAACAGTGGGATAATATTAGCTACCCTCCAATCCATGGGAACTGTTCCAGATTCCATCGAATGTTGGAAGATGATCAGCAATGCATCTACTATTTCTAGGGCCACTTCCTTAAGTACCCTTGGATGTAGATTAAAATGGCCCTCGGGATTTATCGGCCTTCAATCCCATCAATTTCCCGAACACCATTTCCCTACAAATACTGATTTCTTTCAGTTCCTCCCTTTCATCAGACCCTATGTTCCCTGACATTTCTGGGAGGTTATTTGTGTCCTCTTTTGTGAAGACAGAACCAAATTATGTATTTAATTGGTCCGCCATTTCTTTGTTCCCCATTACAAATTCCCCTGATTCTGACTGCAAGGGACCTACGCTTGACTTCACCAATCTTTTTCTCTTCACATATCTATAAAAGCTTGTACAGTCAGTTTTTATGTTCCGTGCAAGCTTACTCTCATATTCTATTTTCCCTTTCTTAATGAATCCCTTTGTCTGCCTTTGTTGAATCCTAAACTGCTCCGAATCCTCAGGTTTACTGCTTTTTCTGGCCAATTTATATGTCCTCTCCTTGGATCTTATGCTATCCCTAATTTCCCTTGTTAACCATGGTTGAGTCACATTTTTATTTTTATTTTTATGCCAAACTGGGATGAACAAATTCTGTAGTTCATCCATGCGGTCTTTGAATGTTTGCCATTGCCTATCCACCGTCAACCCTTTGATTGACATTCCCCAATCAATCCTACCAAACTCGCGCCTCAGACCATCGTAGTTTCCTTTATTTAAATTTAGGACCCTAGTCTCTGCGTCGACTACTTCATTCTCCATCTTAATGAAGAATTCAATCATATTATGATCGCTCCCACCCAAGGGGCCTCGTACAACAAGATTGCTAATTAATACTTTCTCGTTACTTAATACCCAGTCTAAGATGGCCTGATCTCTGGTTGGTTCCTCGACATATTGGTCCAGGAAACCATCCCGTAAACACTCCAGGAATTCCTCCTCCACAGTATTGTTACTAATTTTGTTAGCCCAATCTATATGTAGATTAAAGTCACCCATGATAACTGCTGTGCCCTTATTGCACGCTTCTCTAATTTCCCTTTTAATGCCAGAAAGACAGAAGGCTGCCCTAGGATTTAATGATGCCTCCTTGGAAATCTTAATCCAAGGAGTCAGGGCCCACAGGAACATCCTGTTCCCTGCTGATGGGAGGAAGAGGCTAGCTGGCTGGACAAAGAAAGCATGGCTGGAGATCGCTGAAGAAGTGAACAGCAGGCATGTTGTTGGCAGGACCTGGATACAGTATAGAAAATGCTTTAACAACCTCCTGAGGTCAGGAAAGGTGAGTGCAATGCCACATTCAACTACATCCTGATGTGCGTGTCACCCCACCCCCCTCACTCTGCCTTCCCAAGCCTACTCCTGCACATCACTTCTCACACCAACCTTTCAGGTGCACCCATCCTTCTCAGTCTATGCACTTACTCACATCCCCACCTGGCCATCCACCACTGACACTCATCCTCATCTTACTGCAATGTTACACCTCTCCCTCATAGTCACCCTCTACAGATGTTGCCCATCCATCACTTCCACTCATTCCATGACTCTCACTCAAAGGTATCTTTTTTCCTTCCTTGCAAGAGAAGAGAGCACAGAACACCCAACAGAGACAGTGAACCGCTGGTGGCCCTCCAGTGATGACATCGTTCACTTCAGCATCGGAGGAGGCGCTACAGCTGAGACGAGTTGTGGAGCCGCAGACGGTCAGTGATGGAGAGAGGGGGACCTCCCAGCTACCTGGTAACAGAATTAAATATCATATAGTGGAGGCAGGGACAGCAGTGGAGAGCTCTCGTCGGAGGACACCGGACACTCCAAGCAGTGCTCAGCTGGACAAAGATGCTGAGCCTAGAAATGTCTCCTGCAGATCCCTGGATGGAGCCTGATGTGAAGATGTTGAGGGCCGTGGTGATTTTGACAGCCACTGGTAATGCGTGCCCATCAGGTTCACTTGGCAGCAGGTCTTCTTCCAGCAAACTACAAATGTCTGCCACGACCTGACGTGTTACCCTGAGCCTCCTGAGGCACTGGTGTTCAGTCATGTCCAGGAAGCTGATCCTCTGCCTGTATACCCTGTGTTGGGTTATCGCCTCCTGCGAGCTGCACCCCTGTGCTCATCCTCTCTCTCCTGTAGAGCGGCAGGTCAGTGAGAAGGAGGCTGCTGCTGCTGATGTTGTTGCTGCTGGTCCTCATCTGAGGTCCAAGGTGAAACAGCATAAGTGGCACCGATGCTGATCTGATATTTGACAGAAGTAAATTGGAGATCAGATGCACAATCCTCCAATGTAGTGAGAGTGACCTCCAAAGTTGTAGAAATCACTTACAAACTCCTGAAAGCAAACTCTCAGCACAAATGGTGTCAGCAAGAGCCTTTCTCTTAGGCAAAGAAGCAGGTGTGAGGTGTGAATATTTATTTGATTTTTAAAAAAATATAATTTGTTCAGCTCCCACAATTGCTGCTGTGCTCTCGCCTTACTTTCACTGGCAATGTTCAGCAAACCCAGGAATCCAGTGGACAGCTGGTAAAAGCTGCAACATCAGATACAAAAGGCCTCTTAACTATCTAAATTGCTTTAATTAGATGACTCATCTCTCCCAAGGTGGCCTCTCGTGCGCTGCATAATACACCTGAAGCTGGCGGGTTGAACCCGGCTTCCCAACGGGCTGTCAAATTCAGCGCTTTTAACTGCCCTCCCACTCGCAAACCCACACACTCTTTAAATTAAAAATTCAGCCCCAGAATGCTACCACTGAGCCACGGCTGAACTGAAGAGGTAGTGTCAGACTGTTTTCAAATTAAAAACAAAATTGCAGACCCCTCTGAATATCAACAGGCATAGTTCTTAAAGGGAGACCACCATTAAAAAGGGACACTTAAAAAATATATAGTTACCTGAATGTGGAGCCGAGAGGAACAGGAGTGCTCCTTCTGGATCCACTGCAATCCCAAAGACCATGTTGGTCCCTGCCCAGGCCCCTTCCAATTACCTCTCACCCCCATCCTGATTCGTCCTTCACTCCCAATCATCCTCTCCCTGCTGATCACTTCACTCTCCTTTCCCAGGACCTATCTGACGGCCACTGCCAGGAGGCAATCGGCCTGGCTTCGCCTTGGTGGAACCAGCGAGCTGCCTCGGGATGATTAATATCCACAGCTCGCTGGTAATATGCTGATGAGGTCTAAGGCCCAACCTTGGGTGCGCCTGGGGCCTCCAGCTTCTGGCGCACGCTCCCAGCTCACCACCTATTTCAGGCCCGAAAATGTTTCAAAACAAATTTCCACCCCGAAAATATATTCTAAGCAGCAACTAGTAATACTCTTATCTACAGCTGCAGAACTCTTCACTGCAACCCTTTATCCTCATTGGAGAAAGTCAAGCTTCTGGCAGTGTTCCTTACAGTTTAAAGCATTTAAATTATATGACGCTGTTCTGTGAAATTTTAGGGGCCTAGTTTAAGTAATTTATCGTAGTGTAGTGGTTCGTGTAGATCGCCACTAAATAAGAGAGTTTGACTTTGACGAACTATTAACAAGTTGTTTATTTACAGGAACAGATTAATTACATCAGGTAAGATGGCAGGTAAGATGGCTGACTGTAGGAGGACCGTGGTATAGGTCTTGTCCCAGCGGGGACTCCACGAGGACTAACTAGAAGTTTCCCAGCTCAATTGCCAGCAGGTTCCGAGCTCAACTGCCAGCAGGTTCCGAGCTCAACTGCCAGCAGGTTCCGAGCTCTACTGTTGGAAGGTTCCGAGCTCTGACGTCATGACGTCATGACGCAGAGTACAGGAGAGAAGCCTGAGTATAGTAACAGACACATACAGTAAGGTAAGTTAAAGGGAATTATGTATCTCAATGTAAGGGACACTGTGGTATCGCCACAGTAGCTTAATTTTGATTTTTTAAAGAGGAAATTTGAGTACTTATTGGTTCTTTCTTAATAGCTTTCATGTAAAGTCTCCCTTTTAAAAATAGAACAGCAATGAAAAATCACTTCCTTATGGTAAAGTGAATGCCTCTTTTCAGATTTGGCCCTGGAAGTGGACAGGCGACATTGTCAGCTATCAAACATAACATCAGTTACAAAGCTGCAACTTTATTGTATGGGCTGCCAATGGGCTATTACGTAGGTGTCAGCCTTGGTTCCGTGGTACGACTCAGAAGTCAGAAGGGCATGCATTCAAACCCCACTACAGAGGCTTGAGCACATAATCTAGGATGACGCTTCAGTGCAGTTTTGAGGGAGTGTTGCATTGTCGTTAAACCGAAGTACAATCTGCCCTCATAAGTAGATGTAAAAGGTCCCATGGCACTATTTGAAGAAGAGCAAGGGAGTTCTTTTGGTGGCCTGGCGAATAGTTATTCCTCAACCTATATCACTAAAACAGAGTATCTGATCATTTATCTTATTGTTGTGTGTAGGACTTTACTGTGTGCAATTTGGCTACCACCTTTCCTATTCTACAACAGTGATTGCACTTCAAAAGTACATCCTTGGGACATCGTGAGGTCGTGAAAGGTGCTTTATAAATGCAAGTTCATTCTTTCCAAAAGTAGAAGGAGCTAATGTCATATCTAAGAACTAAAGTCACGAAATGGGATTAGACTAAACATAAAGGGAAAAAAATTAAATATTTTTAAAATATTTAAACAAAAAGAAAGGAACATGAGAAAATGGGACAAAAAAATTGCAGTGAACACTAAATGAAATTAAAAGATTTTTTTCAGCTACATTTGGTGAAAATTAATTATGTAACAATGAACAAGACCTTTCAAGAATTACAATTGAAATAATGAATGGCTAATTGTATTGGGAAGCTTTTAAATAATTTTGTTGTAGAAAATGTTGGTTGATCTCCTAACTCACTATTGGATAGAAATACTACACAAAGTATACTTTACTGTGGCTTGCACTCATACAGCACTTTTAATTTAATAAAACACCCTAAGATGCTTTGCATAGCGAATGTGAGTACCAAGCAGGAGTTAAAGAGTTAGGAGATAAGTAAAGTGGCGAAAGGGATTAGGGAGGAAGGGGTAAGGTCGTGGAAGGGTTTTTAAAGTAGGGCTGTGGCAAAGCCACCAAGAGACTCTTGCAGTAATGTATATAATTACCTTTAACAGGGGCTTGTTACCTTTAAGTGTTTGCTCTGTATAAACAGCGCGGATTCGGTAAAATGGCAATCCAGCGCGATGACGTCATCACGCAGGTCACGTGACGTTCCCAACGGCGGGAAACGTGATGACGTGATGACGTCAGAGGGGAGAGGCGTTCCCCCTCTGTCCTGGTGGAACCAGTTGGTGTACAGACCTGTGTAGAGTTTCTCCTGCGTTTTTGTTTGTAACTTTTACTAGTGCATTAAACCACGTTTGGTTAACTGCTAGTTTCAGTCTCAGTACTTTCGTTAGGAGTTCAAGCACTCCTACATTGGTGACCCCGAATCCTCGCGGACATTCTTCGCGGCGGAAACGGAATGCAGGGCCATGATGGAAGGCAACGCAGTGGCTTTGAAGCTCCCCCAATTTTGGGAACAACAGGCGGCCTCCTGGTTCGTACAAGCGGAGGCGCAGTTCGAGCTCCGCAATGTCATGCAGGATCAGACCCGTTATCTTTACGTGGTCTCCGCACTCGACAGCTCGACAGCGTCGAGGATCATCAGCCTACTGGAGAACCCCCCCGGCCACCGACAAGTATGTCGCCATTAAGGCACGGCTAATGCAGGTATTCGGCCTTACGAAGGCAGAATGCGCACACCACCTACTCACGCTGCCCGGGTTAGGAGACTCCAAACCTTAGGCACCAAACTCCATTGCACCACGGCCTACCTCCCACAGACGAATGGGCTGTGTGAGCGTTTTCATCGTTCATTGAAGGCGTCGGTCAGGGCCGGCCTCCTGGACGTGGCATGAGTCGATAAACTGCCTTGGGTTATGCTGGGGTTGCGCACGGCGCCAAAGGAGGACCTGCAGGCTTCGGCCGCGGAAATGGTTTACGGCCAGCCGCTCCGGGTACCAGGCGAATTCCTGCCATCCCCTACACAGCCGTGGTCCACAGCCACTCAGCGGGAAGCCCACCGGGAAGCAGCCAGTGCTTCCGGCCAGTTCCGACGTTGCATCACGGTTTTCCTGCCTCCCACATTCCAGTGGAGTTGATGAAGGCCAAATTCATGTTCGTTCGTCAAGACGCCCATTGCAGCCCACTCCAGCCTTCGTATACAGGTCCTTTCCGGGTTTTACAGACAGGGGCTAAGACTTTTTTGGTCGACCTCGGGGGCAGGCCGGACCACATCTCCGTCGATCGCCTCAAGCCCATGCACTTGGACCTTGAACAGCCAGTCCAGCCAGCTCAGCCACGGCGTAGGGGTCGACCGCCGGCTGCTGCCGCACCTGATCAGGCCGCTATCCCCTCCAGCTCACCAGCTGCTCAGCGTTTTCCTCTCCGGGAATTTAGGAGTCGTTCAAACAGGCTTGTCCGACCTCCTCTGCGATTGACTTTCCTTATTAAAGACAATTCTGGGGGGGCGTATGTGGCAAAGCCACCAAGAGACTCTTGCAGCAATGTATATAATTGCCTTTAACAGGGGCTTGTTACCTTTAAGTGTTTGCTCTGTATAAACAGCGCGGGTTTGGTAAAATGGCGATCCAGCACAATGACGTCATCACGCAGGTCATGTGGCGTTCCCAACAGTGGGAAACGTGATGACGTCATGACGTCAGAGGGGAGAGGCGTTCCCCCTCTGTCCTCGTGGAACCAGTTGGTGTACAGACCTGTATAGAGTTTCTCCTGCGTTTTTGTTTGTAACTTTTACTAGTGCATTAAACCACGTTTGGTTAACTGCTAGTTTCAGTCTCAGTACTTTCGTTAGGAGTTCAAGCACTCCTACAGGGCAAGGATTTTGAATTTAGTGCAATGAGGGATAGGGAGCCAGTGGATGTTGGCAAAATGCAACAGTGATGGATGAGCTCGAGTTAGTCACAGCAAGGTACAGGCAGTGGAATTATATAGGTTGGCACCAAGTAGGATGGTGAGAAGGGTGTTGGAGAAGTCAAGCCTTGCAGTTATGAAAGTGGGAATAAGAATTTCAGCATAGGCGGGGCTCCGGTAAGGACAGAAGCAGCCAATGTTGCAGAGGCTGATGTATTGTGTATGGAGTTTGAAGTTCATTTCAGAATTAAACAGAGCACTAGTTCAGCTTGAACAAGCTGCTGGTGAGGGGTATGGATTAATTACAAAGGTAGAGATTTTTTTTAGTGGGAGATGGATAAAGTGGTTTTGGATTTCATAATGTTTAATTAGAGAAAGTTCTGCTTCATTCAAGACTTGATATTAGATATGCAACCTGATAAAACAGAGGTGGTTGTAAAATTGAAAGAAGTGATGAAAAAGTAGAGCTGAGTATCTTTTTTGGGTGCTAAACAGTTGCCTAGGCCTCCAATATGGCGGGCAGGAATCACACGCTCATTACGAGCCAGCAGTGTGATGCCCAGAAGTACAGACAAAAAAAATCTGCATCCAGGGCCACGTCTGAAACAGGTCCTTTGCACATTCAGATAAGAAGCCTGGGCCTGTTTGAAGAATCCTCTGCAATATTGGTTTGTCCTGAGCCATCCAATGCCAATTCGCCCTGATCCCGACCTCTGCCCTCCCTGATTCTGGCCTCTGCCCTCCCCCCAATCCCAGCCTCTGCCCTCCCCTCAATCCCAGCCCCTGCCCTCCCCTCAACCCTGGCCTCAGAACTCCCCACGATCCCAGCCTCTGCCCTCCTAGATAGCTACCCTCTCAACCTGATCACCTACCCTCCCAACCCAGTTGCCACACCTTCCTAGTCACCCCACTTCCCAGTCACCCCTACTTCCCAGTCACCCCACCTCCCGGTTGTCCCCCTTCAACCACTTACCTGAGGGCTGCTGGTGGCATTGCAGTGGCCCAATCTTCCAATCCTCGTTACCAGCGAGCTGCCTGGGGGCACCTACTACGTGATGATAATGAGCCTCGGGCCCAATATCGGGTGCACTTTGGGCCTATCCAAAAATGGGCACACTCGAATTTCTAGGCCCATATCTGTCTGTGAAGGACAGCATGTAAATGTAAAAAATGAGGTGGTCATGCAGGGATAAGTGGAGAAATCATTATTGGAGGTGTGCTGACTAAATGGGGAACGATAGGAGAAGCACCCTATGAGAATGACCCCCAGCGGTAGACTCTCTTGCTCGTCTGGAGCAATTTTGGCAGAAGAGTCGTGGAAATTCTGAGAAAATTGTGCAAATGGCATTAATGCCATTTTTCCAGATTTTCCACGACTTTTAAGCTGATGTCACTCCAGATGAGTGGGGTAACCCCCATGAAGAGTCACCCTCACTATTTTTAATGAATTGGTTTAAGCGTTCAGGTTCTGTTTGCTCTCTTAAAAAATCATTATCCACCTTAAAACAGCAAACAGAATTCATTCAAATGCATTAACCAATTCATTAAATATAGCAAACAGAGGGATTTCTAACCCTTAGAGATGGATCTTATGGAACAGACCGCCATCTATTGCAATGAATATAGATTTATTTAGTGGGTCTCTGTGTTAAGGCTCTTTTTAATTAGACTCCCTTCTAAAATCAAATATTTATTTTATTTGAAACAAAGTGCACACCTTGCACTCAGGCTGTCTCAAAGCTTTAAGCAGTTGTTGAGGAACGATCAGTGAAACAACATGAGGACCCCAAAGGAGAATTGATTAGTTTATCTTCCTTTCGAAAACCTACCGATCAGATCCACTGGAAGTCGGCTGACTCAGAAAGTGCAGTGGAAGAGACTGAAAAAGAAATTAAAACAAACAAGTCCCTTGTATTTGATTGGACTGTCCCTCAGAAACAAGATGAGTCTGCCAATCCCACAATAAAATAAGCAATGGCCCAGAAATTCGGGTCAGGGGCTTCCCGCGGGTGCAAGCCCCCAACCTGCACTTACCTTGCGTGCCGGCAGTTGAGCTGTAGGGCCCCGTGGAATTCCGCTCCGGGGCCTGGCCCAGCTGCCGACACGCTGTGCTTGTGTGTCCCAGGGGCGTAGTTAGTGCGATGCGTCCCCTGGGATCACGTGAGCCATGGGCAGCCAATCGGAGGAGGGAAAAGCCCATTCATAAGATTGACAGGTAGACCTTTCAAAACTTATAAATACTACGGGCCCAAAATAGCAGTAAACCTTCAAAAAAATTTTTTTTTAAATCACACTTTTTAAATAAACTATAAATTACATTAAATAACTATTTTAAACAATAATTTAAATTTTTGAAAAAATATTTTTATTTTATAACGGGGCTAAAAATAAACTTACCTTGCTTTAAAGTATTTAAAAATAATAAACCTGTGGAAAAAATGTTTTAATTTTAATTAATTGACCACTTACCTTGCAAAAAGCAGGCCTTACGCCTGCTTTTCAAATGTGTAAATCCTGCAGGCTTACACTCCCAGGAAAACCTGTAAAAAAAACTAAGTTCAAAGCGCACGCGCAGCCTCCCCTGCGCGCGCGTTCGACCTCTGAACCTCTTCGTTCAGAGGATCGGAAGTGCCGGTTTCCCGCGCATGCGCAGTGCATGCAGGAAACCAGCAATTCCATTCGGCCTACGGGTGAGTACCCCGTGCGTACTCACCCGGAGAGAGCCGAATTTCTGGGCCATTAATATCTGTCTTGAATCTTTCTCAACTGCATCTTTTTAGGTGATTCTTTTTGTCCTGCTGCACTAGTTCTCGAATACTTTCATTACTGGATCAATACAAGTACACTAAAGGACCAATGAAACTCATTTAATGCCTGTAACTTGATATCAGTGGTACACTTATATATATGGTGGTCTACATTCTTTTACACTCAATCTCATTCATTACTTTGATATTTTTCTTCAAGCTAAACACCTTTTCCACATTCAGCAGCTTTGTGATCCCAGGTTCCTGGCCAGAGCAATTGACTCCCATTCCTGCTTAACCCTCTTAACATGGCATAGCCCTAAGCACTCTCTGAACAGTTCTCTTTAACCTCGTGTCATCATCTATGACCTGCAGATTGTCAGTAAATCTTGATTTCCACTGTCTGTGTTGGCCTGTGCTGTCCCTCCATTTTACTTTCAAAATGCACACTCCACAGTTGACTTTGCACCTATTGTTCTATTTATATCAGGTTAAATGGCAGTTATTTAAGCAGCTTTCTTAGAGGTGCTAAGTGGTGAAATTCCACTCCCAAATGTTGATTTAGCAGGCATGCTCTGTCTGCAAAAGGGGCAGAAAACTGGGGCCTTTGGCTTTCTGCTGATTTGCCCTCGCCTAGGGCTTTCCATTAGGGCAACACTGGGGACACAAGAGGCTTGCATTGCAAAATTACATTCAATAGCAGTCTTACCTGACAGTCCTATACACTCAACCCATGTGGTGAATTCTCCTCCAGAAAACGCTATGTAGGCCAGTGGTTCGTCTCAGGTAGCTGTTGCTGAATACAGACATGCTGGAACAACAGTACACTTAGGAGGAAAAGGACAGAGAGAAGTGAGATAGAGAATCTACCACAAAACATCATTGAAACAATAGTGCAAATGGATTCCTAAGACAACTAGCCAGTTTTAGATTCCTGAGTCCGTGCCAGGGGTAAAAATTTAGCCTGATATGTTTCTGGAAAAAAGTGGGAACATAAGAATTGCTAGATGAAAAAAGACCACCGTCCATCTAGGTCGCCTTCTGTAAAGTCCGCGCCTCAATAATACACGGACTTCGGGAGAACAGTTTAACAGGTACTTTACTGAACAAGAGGCAGCTTGAAACTGAAACTACAGAAGCCTGCTAGGGCCTTTTATACAGGGGTGGTCACTGCCGGTACTGCAG